>NW_021940553.1:1156565-1166095 GCF_001715985.3 Manacus vitellinus
ATATAAAATGTATATAAATATATATAAATGACATACCCCCTCGATCTCCCAATTCAATTTTTTCTTGCTGTGTAGTGAACAATTCACTGATTAGGGATAATGAAGTTTAGTGCCCAGAAAAAACCCTCTATAAAAACATTTCTCAAGATAGTCTAATATTCTGATTTTCTGATCTTTGGCCCTTGGGGTGAACTGGCAGTAAAAGATCAAAATAGGCTTGTAGGAAGACATGTTCCTTCATGCAAGGAGCTCCTTTGACACTAATGCTCCTTCCAAACAAAAGTAAATGAGTAGAAGATGAAAACAGCAATAGCAATTTAATTGTTCATGCTTATTATTCGGGATACAAAGCCCTAAAAAAGGAAGCTGTCTTTTCCTCCCTGGCTCAGGGGTTATTTATTAGCTCACACTCCACTTGGAGAACACATTGGATTTGCTGTCATTTATCGGCGATTTTCAAGGGGGATTTGATATGGAGTTGGTGGGGCTCGTAGAGGAGTGTAGCTGGTTAATGTGGTTAAGCACAGCACACTGTAATGAATCAATTTGTTTCAGACAACAGAGGTAATTAGTGTGGAGGTAATGGGCACACCACAGGACACAGGGCTGGAACATCCTCCTCCTTCGGCCAAAAGTGCCGGTGTCTGGGGCTGAAGGGGCTCGGGGGACTGAATTTCCTGGTTCCTCCCCCAGCTCTGGGCATAGGGAGGTGGCTGCAGAGGGCTTCCCATGGTGCCAGCCCCCTGGGAGGCTTCACTGGTCAGGGACAGCTGTGCCTGCTCCCCGTGGGGCTCCCACCAGGCTTGTGGTCCGTCACCTGTCCCCAGGTGTGCTCCGTCTGGGTTGCACCATCTTCCCAAGGCCTTTGCTCACTGGCTCCCACATGCGAGTTTTTGGCAGTGCTGGTTAGGTATGGGGGAGATATCTGCGAGTTCTCAGCTGGAGCATGGCCCTGAGGAGGGAGGAGAAGGGAGACAGCATTCCTTTTCCCACGGGAATGTTCGCTGCTGAGTCTGATCCCCTCTAGGGGCCCCTCGGGCTTCGCCAAGGGTCGCTGGCTTCCTGGACAAGGTGAAGTGTGGATTTTTGTGGACAACCTCCATCAGGCCAGGCTCTTTCCACCCCTGAGGGCTGGTGGCAGGTGGGAAGGTGGGAGCCAGCCCCTCACCATGAGGTAGTCCAGGTCCCACAGCTGGTGGGAAGGAGGTTTGGAGTGAGTGCAGCCAGACCCTGAGCAGGGAGGGACACCCAGGACACAGCAATAGATCCCGGGAGAGATGTGGAGATGGTGTGGAGTGGAATTGGGAACCTGACAGAGGTGCAGAGGGTGGGATTGGGAACATGATGGTCTCAGCTGTGTGAAAGGGGGCGGAGGGGGGCTGCAGTTTCACTTACAGGTACCCTGAGTTCTCTTGGGGATGAACTGCTCGGCTCTGAACTGGGTGTCTACCTGCAGCAGGGCCACGAGCTGGGGCTGGTAGAGGTGACACTGCTTGAACACATGCTCTGTGTCCTGGGGGTTTCCAAAGGGTTAGTGTATTCAAAGTTATTCTGTCTGTTTGATGTATTCTGTGTGTGAGGGGATTAATGTATTCGTCGCCTGCTGGAGGAAATCACTCTCCTTTCCTGGGATTTCTCATGTGCAAGGGCTGCTGGAGCCATGTGAAAGAGGAAACATCTTACAGATTAAAAAATGGCAAAAAGAAATCAGGTTTTCCTCTTGGGTGTGAGCTTTTTGCTTCCGAGTTTTCCTTTGAAGCTAAAACTGCTCTAGCAGGGGAAGATGTCTGCCAGATGCACAGGGCATTTGGTACCATGCTGACAAGTCCAAGCAGGACTGGGAATGAAGCAAGCTCAGCTCATGGGAGAAGATGGCAGACAGCAATCTGTGTCTGGCCAGGTCCTTGCTCCCCCTTTTTCTTCCTCTGAGCATTTGGGTACACCGTGACATAAATCCTTGCTTGCCTCCCCACTCCCAGATCCCTCAGCAAGACATTCCTGTGTGGGTTGTCCACATGCTGAGGTGATGTGGGATAAATTCCAGGCATGAAGTAGCAGTAGTGGATACCTGCTTGTCCTTTAGGATCACTCTCCTACTGCAGCAAGTAGCCATGACCCTCCTATTTGGGACATCCAGTTATACCAGTCCCAAGAACAATGGTGTAGATGGGATGGGCACTCCCTGGCTCTCCTTATTTAAGCTGTGTGGGTGCTGGGACTTGGCAGTGTGAAGCAATACAGCATCACACTTTCCCCACATAGCTCCTGGCAGGGCAAATCCAACATGTGCCTGGAACAATGTTGTCTCTGAGAGGACGTGGAAGAAACCTGATGGGAGGGAGCCATTGCACAAGGTTCCTGGGGGAGGGATGTGAAAGAGAAGAGGGAACTTGTGGTGGTTATGAAAAGGTGAATGGAGTGGGAATCGAGTAGAGGAGGATGGAGACAAAGAAGGAGATGAAAAGATGTGGAGGGAAGCAGAGGTTAGATCACAGAGGACCTGGAAGGAGTTGAAGGTGGCACGGAGACACAGTGGGGCCGTGCAAATGGGAGGTGATTACAGGGGTCCAAGTGAGGTGGGGGAGAGAAGGACACCGAGACAAGGCAGCATCATTTTGACATCACTGATTGGGAATCCCCTGCTAACGCTCCGCTGCCTGTGCTTTGTCCTAGGGCACTAAATGAGAATATGGCCAATGGCATTGAAGATCTTATCGGGATCCCATTCCCGAACCACAGCAGCGAGGTGTTGTGTGGTCTGAACGAGCAGCGGCACGACGGGCTCCTCTGCGATGTCATCCTCATCGTGCAGGACCAGGAGTACCGCACCCACCGCTCCGTCCTGGCTGCCTGCAGCAAGTACTTCAAAAAACTTTTCACTACCGGCACTTTAACAGACCAGCCCTATGTTTACGAGATTGACTTTGTCAAGCCTGAAGCACTTTCTGCCATCCTCGAGTTCGCCTACACCTCAACGCTCACCATCACCACCTCAAACGTCAAGCACATCCTCAGCGCCGCCAAGATGCTGGAGATCCAGAGCATTATCAATGTATGCCTTGAAATCATGGAGCCCGACAGAGAGGCCGAAGAGGAAGATGAGAAAGACGACGAAGATGATGACGAAGACGAAGACGAAGATGAGGAGGAAGAGGAGGAGGAGGAAGTGGAAGATTTCGTCAATCAGGAGAACCTAAACGATGTACAAGAAGTAAGCTGCCACCAAAGCCCTTCTGAGTCTGATCTTACCGAAGAAGCATATCCAGAAGCACCTAAAGATTTTCCAAATCACTTCCCAGCCAGTAACTCCTCTGGACACCTGGGCATGATACGAGACTTCTCCATCGAGTCCTTGTTAAGTGAAAACCTGTACCCTAAGGCAAACATCCCGGAAAGAAGGCCAGCTCTCTCTCCCTTTGCCCCCAGCTTCTTCCCCCATCTATGGAACGGAGACTTTAGCTCCTTCTCCCAGCTGGAGGAACCACAAGTAGACAACGGCCCCTTGGATCTGGTGATCAAAAAGAGGAAGATCAAGGAAGAGGAAGAGAAGGAAGACCTGCCTCCGCCTCCTTTCCCTAATGACTTCTTCAAGGACATGTTTGCCAACACCGCAGCAGCTCCCTTAGGGCATATTAAGGCAGAGACTGACTATAGTGCTTATCTGAATTTCTTAAGCGCTACCCAGTTCGGAGGAGTTTTTCCTCCATGGCCCCTGGAGGAAGAGAGGAAAATAAAGCCCAAGGCATCCCAGCAGTGCCCCATCTGCAACAAAGTCATCATGGGAGCCGGCAAGCTGCCCAGGCACATGAGGACCCACACGGGGGAGAAGCCCTATATGTGCAATATCTGTGAAGTTCGCTTTACCAGGTGTGCATTGGGTACCTCTGCCATGTGTGGGAAGGGGGATGGTGGTGGTTGGAGGGGCCGTGTCATGACCTGTGACTGATTCCTGAGCTACACTTTTCTTTTTCACCCCATAAAAAAAGTAGGAAAGAAAGCAGAGCACGAGCTCTATCCTTTCAGAAAAAAAAAAAAAAAAAAAAAGAGAGAAAAAATGGAGTAAGGGAGGAGAGTGAGGAGGGTGGAGGAAGAAAAATGAACCTACTGATTTTTGTGGGTTGTGGATGACATCCACAACTCACTGGATCCATCCCCTCGCTGGACAAAAGCTTAAATAAGTAACAGGATATTTTCAACCCCACAATAGTTCACCACAGTGGGACCAGAGTGAGCTGGAAAACAGATGGTCAAACAGCCAAGGAAGCTTCATCTCCAGTGTGCTGGGAGATGCATTGAGTTGGGAGGGCCGTTTAGCCACAGGATGTAATTAGTTTGGGTTTGCACATTTTGGCACCAGTGTAGACCACAACCAAGTTGCACATGTTTGGACATGACAGTATCTGGGTTTTCTGAGGCTGGAGCAGTCCTAATTATTATATGTTACAGTGCGGTGGGGGTCAGTCTCTTCTCCAGAATAACAGGCAACAGGACAAGGGGAAGCTGCCTCAGGTTGCACGAGGGGAGATTTAGATTGGATAGTAGGAAAAATTTCATCATAGAAGGGGTTGTCAAGCATTGGCACAGGCTGCCCAGGGCAGTGGTGGAGTCTCCATCCCTGGGGGGATTTAAAAAATGTGGTGTTGGGGCATCTGGGGACATGGCTTGGTGGATTTGGTAGTGCTGGGGGAACAGTTAGACTCATAGAATCCCAGAATGGTTTGGGTTGGAAGGCACCTTAAAGACCATCTTGTTCCAACCCCCCTGCCATGGGCAGGGACACCTTCCACTAGACCAGGTTTATCAGAGTCCTGTCCAACCTGGCCTTGGACACTTGCAGGGATGGGGCAGCCACAACTTCTCTGGGCAGCAATTGGAGCAGGCTATACAAATCTAATGCTCCAGCTTGAAACCCTTCCCTGCAAAGCTGGGCAAATTTAATCGGCGAGCAGAGACAAATAGATTCCTGGACCTGCTTTTGCTGAGTATAATTAATATCTAATGAGGACAATCTTTACCATAATAATAAAGCTTTCTGACAAGAGCATGGCATTTCAGCTCCTGGCTGCGTGTGAGAGGCAGAGCCCTATTAAGCTGGGGCGGGAAAACCAGAGGAAAATAATCTGCGCAGTAGGCAGAGGCGAGCTCCTGACAATGGCCAGACACCTGGGGTGCTCCTGCATTCAGCCTGCCTTTTCTTCTCCTGTCCTATGATAATATTCGAATGGAAGATATGCAGATGATGAGGATTTGACCTGAAAATAAATTTCCATGCTCCCCTCCATTAACGCAGCAGACACCGCATTATGATGCGGGGAGCATCATGCCTCGGGCGGGCACATGCGACGTGAGCCTGGCTCACCCTGCTATTTTTAGGGGAAGGGCCACTGCACGGTGATAATTCCTGCCTGCAGGAATTCGGATCCAGCTCCTGCTGGTGCTGCCTCCCCAGGTTAACGCTGGGTTGTTGCTTCCAGAGAGGTGGTTCACCCCGGTGGTTGTGGTGGCATCCCAGGCTGGAGGGACCACCTGGCCAGCCCGTGTTACTCTCCTGCATGTGGTGCTGATTGCTGATGAGGAGATAGCTTGGCTTGACCCATCACTGACACCTTCCCTATAAGGGACATAATAGGGCCAAGCCCTTCCAGAGGGTTCCCAAAGTCCTTTACATACAAGGGCAGCATCATTGGGCTTAGTTTGGGGAAACCGAGGCACAGAGAAATGCTGGTACTGGCTCACTTTGAAGGTTAGTAGGAGGGTTCAGGTGAGGGTTCAGGCATCCTGACCCCTAACCCAGGCAGCTTAAATCAGCATCATGGAGGTTAAAAGCTCAATGCAGAGCTGGCCTAGCATGGCCCACTGCTAACACACGGTGAAACCCAACAGCTTTGACATCCCCCATATGCTCAACAGCTTCTAAATACAGAGCACAGGGGTAGTGGGACTTTAACCCAGCAAAAAAATGACAAAATTGGGACTGACCCAGTGGTGCAATCTCCCATCATCACTGATGAAAACAAAGTTGTTCGTGTGGGTCACCTGACACTGAGCTGAGCGCAGGAGGGATTTTTCCTTCTCTAACACCCTGAGCAAAGTGGAAATCTCAAAACATTTGTTTGTTTTTAAATGCGTTTGGAAGGATTTTGAATAGCAAAAAGCTATTTGGTTTTGTTTGAGGTGGGTTTTTTTAGCCATTTGCAGCATTACTCTGATGTGAGAACTCTCCTTTAGGAAAAAGTGTGTTTTTAAGCAAAGTGGAGTGATTGAGATGTAGGAAGAGATTTCTGTCGGGATTTCCTCAATGCTGCCACTTACATTAGTGTTTTGCTCTCAGGGGGGAATTCGTGCTTCCTGAAAGCATCAGACTTGTGCCCCACAGTGCCTTCACTGGGGAGATGCAAGCCCAGATGGTTCCTTTTTGGGTCCCCTGGGAATGAGGTGCAGGGAAGCAGAGGTTCCCAAATGGGATTTCTGAGTGAATCAGTCCTTTGCGTTATTTCTGCCTTTTAAAGAATTGTGTAGGAGCAAATCTACTGGGGAAAATAGAGAAAATATATTTTCCTGGGTGGGGAGTCCGCCAACCTCCCCATCAGATCCCCTCCCCTCCACATCAGTAGGATGTGAGGACCCCCCATGCACCTGGATGTGCCACTCCCGCCGCCCAGGGACATCTGATCTCAGGAAGCAGGACTTCATTTAATAGCTCATTAATTTTTTTCCTTAAACAAAGGCTGCTCAGCCTCTAGTCTGCTGTTTCACCCTGCTAGAACGCTGGAGAAAACTGCAAATATTTCACCTTTTCCACCAAGACAGCCCCAGAGTGCTCAAGGAGAAACTGTTCCAGCCGGAAAGGTTAACATTATTTGTTCCTATTATTTGTGTTGTGACAGCTCGCAGAGCCCTAATCGCTCTCCTAATGCAATTGCATTAAGGTTATTCACACACACGGAGTGTGGATCTCCTTTGGAGAGCCTGCGAGCCCAGCTCCCGGCTCACAAACCCTGTGTCCCCCACGCCACATCCTCCCCGGGGTGCTCCACCACAACCGGAGCATCCCACCCCGCCCCCAGCCTCTGAGCTGCTCCAGGTAGAGCCATAAACCTTCTCTTACATCCCCCCGAGGCGTGGGGGGATTGAGTTTCTCCCTGTCTGCTGCCGGAGATGGGAAACAGCCTGAAAAGAGCTTTGCCTGTGTTTACATTATGCAGTCCTGGCACGCGGCGTGTTTATTAGGAAAAGCGATCCCGCTAGGTTAAACTTTACATATAGAGGTTTAAATTAAATTATAGGCGGGGCTGGTGGCTCTGCTTTTTATTAACGCTTCCCACCACCTCGCAGTACGAGCCCCCTGCCTTCATCCGTGTGTGCGAGTTCGCCACGTTTTATCTGCTCGGGGTGAAATTTTCCGTGCTGCTTTGTCTTCTGCTGAGCCCTTTCGGGGGAAATGCACCCTTGTGAAAATTCTTGGGAAAACAGCAGCTTTAAAAATGTCGGAGTGGGAAGTCGGGGTCTGGCCCTGAGCTTGGTGCAGGGACCGGGAGATGCTTTTTTTCCTGTCTCCCTAAAAATCTGTAGGTGCAGGACCAGGCTGGGACCAGTTTCCCAAAGTCAGTAAAGCATCATCTGGTGAAGAAGTGGCTCTCCTCCTAGGGATACTTCTCTGTATCCTTGATCCTGAGGGATTGGTGTACAGGGGTGGCCAGACCAGGGCTGCACTCCTCATGGACTGGCTGACACCAGTGTGCTGCCAGGCATGTCACCAAAAACTACTTCAGTGTGCACACAGGCAGGGTGGCAAAAATTAGTGCAAAGGTAGCACCTTGCATGTTTTGAGGGCTTGACCTGGCAGAATAAATACATTTTTTTCAGGGGTGGTTTTTATATTACATAAATCAAAATATCGTAACATGTACCTAGGTTATGTATTATATAATTTATAATGCAATTATATTTTTAAACCATAATAAATAGTATTATATGCTGTGTAATATTTATCTAAAATATATAATACAGTTTTATATGAGATATCTATAATATATAGGTTTTATATATAATAATGACATGACTCCATGTGTTCTACATATAGCCCCAGTATTAGCACTTTGGAGGGTTCATACCAAAAAGCATTTTGCAAAACAATATGAATTTTCATACTTTGCTCTTTACTTGAACTCCACTGGTAAACCTAACTGAGCAGTGCTTATCTCAGTTCAGCTACTGACAGCTTTACAGTTTTATAATCATATGCTTTAGCTGTGATTTTTTTTTTTTGACTGCAGAAGGAAACATTTATTGCAGGGGGGAGGAAATAGTGACTGGACTGCCAGCGTGAGAAAATATTCTTTCTTTCAGATATTTGCCTTAAATATATATATATATATTTGTAAATAAGTGCCATTGGGATGGATATTATGCTGTTCCAAGGCTGGATTTAAAAACCTTCTCCAGACTGTTGAGTGAGGCTGGATGTGTGATGGCCTTGGAGACCATGGCAGCGAAGGATTGAGTGCCTGGGAGCTGCACCTCTGCCAGCACCACCCTCTGTGATGCTCCTGCTCCAAATGAAAGCCTCCTGAGACACCGTGTGGTCAGTGCAAGGATAAAATGAAAGGAAAATCCAAGAGGGACTTAAATTAAGCAGTATTTTCAGCCCACGGTGCCAGACTCTTGAGTCTGAACAAATTTCTTTACTTGCAAGCAGGAATAGGGCTGTGCTAAATTAGCTATTCCCTTATTTAGATATACATAGATAGATATATTCCCATGTTTAGATACTCACCCTCTGTAACTCTCTGACAGGAGGGTGGAGCCAAGTGAGGGTCAGGCTCTGCTCCCCAAGGAAGGGGAAATGACCTCGGGTTGCACCAGAGGAGGTTTAGATTGGATACTACGGAAAATTTCTTCACTGAAAGGGTTGTCCATCCCTGGCACAGGCTGCCCAGGGCAGTGGTGGAGTCCCCATCCCTGGAGGGATTTAAAAGCCCTGTGGATGTGGCACCTGGGGACAAGGGTGAGTGGTGGCCTCGGCAGTGCTGGGGGAATGGTTGGACTTGATGGTCTTAGGGGTCTTCTCCAGCCTTAATGATGCTATGTTTCCCTGGTTTTGGAGTTTATTCCAGAGGGCTTTTTTCCTCCAATTTAAGCTGGTTTTGATCTCTCTGGGATGGGCTGCAAACTCCTGACATGTGTGTGTGTGTGATGTTTAGGTGCCCAGGAAAGAGAAGGCGAATGCAGAGGTCAACCTGCAAGAGCATCCACACACTGGGGGGAAACCCCAAGACAGGCTTCCCACCTTTCCTCTCCTGACCCAAAGAGCAAACCCAACCCCACCCCTTCCAGCCCACGCCGCCCTGACCAAGTGCCTTTTTTTCCCCTCTCGCAGGCAGGACAAGCTCAAGATCCACATGCGGAAGCACACGGGGGAGCGGCCGTACCTGTGCATCCACTGCAACGCCAAGTTCGTGCACAACTACGACCTGAAGAACCACATGCGCATCCACACGGGCATCCGGCCCTACCAGTGCGAGTTCTGC
>NW_021940553.1:1166370-1169093 GCF_001715985.3 Manacus vitellinus
CCCCAAGCACTTCTTGAGCGGGGCCAAGGCCTCCTTCAGCCTGCAGGAGCTGGAGAGCCAGTTCGAGGAGACCCAGAGGAAGCTCTTCAGGCGGGCCCAGATGGACATGGAGAGGAACGCGGGGATCTTCGCCTTCGCCCTGGGCCACAATGAAAACCTCGCTGCCCAGCCCTTCTTCCCGCTCCCCGACCCTTGGAGCACAGGCTTCAGTGGCCTGGCAGGGCTGGGCCACGTGGCTCCCATCTCAGAGGCAAGCAACTAAACCCGCTCCCGGTCCCACCATGCGCCTGCTCTCTTCCCAGCAAGGCAGCCAGCTCCCTCGGGGCCCCCACCTGCCCTTTTGCATCACTGGACTCCCAATAAACTCTTTGTCCCCTTGCTGACATGGGGCTTGGGGCACTGGGTTGTCCCTGGGGAGAGCAAGGAGTGGGCAGGTGCTGTGCCCCCTGGCCACTGGCACTTTAGACTCTGGATGCACTTGGCTTTGGGGCCATCAGGCACTCGCTGTCCCACCCAGCCACCCACCACTCATGGCTCCATCTGGGAAGGCCAGGCCAGGACTGCTGCTCTCTTCAACACTCCCGAAAATGTCACTTGCCTTAGTCCAGGGCACAGCCATCACTTTGAGATGGCTCTTCTGGGGGAAATACTCCCCATTTTCCACCTGCAGAGCCCACTGGACACCAACAAGCCGTCCAGACTTGGTTTTGTTCTGTTACATTCCTTGGCCCTTTTGGTCAAAAGGACTTTTCTCTTTTTGATTTTTTTTTTTGGTATTCTTTTTTTTGATTTTGTTTTTGTTTGTTTGTTTGGTTCGGTTTGTTTTTTTTTGTTTTTTAATTAATTCCCATGTCTGGCAGCAATATTTATCCTACAAGGGATAAAGGGGAGGGTCAAGCAGCCATGTTGGGAGAGGGAGGATCCTGGCCTTTGACTTTCTCAGCAGTATATCGGATTTACAGGGCTGGTGAAAGCCCTTGATCTGCAGCATGAGTTGGGACCCTAAAAACATAAAAAAAAAAAAAAAAAGGAGATAAAAAATCACCCAGCTGCAAAGCTGGGTGTAAAAGGGGGATTTACTTATTTTGGTTCTTTAGCTATTTCAAAATTTCAAAAGGAGAACCAAAGCCTATTTTGAGTATTTTAACTTCAGTTGCTTGAAAAGGTGAAGGAAAAGTTTTGGAAGAATCAGAAATGTTTCAATATTGAGCTTTCATTAAACCCTTGCTTTGCGAAAATGAACCACGTGGGAATTTCGAAATGAAAAAGTCGTTTCAAACCAAAGAGTCAGAATTCGCCGCCACTGACCATTCTGAAAAGTCTGGGGTTCTGTCCTTAGTTCCCTCGAATTCCTATATATATATATTTTGATGACAAAAATTTACAAAACACACTCATGTGTGTTGATGGGGGAAAAAATTGAGTGTGGAAATATCCCTGCTGCTTGTCTCAAGGGATCTTTGTGAAAAAGAAGTTCACTAAAGGTGTCTTGGTGGTTATATTGTCTACTTGCCAGCAAGCAGAAATGCTATTTCTTCACTCTTTGTTAGCTCAAAAGATAAGAGGGTAACATATTTAGGGTACTCCAAGCTGAAGGTGACCAACAGGTTGGGGGTGTCTCCCCAGCATCCCTGCAG
The DNA here is from genome assembly GCF_001715985.3 of Manacus vitellinus. Lineage (NCBI taxonomy): Eukaryota > Metazoa > Chordata > Aves > Passeriformes > Pipridae > Manacus > Manacus vitellinus. The sequence continues at coordinate 1,168,008 of NW_021940553.1, forward strand.
GTCTTGGCTGCTCCATCTAAGGGTTCTTTTGAGGCCAAAAGAGCAGCAGATTGGCTGGAATTGCCCTGTCAGCCTCCTTCAGCTCTGAAACCATGAGCTACTCTGATGGATAAAGGGTTTTGGTGAACATCTGCCTCCCATGGCTCCTCTTAGATGAGCCATGGGAGGGAGATGTGGTGGGACCCCAGTTTCAGCATTGGCTGACATGTCTTGCAGTGAGTGTCCCAGGAAGCTGGTTTTACATGAAACCGGCACTTGAATATGTAAATGGTACAAACTGGGGCTTTTTTATTTCTCTTTTTACCGTTACCTTTCAACATCAGCAAAATCAAAGGGAACGAGAGGACCGCGGGTTCATGAATTTTTTGGTTTGTCCATCAGTGGAGTGGTGGCTGGATGAGAACCTCCCCACCAGAGCATGGAGGGGGACACACAGGATCTGGGTTCTGCCCCCATGAGGGTTTGAAGGACTTCTGCTCTGAGACCACCTGTAGCAGAATGATCCCAAGGAACTGCCCAGCACTCGCTTCCTCCTCCACAAAAGAAATCCACAGAGACTCCACGTGCAACGAAAGTCAACGGAGAGAAAAAGAGAAGAAGAAAAAAAAATCTTCTTAAAACTGCGACAAACTTTTTCTTTTTAATCCATATCAAGTTCTTACAGCAAGCAACATTTTGCAGATGACTGGTTCCTTCAGGTGTTTTTTTGTCTACTATTCGGAGTCATTGTAAAATATCCAAAGATGCTGAGTACTGTATAATCTGCAAGGACTTGAAGCAAGGTGTTTTTTCTGTCTCGGTTTGTTTGTTAGGTTGGTTGGGTTCTTTTTTTCTTTTTTTTTTTTTTTTTCCTATTTGTCTAAGTGGGGATAAACCTTTGCAATTTTTCTATTTATAACTATTTTTATGTGATTGCTTTATGTACAAAACAACGGAAAAAAATCAAAACAAAAAAGTAGAGAGAAACACACACGCATACATACACACACACACACACAGAGACAAATTTGCCTTAGTTACTCACGGGACAATCACCCTTAACTTTGATCGATGCTAAAAAAGTGGATGGGAAAAAAAAAAAAAAAA
>NW_021940553.1:1170008-1196984 GCF_001715985.3 Manacus vitellinus
AGAGCCCCTTCCAGTGCCTAAAGGGGGTTTAGAAGAAAGATTGGGACAAACTTTTTTAGCAGGACTGTTGCAATAGAACAAGGGGAAATGGTTTTAAACTGAAAGAGGGGAGATTCAAACCAGATAGAAATTTTTTACAATGAGGGTGGCAGAACACTGGAACAAGTTGCCCAGAGAGCTGGTGACTGCCCCATCACTGGAAATATTGAGAACAAGGTTGGATGGGGCTTGGAGCAACCTGTTTTAGTGGAAGGTGTCCCTGCCCATGTCAGGGAATTGAACTAGATGACCTTTCAAGGTCCCCTCCAACCCAAATCCTTTAATGATTCTGTGATTCTGTGAGCACAGCTGATGCAAACATGAGCCCTATAATTCATGTGGCCACTCAGGAGTTGCAGAATTTCCTTGCTATTTTCTGAAGGAGGTGCAAAAGCTGGAAAATAAGTGCCAGGTAGGAATGGTGGGACTAATCCCACATCACTCACCCATTTGGAAGTGAAGTAACAAGTACCCTGTGCATATTGAGACACCTACCTGTTGACACTTATTAGTTTTGGATGTCCTAACCTGCAACGTGATCTCCAGCCTTCCTCTGGAGCTGTCCTGACTCTGGAGGGAGGCAGGTACTGAGGGAGGGTGATTCACTCCACCCACGCTGGACCTCCCAAGGGTGGGATGAATCACCTTTGACAGCACCTGTCTCTGCTACCTACCAGGGTGCTTTCCTTTCCCATAGCTCCATGAGATAAGGGATGTTCCCATCACCACAGCGCCCTCCTCTCTGCTCAGCTGATGGGGCAGCCTCTGGAAAAACATTTCCCAAGAGGACGGGATGCTGGCACAGCCCAGGGACCCAGGTCAGTCAGCTTGATTTCTCCCCAGTCTGTTTTAACTGGGAACGCAGTGGTAAATAAGGATCCAAGCCCATCCTCCCAAGCCTGGGGACCAGGGATTCAGGCCTATGGGTTGTACACCCTGCTGCAATCCCAGTAAAAAACATCTCAAGTTCTTACAGCCACAGGTTATTTTCCTTCCTTCACACTCCTGAGAAGGACCCTACAGCATCAGATGCTCAGGCAGGGGTCCAGATCTGCAGGCAGAATCCAAAAACGTGTCTTGAGAAGATGGAAATGTCAATCCCCCTCCCAGGGCAGGTGGTTGGTCATTGAGCATCTCATCTGTGCTTGGAGTCTGCATGACCATGGCAGGGTCATCCCAGAAATAGTGTGTTTCTGAGCATAAAAAAATTACAAAATTTGATTAATGACTTTTTAGCTATTTAAATATACTTTTTTTTTCCAAATCTTGCACCTTTTGACCCCATTTTATGCTCATATTCTGGTTTGCTTATAAAGCCAAAACAGCAACAAAACAAAAAACCAAACCAAACCAAACAAAAAAATAGAGGGAGATTTGCAAGGGGGAGAGTGAAAAATCTGAAAATTGCTTGGAGGAGCTGTGAGTTAATCAGACACATGGGAATCACAGAAAGGAACCAGCTCCAGTAAATGCTTGTTAGCAGCAACATATGGCCACACGCTTGCCCCTGAACAGCTGCTGTTATCTGCTGGAGCATCCAGGCCGTGGAGGGGGGAACCAGTGCAGGGGGTGATGCTGCACATGCAGTGTTTGCTTGCACCAGGGTTTGCTGCCAAAGGAGCATCTCCTGAGTGCAAGTGGCAGGGAGCTGGATGGGCAGCTCCTTGCCCTTGGCTCAAGACCCTTTGCTGAGTGTTGCAAAAGCGTCTTCCCGCAGTTGTGCAGGAGAAATTGCATACAAAAAAAAAAAAATTAAATGTATTTTAAAAAGGAAAGAGCGAGCCTGCAGTTTGGGGGAGTGAGAGGCTTTTCCATCTGCCAATCACCTGCAGAAAAAAAAAATAAAAGGAGAGCCTAAAATGTTTTAGACTCGATAATGTGGCCCTCAGCAGGACTCCCAGTGACACCAGTGGTGCTACAAATGCTGCCCCATCTCTGCTCTGTTCGTGCTCTGCCTGCAGTCCCCTGGGATCTGCGATGCCCCTCCATCCTTTCCCACCCATTTTGGAGGAGATTAGTGCTTTGTTTACAGTCTCAGTGCCCTGAAGCCGAAGGATTTTGTGGTTGCAGAGGAAAGTTTTAAGATAAGTGAGTAAATGAAGCAAGACCCCCAAACCATCTCCGTTCTAAGAAGACGTTGTGTTTGGCAGCAGGTCACCCACAGCTGGGGTTTAGGGTCTGCCTTTTGGTGCCTCTGACAGTGTGCACCTCCTTGATCTGCGCCTGAGTTTCTTTCCAAGCCAAAAATAAAAAGGGAAGAAAAGAGTGAAAAACCCCTTCTTGTGGAACCCCCACATAGTCTGTGCCCAACTGAACTGAGCTCCTTCCCACCTCCCAGCCCCACCTTTGGGATCTCCTCCAGAAGGAGAGAAAATACCTGTGGCTTGGAAATACCTATTTTTTTTCCTTGTTTTCCTGTGTTGAACTGATGTTTTACATGACTTGCACTATTTGCTGTAGGGCAGGATACTGTTAGGTTTCTTTGTTTCAGTCTCTTGTTTGTTTGCGACTCCTCTTGGCTAAGAAAACAGCGGTCCTGTACACGTACCTGCTGCACATCTTACACCCTGGAGAAAATAAACTGTTACCTGAAGCACCGCGTGGCTCGTGTGTCCTTAATGCTGCTGTGGGGCTGTGGGAGTTACAGCACCAGGTTAATGTTTGGACTTGATTATCCATGGGGTCTTTTCCAACCCAAATGATTCTGTGATCAAACGATGGTGAGGCGGGTGATAGACCGTTTTGTGGTGGCCCCCCTGGGTGACCCTTCATGTGGCATCTGGGCTGTCACCACAGGGGTGCCTGGGCTGAGGAGCAGCCCCTGGTGATGCCCCCAACCCCGGCATGAAATACTGTGCAGGGAAAAAAAATAATATTTAAGTACAATTGTGGGGTCTTTTTTTCCCCCGAGGTCTGTGCACCTGCTTTGTGCAGCTCCCGGCACACTCAAACTCGGACTGCCCTCGTGTGGTGGCCTGGTGGCAGCTCTGCCGCCGAAGCGATGCTGGGGACTTAGAAATTACACAGAACACAAGTGAGCTGGAAAGGACCCACAGGGATCGTCGAATCCAGCTCTTACGTGAATGGCCCAAAGGGATCGAACCCACAACCTTGGTGTTATCAGCACCATGACATTAGAGGGTTGGTACCCACACCTGGAGCTGTTTTGGGGTCCCAGTTGCCCCAGGGCATGCACGACCCCCCACCACCTCTCATCACCCCTAGCCACATCTACCTGCCAGGCAGAGGAAATACAAACTTCAGCCACATCCAGAGGGAGTTTAATGGATGGACTCGATGACCTTAAGGGTCTTTACCAACCTAAATATTTCTATGATTGTAAGAATTTTTTACCCTTAGTTAACCACAACCAAATAATTAGGCCAGTGAGGCTGGGAACATGCCACAGCTATTGGTGGCCTCATGAGAGCCCTGATTTTTTTGGAGATTATTCCCGAGGGGGTAAGCCAGGACTGGACCCTCTGATGCCCAGTGTGGCCTCAGCTGATATTTCCTGCTTCCCCTCATGGTACCACTAATAATTTTGCCCAGTTCAGTCAAGTAGAGATGACAAATATAAATCTCATGCAATTATATAAAGCTCATTTCCTTAGGAATTGAGGTTAGAAACCATAAATGCAAATAACCAAAGAAGAAGTCAAACAGCAGTGCCGAGCTGCAACCCCCAAAGTTTTGCTTTATTTCTTTCTTTCTGCAGAGATGACACTGACTGAGATGTCACAAATCCGATCAGGCTTCCTAATAGTTCATGCAGTGCCTCGAGCCTCAGGGGTCATCTGAAATTCAGGCAGCCAATTTGCAGGCAGGAGATGCAAAGCCAAACCAGGCAGGGGCTGAGGTTTTAAGGACAGACCCTGTCTGTCAGCTAAAACTCTCCTCTGCTCTTGGGTAACCTCCGGCAAATCCTCGTAGGGAACCTGCCTGTCTTTAAGGTGTAGCTCTTAACTCAGTTTCCATAGCAAACAGGACAGGGTTGTCTCGGTGGGACCAACTTCTGCAACGTTATCTGGAGGTTTTGCATTGTTTGGGAAATATTTAAGGCTTCACCCCTGAGTTCTCAGAAACGGGGTTCTCATATAAGCAGCTTTTATGGGATGTTTTTGGAGGATTTTGGGTGATATATTCTTTGAAAAATCAGCTGGAAATACCAAGTTCTCACAAACTTTCTGAGACGTGGTCCTTGGATCAGAAGTGAAGGTGAGCAGCAATTTGTTCTGAGTGTTGCTGCAGGGCTGAAAGAGCCAGGCTGTGACACACCAAGATTTAAAGACAGGAGCTGGATGAGTAGAGTGAAGAGTGAGTGGAAGCTCTGTGGGAGGGGGAAGAAAATCTCCCACGAGGAGACAGTGAGGTTGCACCTCGAGTGCTGTATCCAGTTCTGGGCCCCTCAGACAAGAGAGACACTGAGGGGCTGGAGCGTGTGCAGGGAAGGGAAGGGAGCTGGGAAGGGGCTGGAGCAGCAGGAGCAGCTGAGGGAACTGGGGGGGCTCATCCTGGGGAAAAGGAGGCTCAGGGGGGACCTTCTGGCTCTGCAACTCCCTGACAGGAGGGGGGAGCCAGGTGGGGGTCAGGCTCTGCTCCCAAGTGACAAGAGAAAATAGCCCAAGTCATGCCAGGTTTAGGTTGGATATGAGGGAAAAACTCTTAGTGGAAAGGGTTGTCCAGCCGTGGCACAGCTGCCCAGGGCAGTGGTGGAATTCTCATCCCTGAAGGGACTTAAAGCCATGTGGATATGGCACTTGGGGACATGGATTACTGGTGGCCTTGGCAGTGCTGGGGGAATGGTGGGAGTCGGTGATCTTAGAGGGCTTTTCCCACCTAAATGATTCCGTGGTTCTGTGAGCTGAGCGTAGTCACCACGTGCAGCTGTGCTGCTCATACAGCTGCCCACTGTCCTGCTTGTGTTCAGTCAGCTTAGCCCAGGACAGAGGTTATTGCAGCTCCAAGCACTTGGGATCCTTTTCCCCTGGAGCAGAAACAGCCAAGATAGATAATATATGATGTATCTACTTCCAAATAGATTCAACAACCCTAATGTATGTGTAAATACATACACGGACATACATACATCTAATATGCATTTAGCTGTTATCCTCACCAAATTTTACATAGAAGACAATATTATTTTGGGGGGGAAACTGAGGCACAGGGAGGGCCAGAGATTTATTGATGGTGCCCTTTTGCAGCACACAGGTACCTGTGTGTGTGCTGCCAGCCCACCCTCTACACGTGGTCCTTGCATGGGTGCAAGTCATCCCTGGGGAGTGGTCAACCTTGGCAATGGCTTCATCAGTCTGTTAAATTACATGTTAGGAGGGAGCATCCCCAGGAAACCCCATCTCCTTGTCTCCAGCATTCCTGTCTGATTCAGCTGGCTGCTGTGCAGATTACCATCCAGCTGGCGAGGAAGAAATTTGGAGCAAGGTGGAAAAAGAAAGGAACTTTTTTGGAGGAGGCCATGCTGAGATGAGCTGGTGAGAGCAGCAGGAGCCATGTCAGGGATATGTGTGGCTGTGGCTGGTTCAGGGGACCGTGCTCTACGTTTGGAGGTGTCTGTGGCAGGGGTTTGTCTCTGAGGGTGGAAGGCTGACAACAGCTTCCCCCTCCCCCCAAAAAAAACCCCAAACCCAAACCAAAACCAACCAAAGCAAAAAAAACAAAAACCCACCAGAGATAAAAGCCCATGTCCCACCTGGTGATGCTCTGAAGAAAACGTGCAAGAATGAGGGAGAATGAAACACGAAGATGACTCCAGATGCCAACAAGGAATGAAACTCCCTCCCTGGCGCCCTGACAAGTAGCATGAGAGCAAATCCCAGCAGCGGGGAGGGGTTGTAGCCACTGCCACCAACCCCCCAAATCAGGCAGGGATGTCCAAAGTGTGAGGTGTGTCCACCTCACACACGTGGGCTCCTTGTTTGCAGGCAGCGCGTGCCCACCGTGTGGAATCCCGCGCCAGCTGCTGCATTAACACCCCATCTGCCCTGCCATATGCTCCTTCCACACAGGGGGGGTGCTCGATGGGCCTTCAGGGGAGGAGAATGGACATCTGAGCATGTGGGAGCAGGTAGGGCTTAGAGAGGCCTTAAGGACCAGAGATGTGGGAAGGATGCTCGGGTGTGAGAGCCCGCACAGGAACGCATGGGGTGAGTGTCTCTGTGCCCAGCAGCAGCAAAGTGGGACTAGAGGATGTTAGGGGGATGTTGGTAAGCACCACAGACCCTTTACAACGGGCTCCTGATATGAAGCAGCTAAAATTTGAGCAGGAGGATGCTGACAGGGTGTTGGAGGGCACCACCGACCCTTTGTTTTCTCTAAATCAATTAGGCAGGAGGTTGCACTTGCAAAATTTATTATGAAATGGATTTTCAAGGCACTAGCAGGCTTAGAAGAATGTGATGCTGGAAACCAGAAGGTGCTGGGTGTTTCTGCACAGTGGGAGCATATTCTGCCTAGGTGGCAGCAACAGAGTGGATGAAGGAAAGGGATTCAGCTCATCTGGGTCAGACACCCACAGCAGGGACACTGTTGTCCCTGCTTTGTTGCTATGCTTCTTCTGTAGTCAAGGGGAGAGCAATCTCTCTCCAGGCAAACATCTGGAATGAGTGAAATAGTTACACTTTTGGGGTGCTGGTTGCCCTGCAGTGGCAGGTAATGGAGGATGTATATCCTGAGTGCCCTTTTCATGCCCTGTCCCTTTGGTTCTCAGCCTCCTGGCCCTTTGCACCCAGCATTCAAAGCTTTCACTGATCACCACTGAAGATCCCAACACGTTTAAACACCCAGGAAGGGATACACCATGTCACTAAATGCCAAATTCCCTGTATGGATGAGCAGAGTAGAGAGGAAGGAGGCTGTGTGTGTACCCACAGCCATGGGTGTGCTGGGTGTGCTGAGTGAAGGGCTAATAAAAGGGACACCACCAGCTGAAGCTCCACAGGTTCAGCCCAAATCATTTAAAAGGGGTGTTGGGCTGTGCTCAGTTAATCCTACATTCCTGGGGAGAGGAGGGTGAGATCTGTACCATCTTCATGCCATGCTGTGGGCTGAATGTGGTTTTCCCTGCGTTCTTCTAGCCCAGAAGAGAGAGAGAGGATACCAATAATCTGCAAAGGGTTAGTGAAAATGTTTGAAAGGCTACTTTTTGGTTTGAAAAATCAATTTATCCAGAAAAACTAGAGTACTGGCCTCAAACAAAGCTGGGGACCTAAGCCTCCTTACATTTAGTAAACTACCAGCCTGCAGCCTGCACCAGGCTCTCCGTGATTTACAGTTCGTGGCTGTAACCTGACTCATCTCCCTTCTTGGACAGAAACTAGCTTCATTTGAGTCCAGGGCTGAGGTCTGGGCTCCTTGAGGGAAGGCAGCTAATCTTTCTGCCTTCTCTCCTCTGTTTGTAAAATGGAAATGGTGACTTGATCCACCCTCGCGGGCTGCGGCGAGGATTATCGCTTAATCTGGGACTCTGCTGGGCCCTGATGAGGCAGCCTGGTGTGAGAACACGTATTAGCTGTGTTGTTTGGGATGCTGCTTCCAGCTACAGCTGTAATTGCTCTGAGGATGTGGAGGGATTTGTGAATGGAGAAGAGGAGGGAGGGACTGGGGAGCTCGTTTCAGTGTTGGGAGAGCAGGTACCTGCTCATCCCTGTTGGTGTCCAAGGAGCTGCTTACTCAGGCAGAGATGGGGAATTCTGACTGTAAGGAGAGATGTGTCTTGCTGTGGCCTTAATCTGTTGGAGCGAGTCCAGAGGAGGCCCTGAAGATGGTCCAAGGGCTGGAGTCCTTCTGCTCTGGAAACAGGTTAGGAGAGCTGAAGGTGTTCAGCCTGGACAAGAGAAGGATACAGGGAGTCCTTTCCAGTGCCTAAAGGGGCTCCAGGAGAGCTGGAGAGGGACTTGGGATGAGGGATGGAGGGACAGGACAAGGGGGAACGGCTTTCCACTGCTAGAAGGCACGGTTAGATGGGATATTGGGAAGGCATTGCTGTCTGTGAGGGTGGGGAGGCCCTGGCAGAGGTTGCCCAGAGAAGTTGTGGCTGCCCCTGGATCCCTGGAAGTGTCCAAGGCCAGGTTGGATGAGGCTTGAAGCAACCTGGGACAGTGGAAAGTGTCCCTCCCTGCCCCTGCAAGCCTTGAGCTCAGTCAAGGCAAGAGGACAGAGCTGCTGTTGTCTCTGCCATTGCAGGACCAAAGCCTGAGAAGGATCTGCATTTCCATGTCCTCCAGCGCCTTCATAATTCATCATGGTGTGTCTGAAAAAAGATTCTGGCAATGTGTTTTCATTAGTGCCCTTAGAATAGGATGCCGAAGGAAAGGTTTATGGGAGAGAATTCATTTTATTGGCTCTTCTGCACCAGAATTAATTGCAGCCATATTTATTGCTCCAGTAAGTAGAGATGGGGTAGATAAGAGAACGTCTTTGTTTAGGGCAATGAATAATTTATGTCGTAAATTCACCAGAACCTTGAAATTTGAAGGACTGGCTTTGCTTCCTTCCATGTCCAGGGAGCAAGATTGAGTCATAACCCTTGTGTGTGACTGAAGTTTTTATGACTTTCTCATCATTGTGATCATCTGTTCAACCTTCCGTGCCACAAAACATAGAATTCCTCTGTGTAGGGTGCCTTGGATTACCTCTAGGGTTGGCAGCCAGGTTGCTTCCGTGCGTGGCAGTGAGAGGTTTGGCCAAGGAATAACCCATCCTGTCCTATGACAAATATCTAAGGCAGAATAAAACACACAATTGACTACAGAGGGAGTTTTGACAGCTTTGATGGCTCATCAAATCATCTGCCAAGACAGGGATTCTATGTCAAACCCATAACTTCTAGCTGAGCTGGAGGAGAAGCTTTTAGAAAGACACCCTGGGCGCCAGAAAGCTGCAGTTTCTTTCCCAAAGTGACTTTCCCCCAGGCTGTGAGCTCCTGATGAGTGTTGGAGCCATAGAATATCCTGAGTTGGAAGAGATCCATAAGGATCATCTAGTTGAACTCCTGGAATATTAGTATTTTTGTCCCAGGAAATCCCTGCATATCTATTTTTCCAAAGAGGACAGATCTGTTGCTGGGATTTATTCTGCCCCTGGGGTGGGCACTGCTGCCTGCCTGTCTCCCTGAGAGCTGATGGCATGTGCCCTGCTTCCCAGGCTGGAATTGGATGGGTTTGCAAGCCTTTGCCTTGGAGATGAAGGGTGAATATTGGTTCATCAATCTTGCCTGCTCGTGCTCTGGAGCAGAGCTGGAGGGCTCTCGAGCGAACACACATTGGTGTCCCTTGGATGATCCCTTGCTTCAAAATGAGGGGCTGGGAGGGAAAAGACAGTGAAAGTCAGAATCTGTAACTTCAAAGACAGGCTGGGATGGGAGCCCGTGTCAGCTTCTGAGAGGAAAAACAGGGATGGTTTTGATTAGTGAGAAGGTAAAACACATGGTTAGATGAATAGCAATGTCCTTGCATAGCTCTCTTATAATCCAAGGAAGGACAGCTATGGGGGACACTGGCCTTCTCAGTGGAAACTATTATGTCTTGGGAGAAAAATCTATTTGTTTTAACCAACTAAGAAATAGGCCTATGAATTCTGCAGCCTTGGAGAGGCCCTGACAGACTGTGTGATAGGCTCTTTGTGTGATACCAGCATTGCCACTGCTGCAAAGGAGAGGACTCTGGTATCAAACCAAAAACAAAAGAGGGGACAGGCAGTGAGAGGAGAAGGACATCTTTGTGGCCTAGCCTGCCTCTGCAGAAGCTAATGTTGCTCTAAAAAAATCCAAGTTGAAGGCTAGTTGTACAGATCTTACAGACTGGAAGCTGCCAGCATATCTCAGCTGTGACAAGAGTGTTCACTGTACCATGCAACATAGATGGAAGTCCTTTCAGAGCGTAGAAAGTTGCTGGATGGTCAATTGCAGGCAAAATACATATTTTTCAGAGTCACTAAATGCAAAAAGCAGCAGCAGGCTCATGGTGTAGAGTGAGCAGGCCACGGGATGGCAGAGGAAACCCAGCCTTGATAAACCACGAGTGAGTGTGGAGGGGATGGTGGGGAACAGTGCCACTGCAGGGACTTGGGTGGTTTGGTCAGGGCCTGACAGATGACGACAAGCATCAGCAGTGGCTGAAAATGAATATTCAGGGCTTGGATTTTGGATGTGGACACCTAAAAAGGGGTTCAGATGCCTGATTTGGCAGCGCTCTGGTTGCCCTGAGAGTGGCCCCTGAGTCTGTTGCTGTGTGTTGCTTGTGCTCTGGTCAAGCCCGAGCTGTGTCCTGAAGCCCTCAAAGGTCCCTACCACTAATACTCATCCTCACACCCAAGATACAGCTGAGCCAAAATACAAATAATGGTGGGGAAAAAGAATCTTGCTGTTGTCTAATTTTTCTTTTTGAAGAACAGGTTTGCTTGTCTTGCTTTCCTTCCTTGCAAGAACAAGGAGGGTACAAGCATGTTCCCCCTTCTTGTCATGCACTTTCTCCAATTTGCAGGTAAGCATTCATCCAGCAGCTGAATTTTCATCTCCTGCAAAGGCAGAGAGGAGGAAAAAAGTCTGACAGCTGAAAAAAAAAAAAAGCTGCCTGTGGATCAATCAGAAGCAGAGGACAGAGCTGGAGGCTGATGGGGAAGTCATTTTCACGGGGAGAAGTGAACAAGTAGGCAGCATTTTCCCCTGCTTGGTGTTGAGAGTCGTCAGACAGCTGGTGAGATGGTCTCTATGCTGGAAACTTCTGTGACAGGAGAGGTAATGCAGCAGCTGCTGAAGTGTGTTAGCCCTAAGTTTCTGCTGCCTTCCTGGACATGGCCTTAAAAGCTGTTTTCTGTGTGGAGAGATTGAAACACCCAGGCTCTGGCTCCTCCAGGAGGATATACTGCTGTCCTGGTGAAGCAGATTTTGAGGCAAAAGTTTGGCTTCTGATCAGGGCCTGATCACCAAACTTTTATCTGTGTTATCTCCCAGTTCTGCTCATCTCATCCATGCTGTTTGCCTATGTTTTTCCTTCAGTATTTTTAACTCCCACTTACTCCTGTCTCCAAAAACTACCCCTCCTTGGCTACAAGAACAGCCAAGACTGTATAATGTTGGTTAGAAAATCATAGGCCACAACTTTTTGAGCCAGCTGGGAGATGTGGAAGCAAGAGGAAGATCTGAGTAGTGTTTGACATAACTGTGCTCCCATGGGCTCCAGGCAAGCTCTGCACTCTGGGTGCAGCTGGAGAGGGATCAGGTTGGAGGGCACGGGGAGGAATGGATGATCACAGGTGAAAGTGTGAACACCTCTCTTTGTCTCAGCAGGCTGTGGTTTACCCAGAGGTTTCAGGCTCACAGGAGGATGGGTGTGCTAGCTTACTGCAGGGTTAGATTTTGATGTAGGGGGATATTTACAGGAGTATGTAGTGACAGGACAAGAGGGAATGGTTGTAAACTAACAGAGGGTAATGTTAGCTTGGATATTAGGAAAAAATTCTTGGCTGTGAGGGTACTGAGGCCCTGGCCCAGGTTGCCCAGAGAAGCTGTGGCTGCCCCATCTCTGGAAGTGTTGGCCAGGTTGGACAAGGCTTGGAGCAACCTGATCTAGTGGAAGGTGTCCCTGCCCATGGCAGGGAGGTTGGAAGTAAATGATGTTTGAAGTCCCTTCCAACCCAAACCATCCTGTGATTCCCCAGCAGGCACTGGGCACAGGAGGCATCACACCACCACCACACTCCTTGAGCCACCACTCCTTGGGGTTATGATTTATTTTTTCTTCCCTAAGACTGAAATCACTTACGAGGCAAATCATAGCACATACCAGAATGGAGTAAGTGTAGACTCAGGCTCCTTCACTACTTAGCAAAGCTCAGACCTGGGTCTCTCTGATCACTGCCTCTCTCTGCACACTCAGCCATAGAGTAAGTTCACAGATGCTTCCATTTTCTTTGGGTCCCTCTTCTAGGAATCACAGAATAGTTTGGGTTGGAAGTGACCTTGTTCAAGTCATCTTGTTCCAACCCCTCTGCCATGGTCAAGGACACCTTCCAATAGACCAGGGTGCTCCAAGCCCTGTCCAACTGGGCCTTGGACGCTGTCAGGGACGGGGCATGTTAAGATATGCCTTGATTCCCCTCCTCCAGCCCTTACTCTAAGTTTGTGCCCAGGCATAAGCAGGCTCAGTCTTGTGCTCAGCTGCTAGCATAGCATCTCCCAGCTTTTACTGTGTTATATTGGTCCTCAGCTGGAATTCCCATGTGCTGCCTCGCTGAAACTGCTTTAACAGCATCTCTGGACTGTGTTAGATCAGACTTCGGGGTGCCCACTAGAAAGGTGACTGGATACAGCCTCTACCACAACCCATCCATGTCCGTCTACTTCAACATTCAGTGCCCACCTGTAATTCCCTGAAGCAGCCAAGGGGGTAAATTCACGGATAGAGGTCTTGCAAGGAAGCAGTTCGGGTTACATCAGCCACAGGATGTACAGTGGTTTGTTTTTTTTTTTTCAACACCGAAAACTAAAAATAAAGACCAAGTTTGGTTTTGATCAGCCAACAAAACAGATATTTAAAACTCAATAGTTAAAATCATTGCGATGCAAATTAATGATTCAATGAAAGCTCATGAAAGATACTTATACTGAACGATATGAAGGAAAAAAAGGAGTAATTACTTAACTAAGCTATGATTTCATTCACTGTTATTAGGTGGATTTAGATTACTTGCTCACTCGAGATTAGAGATTTGAAATACATGGCTGAAATCCTCTTTCTAATCCAGAATTGCTAAATCCTTGGGTATTTCTTGATCATCACGCTTTGATTTGCATCTATGTTGCTCTTCAGGGTGTAATTTCAGTTCTCTGACAAATATTTGCTCCTTTCTTCTCCCCCCAGTATAATCCCCTATTTTCCTGATAGCAAGCACTGTAGGCAAACCAACATCACCAACTCTTCCCAAGTTCCACAGGGCTATCAACTCTTCAGACCTCATAGGGGTGCTGTAATAATAAACCTCAAAACAAATTATAATTAATTTTATTGAAAGAAAAGACATCAACAACAGGAAACCACTTGAAAATCTGGAATTTCTTTCTTTTTTTTTTTTTAATTTATTTTTTGTTTTTTAGTTTTAACAAATGTGTAGAATCACGGAGTGGTTTGGGTTGGAAGGGACCTTAAAGGTCATCTCACCCCAAAACCCCTGCCATGGGCAGGGAGGGACACCTTTCACTAGACATGGTTGCTCCAAGCCTCATCCAACCTGGCCTTCAACACTTCCAGGGATCCAGGGGCAGCCACAGCTTCTCTGGGAAACCTGGGACAGGGCCCCACCACCCTCACAGAGAGGAATTCCCTCCCAGTATCCCATCTAACCCTGCCCTCTGGAAGTGGGAAGCCATTCCCCCTTGTCCTGTCCCTCCATCCCTTGTCCCCAGTCCCTCTCCAGCTCTCCTGGAGCCCCTTTAGGCCCTGGAAGAGGCTCTCAGGTCTCCCTGGATCCTTCTCTTCTCCAGGTGAACACCCCCAGCTCTCCCAGCCTGGCTCCAGAGCAGAGGGGCTCCAGCCCTTGGAGCATCTCTGTGGTCTTCACAGCTACACATCCTTTTCTTGTTGCAGTACACAGACTGGACAAATCTTGCTTGGATCGGTGCTACCAGAGATGAACTCTAACCCCTGTGACCTCTTGCTGGGTCCCTCTGGCCCTGCCTGGCCAAGAGCAGCTGCTGGGGGTGTGGATGTGCTGAAGGGAGGGGAAAGCAGAGAGTCCTGGTGCTCCAAGAAAGAGGAGCTAAGCCTCAGCTGGATAACCAGCTGATGGAGTTCAAGAGGGCTATGCAACCCCATGGCAGAGAAGGGCTTGGTCCTTCAGGGTTTTTTTTTTTGGAAGAGTTTCTAGACACTACTGGTTCTCATTAATCCATTTCCCTTGGTGTTATAAGTACTTGGGGAATTCCACAAGGTGCTGCCTGCCTGCCCTTGTCTTTGTGAGGGGAAGAGGTGATTCTTTCTGGGTGCTTGTGTGAAGAGAACACTCATTGAGGTGGAGTAGATGGTCATTTCAGCTTGCATGGTCAAGGGGTAAAGGTATCATATCCTGTGATCCCGCTCACTGAAATTCAGCCCCTGGACTGCTTTGGGATGTCGCTTCGTGTTTGCTGCCACATCGTGGCAACTGAGCCTCATATCAAGACAGGGAGCAAGGAGTTGTGCTCAGAGATCAGCTGTGAGGGCCGCTCTTGAACGGTGGTACTCACCAACCTGCCCATGAGTGTGGCTGGAAAAGGTATACATATTTTCCTACGTAAAGCAAGACAAAACCAAGAATTGTACGGGGAAATAAAAAAAAAAAAAAAAAAAAAAAAAAGAAACACATTTGGTCTGAAATAAAAAAACCAAACCCAAACCAGAAAACCAGTCTGGCAGAGATCTACCTCCAGCCCTTTTGGGTTTTAATCAGTCTAAATAAATGGTCAGGGTGTGAAGGGAGTGTTTGGGTGCTGCCCAGAGCCGTAACCACACGGGTTGATGTGTCAGTCATGTCTGGTTTCTAGCTGTTACCTGCTCTCACTCGACTGATTTTTAACTCGCTCGGCATTTTCCATGCGTGTGAGATGTTTGATTAGAGCCTTTGTGTTGCGTGTGTGGAAATAAAAGGCCAGCTAGGAACAGACAACCGATTAGGCATTAGGTGAGGTATAATCCTCCCTAATCACATTTCTAAACCTGGTAGTTGGAGGTGGGATTAGAGTTATTAACATGCGGACAATAAAGCATATAATTTATTTAACAATTACTGGCTCTCTGTGAAGGGGGGGTGTCTATGCAAGCTGCAACCACACACCAGCTCCTTCGTCTCGTGCAGGATGGAGACGCTGTCAGGAAGAAAGCTGACAAATATGGATGGTTGCCCACTGACACAAAGGGCAGCAAAACAGGGGTTACTTCGGATATAACCAGAAGTAAATCTTAAATCCCCTCGTAGGACCCCTTGGCAGGCCCATAGGAGAATACCTGACATCTAGATGTTAAGCTGTGTAAACTGAAAGAAATAAAATATCAAAAGGCGAAAAAAAAATTTACTGAGGTTTCCTAGTCTTCTCTTCCAGTACACACTGTAATGCAAATGTACAATAAGAAGGATGAAGAACAGTAGGCAAAGGCAACAGCTGGCAAGCAGTGATGTTGTGCAAGAGCAGCAAGGAAGGGAATTCCAGAACTCCCAGATCAATCCCTGTCCTGAGCTTGTCATACAGTTTTCCCAGCTAAGCTGGGCACTATGGTGTTACACCAGAGATTCTCATGCCAGATAGACATCCTCACAGTCAACAGAAATGTATTTTAATTCTTGAGTTTATTGTGACAGTGTACCTGTCTGCCTTTGGAGAGTTGAGGTTTGATCTTGTGATTGTCTTGAAGATGTTTGGAACTGTTTTTTTTCCCAGTACATTAAAAAAAAGTCAAATAAAAATAAAAATCCCAAACAAAACAAATGAACAAAGCCAAACATGAAACCTTCAGAAAACCCCAAAACTCCCACTCTGTGCCCCAGCTTGTTGCCTAGTATCTACTACCCTACCAAAGGATAGTTCCAAGTTACTCCAAGAAGGATGTCTGGCCTGCTCTGCAGCAGGAAAGTATGCCAAGGCCTTGGGGCAGCTCAGTCTGATCCCAGGACCACGTAGATGCAAATGGGAAAGCCCAGCACGCAGAGCTCCCTTGCCCATGCTCTCTGGTTGCTGCAGTCCCTGGCAAAGGCTGGGCCCTGGGCCAGTTGCACTTTTCCAGACAAGTCTTGGGCATGGTTTGGGATTTAGGTCAGGCCAGGGACAATTTGCAGCAGCGCTTTTCACGTGCCCGCCCTGTTTTGAAAGCAGAAAGTCTGGTACTCTCTGGGTGTTGCTCATTCCACACCAGCCGGAGACTCTGGCTGCGGCTCCTTGGTGTGGGACACACACCAGGCACTGCTGACCTGCTCACAGTGCTGCAGGAGGGGGAAAGTCGTGCTGCTGTGGTCAGGTTTAGGCCCAGTTCCTGGTTTAGACCCCATGGGTTTGGACCCTCCATACTCTGCTGCGCGTCTGGAGCCAGGCTTGCAGATTTGAAGCATCCTGAGGTATCTGAAAGTTGAGAGGCTTCCTTTATAGTCAGTGCAGAATAATAGGAACTCCCGGTGGGTTATTCATCCCACTCTAAAACAACCCCTAAAATAGGCATGAACTATCCTCTAGACAGTTTAGGCTGAGTAACTTGGACTCTGACGTCTAACTTCTAACATTTGGTGAAGTGCATCCCACCATCTCTCTGTAGCGGTTTGGTGTTGGAGGTAGCCTCAAGGCAGCCTCAAAAGCTAACACAGGTCTAGCCTCTAAATCCCCCAAATGCCATTTTATGTATACATATGTATAAAACAGACAAAACTGTGCTACAAATATTCTTTCATGGGAATGAGGTTGGCCCTGTTGCCCTGACCTCCCCTCTCCAGGGTTTGTTCTTGCCTCAGACAGTGGCCGTGGCGATGCAGCTCCCTGCTCAGAGCAGGGAGATCTTCCAGGTGAAGCATTTCATAAGTGACCTGACAGCCTCGCCAGTGGATCCAGATGAGACCATAGCTGGGTCGTGATTTGAGCCATACCAGACACCATTAAGTCACCATGCTCAGAAAAGGGGCAAAAAGACAGGAGAGGGGAATGGCAGGATTCATTAATGGGAACAATCTTACCTGTCTGGAACTGTAAATGGTGCTGGTACTCACCCTTTTGCTGAGAAGCAAGGTAATAAGAGAAACTGATGTTCTGTTTAAAAATAGAAGGTTTTTTTTCCAAGCTACTAGCCCTAATTTTTAAATGTATGCCAAATGTAAATTGTCACAGATTTTCTTCTGACTTTATCTAGCAGCAGGAGACCATTATCTACTGATATTAGCTGTTAAATAAGTGCAAACTACCTGTAACTGCAGAACTGCATGTTCCTGGGGAATTTATTTAAGCCTAAGGTGATGAAAGGGACGGACTGGGGAAAAAAAGGCAACCTAGAGCATCTTAAAGAAGCAGAGTTCATTCATCAAATCGTGTCTTCATCTGAAAATGTTGTACCTGCCACTGACACAAATAGCCTCTGAGATCATGACTGAAAGAGGATTCACGGGGAAAACATTCTCCCCTATCACTCTGTTAACTCTGTGCATTTGACAGCACATCACTGGGTATAGACAGTCCCGCAGGTAGGCTGACAATCAGCTGTCTGGCACTGACACGTGGTAGGTGAGGGACTACAGAAGCTTTTCCTCTGGATCAGCTACAGGAGAAGTAGCAGGAACATCGCCTGGAGGATGAGAAGACAGCAGTCAGGAAAGGACAATCAGAAAGAAGCCCGAGCACACCCAGGCTGTCACTTCTCTGGGCATTTCCAGGAGAGGGTAGTTCACAGGTGGAGCACCACAGCTGCCAGTGCCCATCAGCAGAGTCATTAGGGTTTGTGCTGGGCACTTTTATCAGGCAGAATGACTCCTGGACTCTAAACCCGCTCGAGGCATGTCTCCTCTGTGTTTCTTAAGAGGGGACAGAGTTCAGACTGACATTCCCCGACTCTCTTCCTCCCCAAACAGTGTAGTCACCTGTGACACCGAGTTTGGTCCATTGCAAAATCCACCCAGGGCCTGGGTAAGCAGCCAGCCCTGAACTCTGGTTACAGCACCCGCAAACCCTGAGCTACCGAGCTCAGTCAAGAGGCTTTCAGCTCTGATTAAATTATAGACACATCCTGGAAGGGGCTTTCCAGATGACTCTTCTGTTTTCTTTCACTTCAGCAGGGCTTTTTTTCCTCACTGTCAGGCCAGTGGTCAGCTGAACTTCATACACAAAATTGAACAACAACGATTGCACCCAACTCAAGGTCCTCCAAAGCTTTGCATTGTGATAAAGTCACCCACAAGGACTGCTTGGGCTAAATTTTGAGCCTCTGCGCTGCAAAAGCACAAACATTCCCTCTGTTATCTAAGGAGAAGCCTGTGGCTACACTCAACACAGCAAAGGCTGAAACTATACACAGAGGACAAGGTGGGTCCTTAAGTGAAAATAACTGCAAAAACCTGCCTTAAATCCTCACTTAAATTCTTAATTTAGCTTTTAAGTTTTTGAAAGACACTTGCATTCATTCTGCGAAGGAGGTTGTCCTTGGAACACCTCTTGCCTTGACATTGCTTGAGGTGCAAACTTGTTTTCATTTTTGGTTGGTTGGTTGGATTTTTTTTACTTTAATCTTAAAGCCAAAGGATAGGGAGCAAGATGCTCCTTCTGAAGGCTGTTACTGTTTGTCTCCAGTTGCTGTAAATTACGAATTGCTGCAGATTGTTCTTTGTGCAGGCTTGGAAAGCGATTTATCTTGGAATGAACACATGATTATTGGGTGCTAGCCTTATTCATTTGTTTCTTGCTCTTTGCAGACTACTAGTTCTATTTCAGGTGCTGCTCCTATTTATTGTCCATGTGTGCCCCTTCCATGTTTTCCAAGGTTTTCGTCTTTTGTAGCTTGTTCTGGCCCCATTCCTTGCTGTGACATATATCAACAGGCTGATTAATTCTGAATCTGACTTTTGCAGCCGGTGTGTTGTGATTTCCTTATCCCTGGTGCTTAAAACTATATGATCTGTAATCTGTTTGCCTGCAGCCATGTCAAACTTGCATAAAGAAGCTAACTCAGCCAGACTGCAGTTTCGGGTTCGCTTTGGTCACATCTACCAGAAGACATGGCTCTCCATTTCCATTTCCACTAGCAATACCACTCTAAAGAATCTGAGGTCTCATTTGCGTCTGACCTTTCCTCACCTGCAAGCACGAAGGTCTGAAAATTCAGAAGCTGTCGTTGCCGGTGGCTGGAAGCTGGGAGTCTTTTCCTATTGCCATGTTTCATAAATATTGACAAATTACTTTTACAGGCCACTCTGCACAGTGCAGCAGATGTAGTCGCTCAGATTGGTGGTTTTAAGACAGCTGTCTGAAGGAATCAGGGCTGCACATCTCAACTTGAAGAGCAGGGGCTGCATTTTGGAAAGCAGTGGCTTTAAAACAGATTTACAGGTCACTGTATCTATTCCCAGTTTCAGACAGTGGCCCAGAGAGGAAATGGGGCTTTTGAATGCATAAACAGAAGACAACTGAATGAAGGTAGAGAAGTGTAACACTGTGAATTAATTAAAGGACTGTTCACAGTTTCAGTGTCCATACTTTAAAAAGCAAGTTGTATAGAGGATTTTGGATAAACGTGGAAGTTTGAAAACCCTCCTTACAGGGAAAGACCAAAGAAACTCGGTTTAGCTTGTGTACTTAAAAAAAAACCCCAACCCATTGAGGTGTGACTCTCTCTTGGTCGCCAAATACTTACATGTGATAAAGATTTCTATGAGAAGACATCAGTGTAACAAACTTAAACCAATAAAAAAGATATAATGAGATCTAATGGCATGAAGACAAAAGAGAGAGGCCCT
Organism: Manacus vitellinus; assembly: GCF_001715985.3. Classification (NCBI taxonomy): domain Eukaryota; kingdom Metazoa; phylum Chordata; class Aves; order Passeriformes; family Pipridae; genus Manacus; species Manacus vitellinus. Next base: position 1,189,518 of record NW_021940553.1, read on the forward strand.
CATTTGCACCACGCCAACTTCTCATCCCGGGTTTGCTGCCTTTTCTGCAAAAGATCAGAGCTGCAAGGGCCACGGACCCAAAGAGGGATCCCTTGGGGGAAATTATTTGGCCTTTGAAGTGAGCAACATGTAGGTGGTTGTAATGGTCTGTCTTAGTCATAAATTTGAAGATGGTAAAATGTTGATTTTTAACCAGAACATGGCACCAGGACCTCCCATTTCTTGGTGAGAGCTTGTCTGTGTTGCCAGAAAAACGCTTCCTAAGTGTAAAATGGGGCAAAATTTACTTTTGCAGAGTGGGTTTTGCTGTACTGAGAGAGCATGTGTGCCCAGCAACACCTTCTTGCACCAACTTGATCCTGAACTGGGTGAGGACAAAACCAGGACAAAACTCTTACACTGAAGAGCATAGGCAGGGATAGCTCCTTGTGTTCTTCCCAACACCCTCTGTCACAGCATCACACCAGGGCTGTGCAGGGCAAAGAGCTCCTTCCTCTGTCCCCCCAGTCAAGGAAATCAGCCCCTGGTAACATGGAGTGCCAGGGTAGAGGCTCTGACACAGGCTTCCCTGGGGATTACACAGAAAAAGCCATCAGTTGGCTTCAAGCACTGTTAGGAGGATAGACTTTTTTTTTTTCATGCATCAGTTATTCATCATGATAAATGCCAAGAGCTAAAATAAACAACATGACAGTTTTGTAGTGATAAACTCCCAGATTATTTTTAAGGCCTAATTTTTCATTATGGCAACATTTATACTTGGTGGTATCTTCACCTCCATAGCAGTAATGCATGTTTCATATCTCTAAATAAAACCAAGCAGGAAAGGATTTGTCAGGTTCTTTAAATTCTTCCTTGATTTATTTGGTCTTTTAAAATGATAACTTTGAATCATAACTTCCAAATTGATATTGCCTTAAATCACTAGTTTTTGAAAGCACAAGGAAAACGCTCAAAATCCGTAACTAAAGGTTTGCTAGACCAGTAATAACAAAAAGAAAACTTCTACCTCTAAGTGTTCTAAACACTTCTTCAACTAGTACAGACAATATATACAGAGATCACTTCCAACTCGTCTACCAATCTTGCACAGATGGTGTAGAAAACTGGGGTAAATCTCATTGAGACTAATCTATACAAACATATGCTTAATTAGCATAGTGCATCTTACACAGTGTAAAGCAGAAACAGACTGTATTGTAATAACTGATCATAGCATAAATTGGTTTATTTTGATCCTTCCTACGGAGGCACAAACTATTTTCTTCTTAATTATTTTGTGGATTTCATTGTAATGAATTAATTTCAGCTTGCTGGAAAAAGCAAACAGAAAAAGAAAATAAGGATGATCAAAAATTTAATCATATCATGTTTGCCTTTATGCTGAATTTTGTTCCTATGACTGATTCCACTGGTTTGTTCACTTGATAGATTTAAACAGGTACTCAAATCCTTCCTGGACCAAGGCCTAACACTAATTTAGAATCAAAGCTATTGTCCCCCAGGCCTACTCACAAATTACACTTGTTTATTTAAGTCAATAAAGTTAAACTTGTGTAAATCTCTTTGTAAACAAGGCTATTTCACTTTAATGATGGCTTATTTGGGGTTAGCACAAATGTGTTTCTAATCAACAAATCCAAAATAAAGGATGTAGGAAGATGAATGGTGCAGTATTTGGAACAATAAGAAAGGACAGAGGGATAATCTGAGTTAAAAACAGAAATGCTGGCAACATGAAATGTTTCTAAGCTATAAAAAACAGAACAATTGGGGAAAGAAGGGCCAGTTTCAGTGCGGGAAAGTTCCCTGTCCATTTCAGCGCAAATCCAAGCAAGTCAGTGCAGCAAAGGAATTCAAAATTCAAGTGTCCGACGGTGGCAAAGTTGTCTCTCAAATCATTCTGCTTCGTGTTAGTCAGGGCAACTGGGTTTATGTGCACATAGGCACTGGGAATTAAGATAAGGTAGTTAAATAATTTACTGATCAGGATTATACAGCGTAAATGAAGAACGTGAGCAGATACACAGCAGATACATTGTGCTGTGAACGTCTTAAGGAGGATGTCACTGCTAAGGATTACTGTCTAACTCCATTCCCCCTGATAAATGTAATGTACTTTATAACACAAACACCAACCAGTTCATGCTGTGATGGGTCAGAAAGGCAGAACCTTGCTTTTAGAACATAGTTTCGAATAGTAGTTATTTCTTAAGCCTGCTTTGCCGGGGGGGATAGGACAGACACAGCAGGCTTACATCAGGGGCTGTCAAATTCTATTTTTTTTCTCAATATTTTATCCACTGTGGAACTGATTCCTTTTTTTTTTTCCCATTTTCTTTTTTTTCTTTGTTTTGAAATCTCCTAACAGCCCAGTCTGAAGTGACAGTGATTTGTGTAATACTGGAAACATACTTCTGCATTTAAGAAGAGGTGATCAGCAGATTTGAGTTTCAAGGCTTCAGAGATTATTAATTTCATTATTGAAATAATGAATGGTTTCATTACCGAAAAGATGAATAGAATAACTGAAATATGCAATGCCTTTTCTAATGTTATTTTGCCACTATTTCCAGCCTTAAGTTGCAGCACTTTTTAAAAAGTTTGATTAATTTTGTGATTATTTAATCTATGCTGGTATGACTTAGCAAAGTTCCTGTTCATTATGGAGATTTTTATGCCTCATGCAATGGCTTTCTTTTAATTTATGATGCTAAAGCTTTCCTCTGGTCACTTCAATGCAATGCCTGTTTGGACAGTACACCAGACATTGGTTCCCTTCAAAATCAACTGACATGTTCCTCGTGATGGGATGGGATGGGATAAGCAGAGTGTGGCTTTGTTTTTAGCCCTCTTTGTGCTGCCACAAGAGCTGATATGGTGTGGAGCTGTGTACAACCTTGATGAGATACAAGGAACAAGGGTTTAAATCCATATTTAACCCTCTGAGGGAGACACAGTCTCAGTCCTTTAGGAGTTTTTTCATGCTGGTAGCAAAAACAGGGGAGGCTTTTGCCCGTGTTGTGCTGTTCCCCCACAGCAGTCCTGCAATAGCATGGAGAGGCTGTTTCCATGTTTGGCCATGAAATAATGCAGAGTGAAAGGGAATCCATCCCTTTCCCAGCTTCCAGACCCAGCACCATCTCCTCTTTCATAATCTTTGGCAGATTTGGGCAGGAGGAAAGCTACTTTCATAAGTATAGAGAGAAAATAACATGCTCGAGTGGCATTTAGAGTAAGCAGGGAAGCAGCACTGCAACCAGTGAGGCAAGAGGCAAAGCACTTACTGAAGTACATGATAGTGCTTCAACAGAGTGAGCTGAGAAATCCGGGAGCATTTAACAGTGGTTTTCCTTGGATTTGTGGTCATTTTTACACATAGAAGTATATAGCAAATCCTGAGTGGGAAGGGACCCACAGGGATCATCCAGTCCAACCCCTGGCCCTGCCCAGGACACCCCAACAATCCCACTCTGAACCTGAGAGCACTGTCCCAACACTCCTTGAGCTCTGGCAGCCTTGGGGCCATGACCACTGCCCTGGGGAGCCTGGTCAGTGCCCAACCACACTCTGTGGGAGGAATTTTTTCCTGAGATCCAACCTAAACCTACCCTGACACAGCTCCAGGCATTCCTTTGGGTCCTGTCACTGGTCACCAGAGAGCAGAGATCGGTGCTGCCCTGCCACCTCCACTTGTGAGGAAGCTGCAGACTTTGATGAGAGTTCCCCCAGTCATACAATATTTCCTGGCTGACCTTTTTGCACCACAACTCCCTGTCTTCCTGGCATTGCTCTCCACACTTACCTCCACTCCACGCAGTCATATCTGATAGTGTTGGGCCATTTAGAAATCCTAGGTGTCTTTGAAGTTATCTGATATTGGTGTTGTACTTCTTTTACCTCTTACAGGATTTGGTCACAGGCTTTGGGAAGTCAACATGTATTCTCTGTTGCATAGCACAGCCAGCTAATGCTTCAGCATATTTTTTTAGTTTAGATTATTTCAGAGAAACACAGAATGGTTTGGGTTTGAAGGAACCTTGAAGGTCACCTCGTTCCATGGGCAGGGACACATTCCACCAGAACAAGTTGCTCAATTGCCCTTGCTCTTTCTAGCAGACAGATGACCGTGAAATACCACTGAGCTGTTCCAGTCTCTGCACATGGATGTCCTTTGTGAGGGTGCTGATCCTCTCAGACACATTGGGAGATCTTGGGGGAGATGCTCCTGCTGCTCCTCTGCAGGTTCAAATCCAAATGGGCCTGTTGACCATTTGTACCTAACTGCTGATGTCCAAAATGTGCTGAACTCCACGGTTTGAGAAAGACATGGACCTGGAGCGAGTCCAGGGGAGGCCACAGAGATGCTCCAAGGGCTGGAGCCCCTCTGCTCTGGAGCCAGGCTGGGAGAGCTGGGGGTGTTCACCTGGAGAAGAGAAGGCTCCAGGGACACCTCACTGAAGGCTTTCAATACCTAAAGGGAGCTTATAAAAGAAATGGAGAGCAACTTTTTACACAGCTGATAGTGATAGGACAAAGGGGAATAGTTTTAAACTAAAAGAGGGAAGATTTAGGTTAGATATTAGGGAGAAATTCTTCTCTGTGAGGGTGGTGAGACCGTGGCACAGGTTGCCCAGAGAAGCTGTGGCTGTCCCATCCCTGGAAGGCCAAGGCCAGGTTGGATGGGGCTTGGAGCAACCTGGTCTAGTGGAAGGTGTCCCTGCCCATGGCAGGGGGATTGGAACTGAATGGTCTTTAAGGTCCCTTCCAACCCAAACCATTCTGTGGTTCTCTGATTAGTTAATACAACCTAGCAATATCCAGCTTTGGTACCAAGGCTGAAGTTTTTCAGTTTGTTTTTACTAAATGAAGTACTATTTCACAGAATTATAGAATGGTTTGGGTTGGAAAGGACCTTTAAAGGTCCTCCAGTCCAACCTCCCTGCCAAAGGAAGAGATGTCTTCAATGAGATCAAGTTTCTGAAAGCCCTGTCCAACCTCATCTTGAGTGTTACCAGGGATGGGGCATCCACCACCTGTCTGGGCAATCTGTGCCAGTGCTTCACTACCCCCATAATAAAAAAAACTTATTTTTTATATCCAACCTAAATTAGTGCAAGTGTGCATCTTGGAACTGCTTCTATAGCAGACACACATCCTGCCTGCCTTCTGTACAGCCACCACTTCTGAGCTCTGCGATTTGCAGCCCTGATGCCACCTTCTTCCATTTGCTTTTCCTCTCCTGCTGCTTGCAATTTCCTTTCCTAGAGAAAGCAGGTTTACACATAAATTGGTGCTTTCTGTGTCACCGTTGTGCAGTCTAAGCTTGTCAGCCTGTTGACCTGTTTCAACCACACCTAGGGGAGATGTAGAGCCCCTGGAAATACACAGTCTTTCGAATTTCATGGCAAACAGCGGCTGCATTAGAAAAGAAACGTGTTGCCATGTTTCTGCCCGGGAGAAAGGCAAAGAAAGTCCAGCCCTTATCAGCACTGCTTGGCTTCCTTGGCAGTAGAGAACCAGCAGGCAGCTGGCCAGCCAGAGCACACACATCCCTGAACCAGGCACAGCATGTGCTGCTCCAGACAGAAAGCCAATACAAAGCAGTTTGGGGCATAGAACAGAGATCTGGAGGTACCAGGAACCTTGGAGATAAAAAAGGAGAGGGAGCCATGAAACTGTTTCAGAGGAGAGGTGAAGGGAATGTCTGACGCAAAACTGTATGAAAACTGAGCTTAATTAACTTGCTGTTCATGGAAGAAAAAATTCTCTCAATGCAGTGGAACCTCCACAAAGCAAGTGCTGCACTGGCTGAATAGCCTGAATCTGTGTCCAGGTACAACATGCCTGGGACACCTTATCTTTCAACCTGTCAGATGCTCTGCTTTGTCTGCACCAGGAATCTTCTCCATTTCACTTCTTTGCTTATTTCACGACTGTTTGAATCTCAAAATGATGGAAAAGCAGGGGAAATGCAACCAAAAAAACTCATTCAGCCACATGCCTGCTTCAAGCTGAGAAAATCCAAGCACAGACAAAAGGCAAAAGGGAGATTTCCACAAGTCCACATCTACCCTTTTGTCAGAAGGGCCAAATAATGGGAGGGGTGTCTCACCCGGCTCCTGGGAATACCAGCCCTGTTGAGATGGGATCCGTGCCCAAGACACTGAATCACAACACCTACATCACTGAGTTCAGGAACCCTTTCAGTCTGGAAGAGGAGAATGTCTCTGGAGAGACAACTGCTGTGGTGGTGAGACGTGACCTCAGGTGTAAAAGCGGCCTGAAGTTGAGATAAATGACACAGAATAAGGAAAAGTATCAAAAAAGCAAAAGCAGGAAAACAGAATGCCTTTAAGAGAGTTATAGCAAAGCAGGAATTGACCTTTTTGTCCAAAAAAAGCCCCTTAAATTCTCATCCTGTGGCTTCCCACTCACAGAATCATGGAATTTTAAGGGGTTGGAAGCTACCTTAAAGACCACCCAGTCCCAATCCCTCTGCCATGGGCAGGGACACTTTCCACTAGAACAGGTTGTTCCAAGCCCCATGCAACCTGGCCTTGGACACTTTCAGGGATGGGGCAACCACAGCTTCTCTGGGCAACCTGTGCCAGGGCCTCCCCACCCTCACGGAGAAGAATTTTTCCCAATACCCAACCTAAATTCCCCCTCTTTCAGTTTGTACCCATTACTCCTTGTCCTGTCACTACAGTTTCCGACAGGGAGTCCCTCTCCTGTTTCCCTGTATTCCCCTTCAGGTACTGGAAGGTGCAATGAGGTCTCCACTCAACCTTCTCTTCTCCAGGCTTGAACAGTCCCAGGGAATCTGCTGGGCATCCTGCAAGGATCCCTGCAGATAAAACAGTGCTGGGTTTCACTGGCTGATGGGTCCCTGGCTGTGCAGTCACAGGTAACAGCTCCAATTCACTTGTGGTGAGCCTGGGCATCTACCGAAGCACAGGGATTTGGTTGTGCTACATCATTACCACACCACAGGTGGTTAAAGCTTTGGCGAGCCTACTGAAGGCAGGAGCTATAAGAAAATAAAAACATGGGGGGAAACCACTCTGTTAAGTGTCACTGAGTCTGGGGTGGGCGCAGGCAGCAGAAGGAGGCTGGGAAGGCTTTGGGCTCCCTTCTGTCCATGTCCCACCTTGGGACCGTCACACCTGGGGCTGCTGTGCCACTGCAGGAGAGGAAGAACTGGGTAGTTTAAATCTGGTTGGAATCACAGAATCGCTCAGGTTGGAAAAGCCCTCCAAGACCATCGAGTCCAACCATTCCCCAGCACTGCCGAGGCCACCACTGACCCACGTCCCCAACTGCCACATCCACAGGGCTTTTAAATCCCTCCAGGGATGGGGACTCCAACACTGCCCTGGGCAGCTGTGCTAGGGCTGGACAACCCCTTCCATGAAGGAATTTTCTCAGAATCCAATCCAAACCTCCTCTGGCACAACTTGAGGC
>NW_021940553.1:1198295-1450143 GCF_001715985.3 Manacus vitellinus
CACCCCTGCGTGCCCGTGAGGGGTGCGGGGCGTCGAGGTCGGGGGTGTGGAAAGTTGGGAGCGAGTTGTGCTTTGGGATGGCGAGGCTTCATCTCACCCCTTTTGTCCGCCCCTCTCCGGGTCCGTGGGCGAACGCGGGGCACGAGCTGCGGTCGGTGGGTTTATTCACCTGCGTGCTGCCAGAGGACAGCGTTGGGTGGGATACTGGGGGGAAATTCCTGGCTGGGAGGGTGGCGAGGCCCTGGCACGGGTTGCCCAGAGGAGCTGTGGCAGCCCCCATTCCCTGGGTGTTGTTTGTAAACAAACATAACCTGCTAAGTGTTTCGTCTACCTGGGGGAGGTCGTGTCGTGATAAATGCGAGTGGTTGGTGGTGTTGCTGTGGAGTTCCTGTTCGTAGTTTTTATTTTTCTTTTCTGTGGGGAGTGCAGGGGAAGAGGAAAAGTGCAGCCCAGTGTGGTCCTTTAGTCTTTGCTGTGGGAAAATGAAAGAAGGGGAAAAAGTGTGTGATGTGAGTGAGCGAAGAGCCCTTGTGATGGTCTGGGAGAGCTGTTGAACAGCTGGGATTCAGACTGCAGCCTGAGTGGGATTCAGGTCTCGTGTCTTTTTGGTTGTCTGTCACAGTTTTTGACTGAGAAAAGCCCAACACGTGTGTTGTGCCCTTTTCAAACGCTTTGCAAGTGGAATGGCACTAAGAAAAAGTTTTGTTTACTGGGTTTACCAAGACAGGTGCCTCTGAAAACGCTGCACCTTGTGTGTATTGTGTGTAGAGCTCATGTTATCACAGCCCATGGTTATAAACGAGTTAGATTCCATCTGTAGCAAGAGGTTTGTAATAACAGCTTGTTAGGAGACCGCAGGTAACAGCAGGTTTGTCTTTTCTCAAGTGCTCCTCTCTTAGCCTGGAGAGCTGTACTTTCAGGCTGATTCATGACATTATTTCTGTGGGGGCTGGACCGTAGTGAGAGACTGATTAGTCCTTGCTCTGCTCTTCAGGCTGAGAAAGAAACATCTCCTAGTTGAGGTGGAAGGCTCCTCTCAGGACAGGGTTGCTGTTTGGACTTTCCAATACTTCTGTGTCACTGTTGGTGCATGAGGGGGTTATTTGTGTGCTTGTTCTGAGGCGCAGCCTTAAAACTTGTAACGCTTACAAGCTCTGATGAATCCCAGGGGGGTGAGAATGTAACTGAGGGAGGTGCGTCTGCAGTCCCTGCGTCCCCCTCTGATTAGCACTGTTGTGATGAAAGATCGTGGCTGGGCTTCGCGAACGGAGATTAGGGAGTGATGAAAGATAATACTAGTTACAAATGTCTTTAAAAAGAGGAAAGGGAGGGTCTCGCTTAAGGTGGTTTAAGGTTAAAGATGAGTCTGAGTACATATTGATCATCATATTGGGATGTCAAATAGAGTAACCTGGCAGTTGGTGGCTGTTCTGCAGTTGTTTCGGTGGCTGTCAGTGTAACCTGACCCACACAAGTGGCAGTGTTTGAAGATCCAGTTTTCTTTGTGGAAGAAGCTGGACTTGTGTGATAGAACCCTGAAGAGGAATTCATAAGCTTTCAGTGAGGTCCTGATTGATGGTAAAAGGGACACCAGAGTTGAAAAAGTGAGATTAAAAAATTGTTCTCTGAGTTGATCAGTGCATTTCCTCCACCTGGCAGCTAGGTTCACCAGCAAGATTAATTGCACAGCTGATCTCCAAATGAAAGGCTCTCCTGGGTCCCCCTTCCTCTTCCATTTGATCTTTCAGAAGTGTTGAGCACTAGTTGATATAATTGAGTTTATTGGAGGTCAAAAAAAAAAAAAATCCCTGCTCCTGAGAGCAACTTTAAAAAACAAACTTTGTTTCCGTCTCTCTAATCCCTTTCCCACAAAAGTACTGGGAGAACAGGCTCTGTAGTAGGTTCTGGATAGCAATGAACCTGAGCTCTGCTTGAGACTGAAGCAAATTCCTAAGTTTAGTTTGTACAAAGAACAGTACTCAAAGTTTTAATTATTATAAAAAGTATTCCAGAGTTTTCAAATGTATTCAGTGCTGCCTTAATGGTTGTACATGTAAATGCCCTGTAATTGAAAGCATCCATTTATGGGCCTGACTTGCTAAGTGAGCTGTAAATTCTGCTTTTCAGATTGGATTTAATGACTTTTATCATAAAGCCATAAACTGGTTGTGAACTGTGCCGAGAGGCAAACAATACCTAAGCTTACTTTGCCAAAATATTTGTAATTGTTGATTTGTTAAACTGAATTGCTGCAGGTCATGCGATGGGATTAGGTTTTTGTAATAGAATGGAGAGTACAGGCAGCCCTGTGTTCAATACTCTCTGGGCTAGAAGAAATTGGCTACTGCAGAAAACCTTCCTAAACGTTCCTCTCCACTTCCAGTAACAGAAACTCCGCTGCAAACGGAGTAAACCTTCGTCCCAGATGACTTTTTATTCTGATTATTTGTGTTTGACAGTCGTAATGCAAAGTTAGACCAAGCGGAGACTGCGGCAGAGCAGCTGTGGGTCTTCTATCAGTTTAGTCTGGGGCTCAAGCTACATTTAATTACACTGTAGCAATATGAGTTTAACATCAAACAGGAAACATAATTGAACTGCACTTATCAAGGGGGTGTGGGGCCGGCCTGTGTGCGGGGTGTTAGACCGATGGTTGAACGTGAATTTGCATTAAATAATTGTTAAATGCAATTGTTTGGTGGAGTAGCTGCTAAGCTATGAACTGAAACAGGTACCCAGGTAACTGGTAAGCAGTTCTGTGAATATTACAGTCAAATTTAGCCCCGGAGTATTTATTTTCTAAAATAATGAAGGTGACGCTTGCCTGTTACATGTGGAAAATTTTACTCAAAATTAATGAGGTGAGAAGGGCTTAAGCTGCCATGGTTTGGAGTGCTTATTCCCTACCTCTGTGGGGCTGTTCTGGCCTTTTAGTTTTAAGGAGCAATACTCTGACCTTGTTTGTAATACTAAGTAAGTGAAAGAAGTTTGCAGAGGCAGGTGGATGGGCTGACTGCAGCTATGGTAACTTTCCTCCTTTTCCATTCTAGGAGAGTTGGTAAAATACATCTGTCCTATTAGTAGTTTAATCAAAGCTCAGTAAAATTAACAACTCTTCCTTCTCATATCCCGAGTTGCATGCAGTTTTAGTGTGCCACGAGTGCATGGGTTACATGGAGTGCTAATTTTTTAATAGCAATATACCTTTTCATTACCACATTTGGCTGTAATTTGAGGCAACCCTTACTAATTGAAGAAAAATCCAACCTCTCAAGCTTTCATAACATCATGATTGTGCTCGTTTAGTTCTGTGCATGAGAAGTTTTGAGTTTCCTCATTTGATTTAAAATCAAGCTTTATGGAGTGAGCAATGGGGGGAATAATCTGCTTTCAAAATTCTGTTTTCAGTGAGCTGTATAAAGGTAATACAGTTATGTGTAGTTTCAATATGCATTGCAATACTAGAGCGTGGTAAACTTTAAAATTAGTGTATAAATCAAGCCTGTATACAGGCATGTTTCAAATTCTCCATCTAAAGCTGGCCTGGAGGAAGCATTTTCTTTGCTCCTGTGCTCTCAGGTCATAGCAGTGTGCTTTGAGCTGTGAGCTGGGCAGAGACTCTTGGGGTGGGAACTCTCCAGAACCACTCCCCCCACTACTGGGCTAATTGGCTGGAAACCTGAACTGGGAGGTGAGTCTGAGGGCACTGCCCAGTAGGGCTCGATTGCTTTTCCCCCAAAACAAAACCCCAAACACTCCTCTGACCTGAGTGTGAGGAGGTAAGGTTGAGCACCATCTCACTTTCTTTTGGGGTTGTTCTTCAGATACCTTTCTTCAGAAAGGTATCACAAAACCAGGTGCCTAATATTCACTTGTAGGGAACCTCAGAAGGCAGCTTTGGGAGGAGTTGTGGGTGCAAATAGAAGAAGTGAAGTGTCTTCTCTCGTCTGCTCCACTGAGAGATTTAAGCTTGAATGTGTTCTGTCTGAAAGGGAGAAGACTGGCTTTGATTTTGGTTTGAAGTTCATACAGAATTCAGGTGCACATTATGCACTTGGTGAAATTGATAAAGAATTGTGTCCAGATTCCAGGATTAATGAAAAAAACATTGCTTTTGAAAAAAAAGTCTCAAAAATGGGACTAAAATAGGGAGGAAATGAGCTTGTAGACTTTCTCTCAAATACCACAAATTATTTTCCTCGATCTTCTTTCCTCAGGAGCTTAACTTCTGTCCTCTTTATTCCAGAAGAGCTCTTGGAAATGAAATTCCTCTAAGCCAGAATACTTCTAGTAAAACCAGGAAAGATCAAATTTCTTTATTTCAAGTTTGGATGAATAAGCAGACTGATATGAAATATGTTGCATAAGGCTTTAGAATAAATTAGCCAGAAATCACTTGATATTTTTGGTAGCACCAGTGTGTTTATAGTATGTTCCAGACACTCAGGAAAGGAAAATTTCCCTTGAAGATTTTAGTCTGCTAGCATGCTGCCCTTAAGGTTTTCTTCATCTTTTATGCTTAGTTATTGCTGGGATCATGGGCTTAATATTTAATACTTGTTCCAGAGAACCACAGTAAAGTGGAATAATAGCAGACATGACTCAAACTATGACTTTAGAAGTTGCCAACTATGACACTGTTTGACCAGCCATAGAAACATGTGTGCATCAGGGAGCAGAGATATGCTGCAAGGGCAGAGATGAAACAAGTATCACCAAAACTGGGCAGTTTGTAGCTTTTCCAGTATTAATCTGTTGGGAATTACAGCACATGCTCCCTATGTTCCAGCAGTCTAAATAAACTCTTGTACCTCTAGGCAATGGTAAGAACCCCCTGAGCATTCAAAGCTGCAGTTTGAAGGCAAAATCCAGAGATGGATTTGGGATGGAAAGGGATAAAATGGAAGTTTTGTGCTATGGAATGCACTGTTGCCTTGGTACTACTAGTTCAACTACAGTTGATTGAGCTTGGAAAAGGATCTTGAAAGTCTCCCTGCAGTTACCCACAGAGGCCCTGAGTGCTGGTGTGTTGTAGAGGAAGTTGGAAATAGTACACAAGAATTTAAAAAGATCGAGATTTGGGCTGTGGCATTGGGCCTGAGTAGAAGAGAGTGAGCCAAGGGGAGACAATGCAAAGGGTAAGTGATGGCAAAGCACATCTGAGGTCCTTAAAAGCAAAGACTGTAAATGGGAGCTCAGTTTTTTGAGGTGGTTGGTTGCAAAAAAATCATATTGCAAGAGGGGGTATTACATATTTAATCTTATGCCATTTTAGCAATGTGGAAATGTTTCTTGCAGCATTGGCAAATCTTGTTTTTGGGGTGCATTTTGGGGAAATGCATCTTATATTTATTTTTTTTTTTTAGTGGATGAAGAATGTGTCCCAGGCAAAAAAATAGGGCAATGTTTTTAACAAGAGGCTACTGTCAACAGTGATGGTGTATGAGGGAACTGTTCTTTATGAGATCAAAACTCCCTGTATTACTGTATCTATTTGAAGGTAAAAGTTACAGTTGATGAATTGAAATGGGATTTGCTGGTCAAACACGAGCTTTAACAGTAACTCCTAAACCCATTAGTATAAACGAGGTGTCTCTGAGACTGTCTGGGTGGGTACAGTCATAACCCAACACAGGTCCAGGGCTCCTCATTTTTATTTGAGCTCCTGCTAGATGTTCAGCAGCAGACACGGGCACCCTGCCTTCTGCCTCCAGTTCCTCATGGGGTGTAAACTTCTGTCTTTGCACTTTTTATTTAAATTATTATGTTGAGAGATTTAGGATAATATGACCAAACAGATAAGTGCAAAGATAACCTTAGACTGATACAGTTTTTTTCTGTGGTCTTTAGATCAGTCCTTATGCAGAGTCTTCAAGTACTTGTGATTTAATTGGAGTAGTAAAGCTTTCAGGCTTGACATCTGTCCAGAGGAGCATCCCAAACTGTGTTAGCTGTGCTCGGGTCCTTTCCTTGAGACAAAAGTCTGAGAGCCCTCTGTTTGAGGGAGGGACGTGATTCAAGGGTACAGAACCATGAAGCTTGCAGACCAGATGAACACAAACAGTTCTTCAGCAAACTTGCAATGGTAGAACAAGAGTCACTTTCTGAAACTAGGGAGGGAATAAATTAAATTACTGAAAGTAGTTCTTTTGACAGTGGGCAGTTCGATACTAGTGCAGCGTGCCACAGGAGGTTGTGAAGGCACGTTCAAAAAGTTGTTTGGTGGATTTGTGGGCAGCAAGTCCATAAATGGCTGCTGAAGGGAATAAGTAGGAATGTAGCCTTTAATTTTGTGTTGTAACAGTTTGAGGTGCTGAAGAATTATGAGGAGAATGCAGAAAACAGCCAGGTTCACATGCTTTCCTTGATTAGCTTATCTTTTTGCCACCTTTGGAGATGGAGCACTAGGCTGGATGAACCATTACTGCTTTTTCTTTGCAAAATCTGCATTTAGCCAAATTGCCCATGATTCAACCTAACCATGCCTTACAGTTTGCACTGTCTGGTCTAGTCTTGGAGCAGACTGCTATTTTATTTTATTTTTTTTTTCATAAATAAGCTAGCTGAAACACTCTCCTGTGAGTACTCATCACAATCAGCTGAAGTATTAGGCTGAGTGAAGTCCTGTCCTACTTGTGTCACATTCTCTCTGCTCACCCTTTGAAAGATACAGGGCCACTACTGGAATAACTTGGTGAAATTCTTACTGATACTCCTAGCAAATCCCTGACATGGCAAAACAATAGCTAGAAGGAAGAAGTTAGTTTAAGCCTCCTGGACTCTTAGTCTGCAGCTGTGTATGTTGTGTTTTTGTTAAATAGGTGCTAAGCTGCAGAAAAATCATTGTTATAAAGGGCTCTTTAAATGTGTGCCTTTGTGGTTTTTTTGTTTTTTTTTTTTTTAAAGGTAATTTTCACGGAGGTGGCAGATCTGCTTTTGCTTTCTGACATCTGCAGAAGCTGGATGAACACACATCTATAAGGCAACTAGATACAATTAAATATAGCATCTGGAAACTTCAGGTTAGTTAGGTCTGAGCTTACAGTCGTTTGGAAATGAGAAAAGAAGGATTTGGGGTTTTTTGCCTCTGAGTATGTCAAAATAGTATGAGAGTTCAAATATAAAGAAAAACTGAAAGGTGTAGAATTTCTAAATTCTTTCCTGCTCCAAGACTTAAATCATTTAATGTGCATTTGAAGCAGAAAGGCAAATCTTGGTTTAAAAAAAAAAGGCACCAGAGAATACAGAAAATTTTTTATATATATATATATATATATATAAATCAGTTGTAAGAGAGAAAATACTGCAGAACTGGACACCTCATCACAAGGAGTATTGTAAAGCTGAAAAATTAGATCAAAGGAAAAAAAACATATTGCAAGTAAGAGGGGATATTACATATTTAATCTGAGAATGTTTGGAGGGTTTGAAACAATAGGCTCTGAAAGACAGGCCACTTACCACCTTGGTGGTAAATGAGACTCTCCTGAAGTGTGTGTTTCTTGAGGCTGACAATCAAAGGAGTATTCTGTGGCACTGAAAGGTGTCAGATTTGGAGCTAAAGCACAGGAAATACTCAAGTGTCAGTGATCTCTGTAAAAAGGAGAATAACTGGTGAGTGGATCAGCAGTGATGGTTGTACTTGGTTGCCTACATCTGTCAGCACTGAATTTAATGTTCAGGTATTACACCATCAGTTGCTGCTGTTTTAGAATGCGATCTTTAAAGCCTGTCCTTTTGGTCCTTCTGAGTTTCGTGTATGTGCCTGTGAAACATCCGGTGTTGTCCCTGCTCGAAGGCTGAAGCCTTTTTTTAAAAAGCTGAGTGGCTGCTGCTCCCTGTTTTAGAAACCAACTGTGTTCCTTAAACCAGCAGGGGCCACGCAAGCCTCCTATTTCATCTCTGGAGCTGCTCAGGGTGCTTATTAGGGGTCTGATGTGTTTCACTGCCAGGCCCTTGAACAGTTCAGAACGTGTCAGGCTGCTTAATTTGGTTTTGTCACCAGAATAAATGGTCTGAATTAAAGCACATTTCCAGTGATGCAGTCAACACCAGCACTGCGGTTGAAGGCACGGACTGGAGTCCTTCCACACTCCTGTAACTTATCTGACATCACCTAGGGTACTTCAGTACCATGTGTGAGCAACTCCTTAACTTGAAAGAGAACTAACTCAGCAAACCCCACAAAATTAAACTGTTTTACTTTACTTGGCTGAGGACATTAGCGCCGGTGCTGAGGTGGTGGTGGTGGTGCCACAGGGAAAAAGGAAGGAGAAATAGGCTTCCTGTGGCAAGTAGGTGTTGTGTTGGCTTGACTCCTTATGAAACTGTACCTCTACTGTCTTAGTGTTTAATTAAAAAATGTTAGCTATTGAGTTTATTTTTCTCGTTTGCTGTAGCCATGGCTCCAGAGCAATGCTTCTACAGGTAACACAACCTGCAGTTTGAAATACTGGTGACAAATTCTATAGTAATGTAACATTATTGGAAGAATAAAAATTCTTTATAGTCTTGTGTGAAAATAAATGCTTTGACTTTATACCGAGGCCTATACTGACAAGACATGGAGCAACAGTTTGAAACTGAGGGTCAATTTAGATTGGATGTAAGGAAGAAGCTCTTCTCTCTGAGGGTGGCGAGGCCCTGGCACAGGTTCCCTGGAGAAGCTGTGCCCCATCCCTGGAAGTGTTCGAGACCAGGTTGGATTTTGCTTTGAGCAACCTGTTCTAGTGGAAAGTGCCCCTGCCCATGGCAGGGGAGTTGGAACAAAGTGTTTTCTAATGGTCCCTTCCAACCCAACCCAAACCATTCAGTGATTCTGTGATTTTAGGATAGAGTATTAGCATAAAGTTACCAGTGTTGATCTTGAGTCCCTGTTAATTGGAACCTCTGTCTCCTTGACCTCAGAAAATTACATTTCTTGCTTCAGCCATATCTTTAGGTGCTCTGAGAAGCTGGTTTATGGAGGTATAATTTCTTTGAAACTGAATGTCATGCCCTACTGAATGCTCTGTTTTGTGGAAGTTGAGAAGTTATGATATAAAGTTAACTGTAGAATATGATCTAGTGTTTGTTGACTTGGTCCTCCCTGAAGCTGCAAAGATGTGACAAGGCATAAATTAGCCATGGATGCTGTAGGCTGAAGTGTCCCACATCATGCTGTTTTGGAGATGGGAAACTTCAGTAAGGTGAAGTTGGTATATATTGGATAGATGTGGGGAGTGCACCTCTATGGGTTGGAGAGGCACGTAAGCTGCCTTCAAAGCTCAGCTCAAGGAGCGTGAAGGTGATGTTAACTTTTAGCTAAAACAAGGTATTTTCAGCTGACTGAACTCACTGGGAAATAAGGTAACTTTCCAGAGTTCAAATACCCATTTACTGCCTGGAAATAAGAACATTTTCGACTTCAGCTTCTCTCCATAGGAACATTAATGTCCTCAAGCAATTTCTAGCAGCTGTCTGCCTGTTGGTTTTAGGTATTACATTTTAAGATCTAAAACTGGCCTAATGGAAGCTGCAAAAACAAATGGCTATCATTTATCTTCTAAACGATTTGAAGTGCATGTTGCAGTGAATGCTAAACATAGCTCAAGTTTCAGCATTCGTTTTAATATTTCATTTTATATAAATATCATGATCAGGTAGTTACACTGAATGAAAGGCTGTCAAAGTTGGAAAGTTCTACTGCTCAGGTGCCTGCCAATTAAGATTTTATCTGTCGTTTGTTGAATTTTGAAAGACATGATGATTTTAAGTGCTGCCAGTTGAGAAAATTCATTATTATGGGCCACTGGACTCTAGATGGGAACAAGTTTATCACCAGACTTATTAGTGAGTTTGAAATTGGCATCTGCTGTGGAACAAAAATTGTTAGTTATTTAAAACATGACAAACAAAATGGGAAAAGAAAGGTTTGAGAGATGGCTGGCTGTTGGAAGAGTTCTCTCAAGCCATAGCGACTAAATGGTGTCCGGAACACAATTTCACTTTGCTAAATTAACTTGGAGCTGGGTGGAACATGCACATATATGTATGCAATTTGTCAGTGACTTGTGGAAAATATTAATAAATGACTAAAACCAGCCAGCCTAGGTGCAAAGCTAGAGTCAAGTTACCTTGTGTATTTGCTGAAGTTTGCTTTAGTCAGGAAAGACTTCAGGAAAAATTGCATGTCTGGTCCAACAGTAACCTTAGTCTGCGTTAACTTTTGAAGAGTCTGTAGCAAACCTGAACTTCATCGCTGAAATACCTCCTAACCATGATGATACTACTTCTGAACCATTTATCTGACTTGTTTTGGGAGGCAGTACCCTATGCCATTTGGTAAGGAGGGAGGTGTTTGTTTCATGTGAAGCCTCAGTTCTAACGCGTCTTGTTTTGGTTTGTGTTTTCAGGGATTGGACGGAGCTCTCTAATTTACTGCGTGCTGAGTGTTCTGTCTGGTGAAAGTCATGTCATCCATACTGCCATTCACTCCACCAGTTGTGAAGAGACTTCTGGGGTGGAAAAAGTCTGCTGGAGGCTCTGGAGGGGCCGGTGGTGGTGAGCAGAACGGTCAGGAAGAAAAATGGTGTGAAAAAGCAGTGAAAAGCTTGGTCAAGAAGCTGAAGAAAACTGGACAGCTGGATGAGCTTGAGAAGGCAATTACCACTCAGAACTGCAATACAAAATGTGTGACAATACCAAGGTAAGTGCTGTTGTGTTTGAAATTGTTACAACCACTTAAGAAATGACTAAATGTACGTTTAGGCTATCTGTGAACAAATCACTAAAAAATCAGGTGCATGCTTTTGATTCTTTAAAAATTATTTAAAACCTATATTGGATTTTTATAGTGCTTGCTTATAACTGAATCACATTTTTTGTGAAGTCACAATTTCTTTCATTTCACTTTTCATTACTATGTAGATTTCTGTTTGTGTGTGTTCTAGTGCTGCCTAACACAGCTCTTAGTTTGTAGCACTGCCTTATGCTGTTATTTAATAACCTTATCTATAATCGGGTAGGGGGGGTATACCTGAACAGACACTTTCATTTAAAAAAAAAAAAAGACTAGTTTTTCCTTGGTCAACACTTCAGTCATCTAATTACTTTCAGTTGTATCTGGTAGTTTCATTTAAATTGTACAAGCTGCCTCCATTCTCCCTTTTGAAGGGGAATTTTATCTTTGGAGGCAGGTTGTCTGAAGACCAGTTTATTTACTGTAATTGTTGTAATTGTTTAATGAAAATGCTTTTTGTTTAATAACCTGGGGTATTTCTAGAATTGCTCTTCTGCTTCTGTATGTATAAACATTTAGGTGAACGACTTGTATTTTACCTCTTTGACTTTCTCAGCTTAATTCATAGCAACTGCTGTGCGAGAGCAAGGGTGATGTTTGTAAGTATAATGCAGTCTGCTCTCGATTCATGTTGCACAGAAATCCCACTGAGGTGCCCAAGCAAGCTCGTTATGTGTGACTGAAATATCAAGTCACTTCACAGGTGTGTTTTTCTATGAAAAAGTGGGAGGATCTGGTGGCACAGGAGTATTCTGGGCACTTAGCCACTTGACACCTTAATGATTTCTAGGGGAGACAAACTGTGTCTGGTTTATGAACTTTACTTCTGTATGAGCACATTCATCCCAGCTACTTTTATCCTTTGTACTAATCATAGTGCAAACTAGATCTGACTGGTGTCAGTAATGATTTCCATATATCAAATGTGTTATAGCTGTTATCTGATAATCATTTCAGCATTCTCTTTTAGATTTGACACAGCTGTCTGAGAAAGGCATGAATATGCTCTGAATGAATGGCTTCTTCAATTCTGTTCTTTTCTCTTCACCTTTTGATCCTAATGCTGCCTTTTGCTTGTATTTTCTTCTCTAGAGTAGTCCCAAAATCCTCTGGGTTTCCCTTCTGCTTTCTTCCTTTTGCCAGGTGAAAACCAATCAATAATAAAATATTAGTGCTTTCTTGTCTCAGTGTATATCAGCAGACTAAGATTTGAACCTGTAGGGATATATATTTATTGAGATGACTCTGTGTATTTAACAACTCTTTACCATGACAAAGATGAAGTGCTTAAGTGGAAGGTGTTTCATATGACAGCAGTTAAATCTGCCTCGCAGAGATTCACTTGATACAAAGTGTGCCTCTAGGTTCTAGGGCTCTTAGACTTTCTAGAGCTCTCCCACAGGGATACTGGGACAGTAAGTATTGCTACTTCAGAAGGATAGTTGTCTACATTGAATTTTTTTGGAAGATCCAGACAATAGGCTAATAGATCACTATTTTTAAGCAGTAGTATGCCTGCATGGCCTTTTGTGTTAAAGGAGACATAGTAAATAATTCCTTAAAATGGAGTAAGAAACTGTGCTATACTCTGTGACCAACAGTTCTTGCTGGGCTGTGATGTACTGTTCTCATCTGTCTTCCAGTCAGCTGTAAAAAGGACTGGACCTGGGTTTCACTCTTCTTGAGTACCTTAGGAGTAAACCAGGAAGAGCTCTTCAAGTGATGTTGGCTATTATACAAGGTTGAATTTTAAACTAAGAAATGGCTTTGGTATTAGTGGGTGAGATGATACCAGGGTCACCAGCAGTGCTATAGAGAATTTTTGAGTTTCATAGTTGGCTTTTGAACTGTTGATATTATTTCAATTTGACAGCAGTAGTCTGGGTTCCCAAGAAGTAACGAATGTCAACTCAGTACTGTAATGACTTCTTGGAGATTCTTGTTCTTGGATTTAGTAAGTTAATGAAACCACTGCTTGAGTCCCACTTTAATGAATGTCTTAAAGATCTGCAGATCAGCAGGGATAAATAATAAAATGCTGAATTTGAAACTTTTTTCCTTCCTAGTCAGCAGGAAGTTTGTGGTGCCAAGCTGCTGAGATGCAGTTCTGATGTGACAGCTGGGCTAGCTTTCCTAATGTTGTTCTGCTTGGGGAGGGGTTTTGTGTGTGTTAGGTTTTTTTAGCCAGCTTTAGTTTTACTCATTAATGCTGTTTAATCTGGTGTAGATACTGACAAGTGTTGTGGGATGCTTCTCTTTGCCACTCTCACATTATTCCCTCTACAGAAGTTTCAGTTGTGGTTTTGCAAGTTTCTGGTTCCCTTGGAGGTTTCCAGGGTTTGATGCAGCATTAAACTCTATTATGCGTTTTTATCATTGAAACCTTAAGCAACTAAACTTCTATAAGCTTTTCTCAAAACCGAGAGCAGTTTGAACAGAAGTTGTATTAAATCACCTCTTCAGGAATCTGCGTTTCTTACTGTATGTCATCCATAATCCTGCTGAGTTAGGGTTGTGCTGCTTCTGTGCGGTTTGTCAAGGTGACTACACACTAGGGGAGGCTGATCCTGTGTGTACTACACAGAAGCTGC
This sequence comes from Manacus vitellinus, assembly GCF_001715985.3. Taxonomy (NCBI): domain Eukaryota; kingdom Metazoa; phylum Chordata; class Aves; order Passeriformes; family Pipridae; genus Manacus; species Manacus vitellinus. Next base: position 1,211,667 of record NW_021940553.1, read on the forward strand.
TCATGTGGTAATTAACACAACTTCTTATGAGACTAATAGAGGTTCTGAGAAAGCAGAAGCAAACAGATGGAGTGGGTGTTGGCATTGCACAGCAGGGGTGCTTAGCTCTTCATAAGTGGGTCAGTAATCTAGAGCAGAGGCTAAATAAGTACAGAGGTCCTTTTGACACTAGCCCTCTAAGTAATTTGTAGTTATCTTGCTGAATCCTCCCAGCAAGCCAGTGGGATTCTAATCACATAATCCCTGTGTGTTCTGAAACTAAATGTTGGCACATGAGTTCACTTTTCTGAAATACATGATGAATTTGGTGGCATTTAAGATCCTGCCTTCATACTTTCTTTCCCTTGCAGTTTTGACATAGGCACAAGAAGAGAAACAAAAAGCACGAACATCCTTCTTCCAGTGGAGCAGTTTCGTTCTTATTAACCTGGATTTTTCTGTTGGATCATAGAATCCTGGAATGGTTTGTTTTGGAAGGAACCTCAAGGATCATCTAGTTCCAACCCCCTTGCAGGGATGTCTTCACTAGATGTCATGTGCAGGAATATCTTCACTAGACAAGGTTCCTCAAAGCCCGGTCCATAGAAACTCTGTAACTAGTGATGGCTAAAATCCAAGCATTTTACAAATCAAGCCATGCCATGTGGTGAATAATCAACTGGCGTATTCATAGTCTGTCTTTGTTATTTAAAAAGTTGTTTCACTGGTGACAGCACAGAGTGTTGGAATCCAAAGTGGGGAAACACAAATAACTAGTTTCAGCGTGCCAGTATTTTGGTGTGATCAGCTGTGTGGGTTTTTTGTGTTAAAAGGAATATAGATATGCTTCATGCTTAATTTTTGGTGCTTTTGAATAAGGCCATAAAACAGTTGCTTTTGCGAAATGCCTGATAACGCACAACTAATAAGAGAGTTTAGTCAGGTCAAGTTTAAGATAATGTTGACCTGGACTGTGGTATCTCCTATGTTTTTAAAGCTGAAAAAAAGCAAAAGCAAAAAAAGTGAGGGATGAGCTGTAGCTGGGTTCATCTGTATCACAGGTTGAATTCTGCCTCCATGCCAATATTTGGGTAATGTGACAACTGTATTAGGTTTTTAATCTTCTATGAAGGGCAAGTAATAATGGAGATGACCTGCCTATATGGAGAACTCCCAGGCAGGTGTAATCCTCATTTCTAGCATGTCAAAACAATTGACTCTTCCCCAGAAGAGTCCATCTTTCCCTGTATTTTCCCTTACCTGTTACTGCACTCTCAAAACACTACTTTACCTCATCTCCTTGCAGGCAGTGTCCCTGTTCTACTGCTGGCACGGTCTGCAGGATACGGTGTTGAACTGGGCCATGAAACCACCCAGTGCATAGGTGCACCTTCTCTTTTCTTCCAGTCTATGCAGGAGGATAAACAGGTGCCTCCCATCACTCCCAGCATCTCTAGCTTCCATTTATTTTAGCTTTGAATATAGCTCTGGTGTGTGCCCTGACAAAGGCTGTTCCTGGTTGTGAGGAAGGATACGGCTAAAACATGCATCTATAACAGTATGTCTCTGTTTTCTTTTTCCATGTGTTTGTGTACTCGTCTCAGTAGTATGGAAGGGTTTGATGCATCATCAAACACCTTCCTGATTGATAACTTAAACTCTCTACTATTAATGTCAATAATTTTTTGTTGACTTTAATAGTAGTAGTTGTATTACAGTTATTATGTAAACTTGCTTTTGATACTGTATGTGTGGAATGATACTTAACACTTGAATCTCAGCGTTAATGGGAGGACCCGAGTTTCTGCACAGGAGGTAAATTTTATTGCTGCTTCATATTAAACTACATTACAAAAGCAAAGTGGTGTTGACTGTTGATGAAAAGCCATCTGGCAGATTTCTGGCTGAAGTAAGGTTTTAAGATCAATTTTCTTCAATCCCAATTTAGAGATTGTTTGCTGGGGTGATGGTACCATGCAGGTGCTGTAGAGTCTGAGGTGAAATGCAGCAGTTGCTTCCATAGCAGAGTGAAGGCTAATGCTCCTGCCAAGGTCTTGCTTTGCAGCCTGCTTTGACATTAGTTTTGATATTATCTGAAAAATGCTTTTTCTTGCAGTTCAGTATGTGTGCAGAGAATGTAGTCTTAAATGTGCTCTCTGTCCTCCTCATTTAAGATGAGGAGAGCATCCCTGTGCTATTGTTTTCAGAAGTGTATCTTTTCTTCCTTTTCTGCAACCTCCCAGTTCTGACTTAGAAAGTGAGAGGGGCTCATATCCTGACATCAGGAATGTAGGTGATCTGTGGCATTTTTAGTCCACAGTTAAACTTCTAAGGCACCTGGCTTCTACTTCCAATATGAGATGAATTCTGAATTTTTGTACCATCTAGAGTCAAAGAAAAAACTCTACAATGGGTTCCATGGTTTTGGGAATGTGGAAGATTTGGAGGGAGTGTTGGGAATGTGAAGCAGGCAAGGAAGTGGTTGATTGGAATTACTGACCATCTTCACTAACGCTGGTGTTCCTTTGAGCTTGTTAGGATGAAGTAGTAATCTTTCAAATATTTTAAAGCCATACTTGTATATTTTTCACTTTAGCCAATAGTGAAGCTTGGTAATTTTTTTAACTGCTATCATGGAACCAATCACATCCTGATTCTTCCTTAAGAAAGTAAAAATATAATGATATATGTCATATATATTGACTGCTTCTGAAGGCTGTAGTGTTTTTGGGTTTACTTATTGTTTAGGTGGTATTTTTTGTGAATTAAATATCCAGGAGTTTCTTTTCCATGTGACTTCTGAGCTTAAAGGACTGCTCTTGATTTTAAAGTGAATAATGCTGTTGACATTTAACTACTTCTCTTATATTTACTTATGATGTCCTGGAAAAAAATCCAATATATCTTAATTTTGTCGTATTTCTGATGTCTTCTACTGGGCAAAGAAACATCCTGTTCAAAGATGGGACAACTGATTGGCACTACTGTTTGACAGCAAAGAAATATTTTAAAATTACAGCTTTTTGATGCCTTTTTCTTCAGATACCCGAGTAAAAAGTAATTTCTAGTTTAGGTGTAAAGAGTACAGTTTTTCTTGAATAGAACTTGTTCCATCAGTTAGCGTGTTTTCTTGAATTCCTTGGGAGTATTTGTCAGGAAAGCGATCACATACCTGCACGCAGTAACCTACTTTTGAGAATGCTTTTGATCACCAGTAGAGCAGAGTTGTCAAGCTGATGTGGCTTCTGGAATAGATTGTTTTCAAGCTGTAATATCTTTCCCCAAAATAGGTTACTTCGGAGGATAGCAATACAGAAATCAATTTGCTCCTTCTCGAGGTAAAGCCATAGGAGATGGGTGATTTCAGGAGTTAAACTGGGGAGGAGGGAAAGTTTCTCTGGAAACTGGTTTTAGAAGAGTTCCCAACATCTGCAAAGCAATGAGTGAGTTAGCAAAGAGGACAGCACTAGGCGGTTGGATTGGCATAGTAGATCCTAAAATAACATTGCTGTCCAGACAGAGGTGAAGTCTGTTTTCCCAGAAAGAGAACTTGGCACTGTCCAATAGTTTGTAGCAGAGCTGGGATAATTCTCTGTTCAAGCTGGGGGATGGACATTGATGTTTAATCATAGCTTTATATATAAAGAATACCCTCAAACCGCATACTATATCTCTGTCTGGATGCATTCACTTAGATGTAAATTGGTTCTCTAAATGTTTCAAGACAGTTGAACATCTTCAGCTTTCAAAAATAAGTATATTTAAGACAGTACTTCAGAATTCACTGAAGTACTATTTTTATTGCTGAGATTACAGGAGGAACATGCTTGTAATTTGTTTGTTGATAAACTGACTCCCTTTTCTGATGACAGGATTATTGAGGATGAAGCACAGGCCCCTCTGTTTTTCTCTTGTTGGAATTTCAATAAAAATAATGCTTTAGAACAAAGCCAAAGAGATCTCTCCTGGAAGTAAAGCAAGAGAGAGCTGAGATGTTGAGAAGTGTTGGCCAAGATTAGCTTCATAATACCCTGATCCTCCCTGTGATATCTGGTGCTGGGAATACTTTGGATGTGCTCACTGGAACTGTGTAGGAGGAGGATCAAACTGCCCTTGCTCTTCAGTCCCATAATTATGGTGGGACTGAAATATTGTCTCTGCTCTCTGTAAAAGACTAAAGGATATGGTTATAGACAAAAGGATGCTGGCCCTAATTACATGTGTGCAAAATGACACATTCAAACTCTGGGTTGCAGAACACCTTTAGATGCTGCGTGGACATATAATGGGAAAATAAAAATTCACGTGAGGTTTGACTTCAAGTCTCTGAAATTTAATTTCTGAACTCAAGTTTAGCAGTCAATAAGACAGTGTTGGTAGTGTAACCTCCATCTGTTTGAAAAGCACTCCTAGGCATTTTCTTTAACACTACTTTAAAAATCAATTCAGCCTGTTTTATCAAAAACTAGACTTAAGATGTACATAACTGGTGGTCCCTCACAAATTTCTCAATTTCTTTATGCTGGTGGAAGAAAGGAGTCTGTTCAGACAAACTAACCACATGGAAATACCAGCTTGTCTAGTATTAGTATTCCTTAATTATACATTTTTTATATGCTTACTCAGGGAAGGAGCTGGATAACTTGGTGGTGCTTTTCTTCAGAAAGAGACTTTAAGTAAATGCCTTTTTGAAACCTGTTGTGAAAACAGTGTGTTGAGCATTTCTTAGTAAAAACATTTGTAAACTGGTCAAAAGTGTCTCCAGGTCCTGTTTATTGAGAGGAGCCATCATGGGTGGGGTGTGACAGAGGGCAGTGAATGGTCAAAGCAGAGTAAGCCAAAAAATTAAATACTGTTGTAGCCTAAAGTTAATTTTTTTTTGCTTTCTCCTATTTGATTCATAGTGTCAGTGTATATCATATATAGAATAGGATGCAGAATTAACATGTGCTTAAGATAATAGTTTTTTCCTCTCATGATATCCTTTTCCTCTACTACAACTTACTAGACTGGCCATTTAGCAAAAAGGCTTTATTCCTGATATTCTCCACTGTGTCTGGGGAGACCTTAGAGCCCCTTCTGGTATATAAAGAAACTCCAAAAGAGCTGAAGAGGGACTTGGGGCAAGGGCCTGGAGGGACAGGATAAGGGGAATGGCTTCCCACTGCCAGAGGGCAGGGTTAGATGGGATATTGGGAAGGAATTCCTCTCTGTGAGGGTGGTGAGGCCCTGGCACAGGTTGCCCAGAGAAACTGTGGCTGCCCCATCCCTGGAAGTGTTGAAGGCCAGGTTGGACAGGGCTTGGAGCAACCTGGGCTAGTGGAAGGTGTCCCTGCCCATGGCAGGGAGTTTGACTGGATGAGTTTTAAGGTCCCTGTCGATTGAAATTAAGAGTAGCAGTTGTGTTCCAGTGTAATTGAGTGAGGTTTAATTATAAACTAAAGGTTTAATTATGTAACTAAAACATAACTTCACTTGATTTTTGGCACAGCTGTGGCTGGTGTTAAGGACTGAATTGCTGTAGCTAAGGTTAAGCTGTAGTGTAGACATAGCTCAGGTTACAGCATCTTAGAATGATGTCATCCTGAAAAAGGAAGTCTTAGAGTATTAAACAAAGATACTTAGGGCTGCCAGTTTTAAGCTCGTGCAATTCAGGAAGCCATGTGACTTACCCACATAATTTGTTAGAGTTGGTATGCCAAGCAGAAAGTATTGGCGTGTCGTTTGAGCTAGGTCAACGTGTAAAAATATCAATGTGCAAGATACTTGGCCGGTAGCAAAATGCTGTATAGTTCAAAGGAGCTTGTCTCTCGAGTCAGGAGGAAAAAATGTTGAATTGCGGGGATTATTTTGTGTACTGACTGGAGCACTGGATAAAGGCTCAGGGGATGTGGATTCTGGCCTTGGCTCTGCTGTTTTTTCTCAGGTAACCTTAGAAGCTTTTAGTTTGCTGTAATTTTTCAGTCTATAAATTGTGATTTTTTTTTTTTGTAAGGTTTGTGATAATACCACCTTCACCTCACTGCTGTAGGCTGTATTATTTATTTACAGAGTGAGTGTTAAGGTATTTTTTTTCTGCTGTAGTATCAGTGATGTGAAAACAAATTGAAATGAGCTGTTGGAATTTGTGAGATTTCTTTATGTTCAAGTTACTGTTGCTTCTCGTTAGGATTGCTTTAATGATAAGAAACAGGAAGAGTCAGAATCAAAAATAAGTGTTAAAGCTTGCTTCATTTTTTCCATGCAGTTAATTGTCAGGTTAACAACTGATGCTGGGGCTGTTGAGTTTTAGGCAAATGAAAAATAGCTGCCTGTGATTACTTTAGTGACTTACCTGCTCAGTCAATCCTGGTAGAAAGCTCTAACTTGGAAGAATTATGTCTGCATGTGGCAGTTCATGCTGCCATTAAGAAGATGTATTAGTAACTCAAGAAAAATATGTTGACTATGCTTTATTGTCAATACTGACCCCTAAATTTTCTCATAAATAGTATTTATTTTTTCTTCAGTAAAAGATTCTGTCTATGCCCAGCCCCAGTCAATGCAAAAGTGTTCCCTGGCTTGGTGTGGTAATTCATGTCTTTATATCCAGCCATTATACTCTACTGTAGAAGTCAGCCAATTTAGTTTTCTTGGTACTGCAACAAATCACCTGAGTGCTGTTTTTACTAGTGTGAATGTTCTATGACAACCCACCCAATTTTAGAGGAAAAACTTCCTGAATGTGTAGCTCAGGCTGTTGGTCCAGGAAGAATTTATGGGATAAACAAGATACTGCAGTTCTTTTGCTGCTGCAGCTTTGAACACAAATAGCTGGTTAATAGGCTCCCTACTGATTTAATCCTGCTTGTAATCTACACCTGCTAATTTAATAAAAGTAATTTCCCATGCCTTGTTTACTCCTTATTTTTGTTCACTTACTCTGACTCGCCTGCTGCGCTGATTGGTGGAAAACTTCTAAAATTTACTGTGTGCAATGCCGTAGTCTCATCATGAGCAGCTTTCTTTGGCTTCTGTCACAGTGCATTGTTTGACGCCGGCTGGCAGGATGCAAGAGAACAATCGGGAGCTGGAGTAGGTTCACATCTCGCTGCATATGCTTCGAAATTGGCAGAAGAACAGTGAAGTTGGGGAAATCCCCTTGAACAAGGGCTGCACAGTGGTCTGACTTCAGCATTTGTTCAGAAAACGATCCTCCAAGTTGTGGCTTCTCGTTACAAAATGTAAAAGCAAGTTTCAGTAGATGAAGAGGTGAAAATTTTCACTTAAAATCTCTGCTCGTAACTGTAGGTAGATGGACCATCTCTTTGGATGCTTGGTCTGTTTTCTTGGCTCCCGGATAGAGAAAAATGTGGTGCAAAAGAAGCATACCCTTGACTTTTGCTTAAGTGCAGAATTTCAAGTTACTGGTTAGTTGCATTAGTGAGTTACCTCCCTGAACAGCTCTTCACTTCCCCTTAGTTTTGTGGGAGGCTTCAAGTTGAGTTTCTCTGATACTTAAAAAATTTTAATTCGTGCTGTAGTTTTGCAGTTTTGAACATGAAGAAAGGCTGATATGAACTGATGCAGAATCTCGCGGCTTTGTGAGACTGAAAGTCATGTTTGAAATGGTGTTTGACTCTCAGGTGTTTGGTAGAAAAAAATCTTTTCTCTTTAATAGATAAATCAAATGTTCATCTCAGGGACTCCACCTGCATTTTCTGAGAGTGGCTTGTGAACCTTGCTGTGTAAGCCTACACCAGTACAACCTTCAGTCACTAGAGCTAATTGATAATTCATTTCTGTCTTTCTATCCTAAATACACCCTTCTGTTATGGGGGGGGGGAGGGAACTTGAATATAAACTTAACAGGGAAAGAGTTTAAGTATGCCCATACTGATGAATTCCACAAAGCTAATAATGAAGATGCCTTTTTTGATTCAATATAGAAGGAAAACAGAAGACCTAGTGAAGTGACTGCACCTGCTGCAAGCTGCATTGGTGGGAGCCATGTAAAAAATTCTGTAATACTCTGTTCAATGATGAGAAGACATTTTTACTGGAGTCCAGTGTCACTGTGTTTGTTCATCATGTGGGAGCCCTTCAGTGTTGAGGCCAACAACCACAGGCATTCCAAGAAGGATTTAATCTGCTCTCCTGCCAACAGGAAGCCACATAACCGTTTACTTGGTTAATGTTCCTCGAGCCTTTGAAACTCCCATCTTTTTGGCTGCCACAGGACAAAGAAAAAGAGAGAGCAGGGCAAGTGCCACCTCAGCAGAGAACAGGTGTTGGTAGATCAGGGTTGACTCCTCGTAGGTGGAGTGAGAAAAAGAAACTGCCGGGTGTCCTGGGAAAGGGCTTTAACTGTTAAGCAATTGCGTGTGAGGCAAGAGCACTTGTCGGCATCGTCTTCAGGTGTGTGTCCTGGGTGTGGATCATGAGCAAGATGTCGAAGACTTCAGGACTGGGCCATGCTCTTAACACATCCTTTCTACCTGAGCTCAGGAAACAGACTTTGATTCTTGTTCTAGGGGTGTCCTGCATACTCAGCTTTTCTGTGGGCATATCTAACTAATATGGGGTCCTGTATTCTCTTCTGGGCCTGAGGAGACAGAGGCCTCTGGTTAGGCAGCTTTGCTGTTAGTTTATTGATTTGGCCTTAGCAAGAGTGGATAAGGCAATTTAATATCTCAGCAAACATGCTAAGTGCGTTTTATAAATAAAATACTGGTTTCTTGCGTGGGAACAGTGAGACTCTTCAAACCTTTTTATGGTTTCCTTGCTAGCTGTGGATTTTGTTTAATATTCCTCATAAAATAAGGACACTGCTGGAGTATTGGTAACATCATTGACTTAATTTTGTATTTATTTAGCAAACAGTGACTGGCACAAGTACCATTCAGTTCTCTTCCATCAGTATGTTGCTTGAGGAAGCTTCCTCTGAGTGTCAGTCTTTTAACTTCCTTTGAAATACCTTGTAGGAAACACCATATGCCTTAGTAATGTAATATTTGATGTTTCCCTGAGTTTTCACGGAGATGTGGATCAAGGTAAATGTATTCTCTGCTTTACCAGTTTTCTGCCAGGTGTGCATTGCTTGGGCTGCAGCAGGGTCACTCAGGGTGTAATGACCTCCCTGCATTGAGCAAATCACATTGTATATCCTGTGCGTGTTTGTTTCTTGAAATGGGTGTGTAATTCATCAGTTTGAAAAAAAGTGTTACAAGAACCTGCAACTGTTGTTCTTGCCTAGTTAACATATTTTTCTAGGACCGTGGACGCAGTAGTTTGAGAAAGTTAATCAAAATATCTCGTGTTTTCTCAGCTGTCCACGAGTTGCAGAACAGCCCACGCAAGCGGCAGCATCAGCCACTCACCCACTTGGAAGATGATGGACTGGTCGACAGAAATTATTTGACTTGGCCCTTGCTTGGTAGCTGTACCTGTGAGCTTGTGGGACCAGCTTTCAGCACACCTACTGTGACTAACAGTGCTTAGAGAACTTGAGATAAAGGTCATTTTTTAATGCCTGTTGAAAATATGATCTGTGAGATTTCTCTCTGCTTTTAACAAACCAATTTGTTGTGGATGTATCAGCCAGTATTGTGATGGATGTGTCTTTATACACAGGTAGTGTGTCCTTGGACACTTCTGAGTCTCTTAAGGTCTGTTCAGAATGGTACAGAGCCCTGAGTGTCATCTCAACCTGCTGCCTGATTATCATCATAGAATAGTTTAAGTTTCTAAAGATACTATGAGAAACTGCAGCAGTCGGAAAACCTTTATTAGATATAGTACTGTAATGAATGAGAGCAGGAATTCCAAGTTACCATTTCAGGAATGCCATCTTAAAGCATAAACATCCACATCCTCAGCAGTTGTGGGTCCATGTGATAATAGGTTTTTACTTTTATTTTTTTATTATTATTATTGGTTTTTATTTTTTTTTTTATTTGGTTTGGTTTTGGGGTTTTTTTTCTGTCGTTGTTGTTGGTTTTCCCTCCACCCCATGCCTGGTTAGTCTCTGGAGAGCTACCATTGAGAATGCTGTTGTGCACTTGTCATCTTCACTAGATGCAGGGCACATAGAAGTCACTGGTTTTGTGGCTGTTTTTGAGCATGTGATTAGGGGGAGTATTTCTGTGCTTTGGTTCTTATCTCCAGTAAGTCTGCATCAGCATTTGTGAGATCAGAGCTGCTGAAAGCTGTGGTGTTTGTTTGAGAGGAGGGAACTGCTGGGCAAGTTTCCCAAGGAAGCTCTTAGCTCATGATTTCCGTAGGCTGCTTTTGCATGCTCCACATCTTTGGTCTCTGAGCACAAGACTTGTGGCCAGCTCCCTGCTGAGTCTTGAGGAAGGCTGAGCTGTGCTGCATGTCTTTTGTTTCCCAGTCCTGAATACCATCTCTGTGCTGCTCGACCTTGCCATTCAGAAGTTTTTCAAGGTCTGCTCCCCACCTGACTTTTGAAGAGAGAGTAAAAAGACTCCTTGATGTAGAGTCTGCCTCTGAACAGACCATATGGACAACAAGAAAAGAAATATTTTACTTCGCCTTGCTGTCTGTGGCATCCTGGGAAGATTGCTCTTGAACTTGGAGGTGCTATCCTTCCAGCATCTCTTAGCATTGAGAGAAAAATAAAGGTAACACTGATTGTTGTTGGCAGCACTGGGCTAGCATGTCAGGATTTGGAAGTAGGCAGGAGGATAAAGTGCTTTGAAGAGGCCTGCCTTATATCTGTAGTTTTTGCCTTAGTAGGTAGTTTGTTGCACATGTGACCAGGAGAAGTGTGCCTTTAGAAAAGGCAACAGAAGCATATACTGTTCATCAAGATGACTTGTTGCCCTGGCACTCTGCAAAACTGGAAGGAACTAACTACTGGCCCTGAGAGGAGCACTGGGAAGCTCAGATGTTGGGCTCTAACAGAGTATCTTTTGTACATCACGTTCCACTTTTGTGTCCCCTGTGGACATCCTTGAAGTTTTAATCTGAAGTAAATGGGATTTATTCAATGACTTTTTTTCTTTTCCCACAGTGTTAGAGAGGTTAATTGTATCCTGTGCCTCCTGCTTTTCTGGCTATTTTGATGTGTTAATTTTTTAGCATACATCCATTTATAAGGAAGGTTATTAAGTCATTTTCCTCGGTTCAGATGCTGCATTTTGTATTTGATGTAGTGATTTTGAATATACTTTATAAAGTTCTATGTAAACTTTATTCGTGAAGGCATTCTGAAAGATGAGAAGTTGTGTAATGGTTCCTGATTTATATTTCACTAAATATGCACATACATAAATATCTTTTTCTTGGATGTAGTATGTCCTGAATGTGTACGTGGGGAGGAGGGAGGCAGGGAGAGAAGGTACAGTTACCATTTTGAGCAAGTAATCTGTGTTGCATGTGCTTGAAGAATAAAAGTCTGATTTTGAATTCTGGGGGAGAAGGAAAACCAGTTTTATTATTTTATTTTTATTTTATTTTTTTTTATTATCACTATAAAGCCAGTTGCTTAAATAAGTACATCTGAGGGTCTGGAGACACTTGAGGAAGGTCTCGTAGTTAGAGGAGCTGAGTGTCCAGCTGACAGTTTTGCCATTGTTTTTTGAGCTTGTGCTGAGAGAGAAGTCTCTGCTTTCAGTTCTGCAAAAACTCTTTTTCTGGGAGTCCGGGACTGTCTTAGGCATTACATTACATTCTTTTCCTAGACTTATCAGACTCTGTTTCTCCTTTGAAGAATTGGAGAATCTGATGGCAAACTGCCTGTCCACCTCTACTTATGTAAATATTTATTTACTCTGGTTGCTGATACTACCTTTTAACAGAACTTTTCTAGGGGTCTGGTTTTCTACCCCACAGTAGAAAGCCTGATTTTCTGCCACAGAATGGTCTCCGTGGAAGAACCTTGTCCATTTCCTCTAAAGGACAAGTGCCACTGCAGATCTGTGTAAATAATTTTTAAGAAAAATTCACGCTAGTGTTTTTTATGTGATATTCCTGAAGTTTTAGCTCATCCCTCTATCAGGTGCTTGAAAGAGAAGTTGTTATTTCATACTGAATTCCTGGATCTTTGCATTTTGTGTTGCAAGAAAATGAGATCAAGACCTCTGTGTAACTTCATGTCATTCTCAAGCGGGAGTGAACTGCTGTAGCTTCGAGTCATTCCATTTGATGAATGTGTGTGCCTGGCTATGTGCACTTAAGTGAGCAGATGACATTTTGTCACTGTAATTTGGGATGATGGAGATGCAAGAGAAAACATCGGTCAGTTCTGCAGGGATGCAAAATGATTCGAAGAAGGAGTATGGTAGATATCTCATGAAAGGAACTTCGTGTTGTTATTACAGATCACTTTGTTTTCTCAGTGAGCATAGTGCAAGTAACCTTTCCCCTGTCACCCCCAGCATGGAGAAGAGAAACCACGAGCAACATACCTTTCAGTAGCTGAGACACTTAGGCCTGCCAAACTGGATTTTACAGAGAGCTTTTGTTCAGGCAGCTGTCTGTACAGCTCGCTGAGGGGCTGTTTGCAGAGACAGGTGCTCTCTGGTTTGTAGGCATTTTAGGCTGTAATAGTGTAAAATGCTAATTTTTAGTATATAGAAAGGACCATCAAGTCAGAATATAAAGGCAGCTACTCACATTTTCATCTGAAACCCAGAGTTAAGGGAACCATGGTCAGGTAGATTTGGTAGGAACTTTCTGTGCTGAATACAATACTACATGTAAGCCAATGAACTTTTTAAATTACTGACTTTGTTTTGTCTCTATTACACCTAAGCCTTTCAGTTCTGTCTTTCCTATTACTGGAGACTTTGAAGACCCTCTCTGAGCTAGCTCCAAAGGTTTGGTGTGTCACCTTAGCTGCTCTTGAGCCTCAGTTGCATCAAGGAGAAGATAACTGGTGTGAGAGGAAGGATTCTGTTCTTTCATCCGTCAACTCATTGAGCCTTTTCTCAAAGGTTGTATCAGTGGAGCGTAGTGGGCAGTGTCTTCACAGGAGTGCAGCTTCAGTCTAGGTGCACCAGTGATGAACCAGAGCCTAAGTCAGTGTAGTAAGTCTGGTAAGTGTTAGGTTAGTATAAAGATATTTGTGTGCTTGTGCTAAGTAACTTCGCTAGTTCAAGTGAAAAACCCGATCATCATTTATGGTTTTATTGCGTTTTTGGTGCTTAGTCTTTGAGTAAAAACGTAAGTGAAAACTGGTGTCAGGCTCAGTGCAATAGGGAAGACTTTGCGTGAGAATTCTAGAACTGGAAAACTTATCTTTCATTCTTATCTACCACTTTAAAACAGATAAAATGGAGAACGGTCACAGATTGCTGAAATTATTTTTCGTTTCAGCCACAGCTCCAGCCCTACAAATGCCTCAGAAAAAATAGAGGCAGACAAATTAGATTTAGTGGAGGAAAGGCTCATGATTATAAGGTGCAGGAGAAAGACAAATGGAAAAGATTGCCTTGAGCGTGAACTTGGCAAACTTGTTAGTGGCTGCAGATTCTGAAAGATGTTGAAGATTCAGGAAGGAAGTTAGGGGCTTAATGTAATACTTCACAAATAAGCAAATTAAATGTCCAAGACCATTCTGTAATGTTTTCTCTAGAATACTGTCTTTGACTAGCACAATGCTATTTGCATTTCAGGTTTTATTTGTCATATTTCTAGTGCTACCACTTCAGGTAAAGAGGAGGCTGTCAACTCAGTGCCTTTTTAGCTCCTCTAGAGCTGTTCCACTTTGCAAGACTTCGAGGAAGAAAGTATAACTGCAGTTATGAATTGTGGCAATGTTTAACCATTTCTGCTTAGAGTTTCTGGTACTTCACATGTAAATATCTTTGAAGGGGTTCTACCTGCTTTCATCTGAGGCTGTGCTTGTTGCAAGCCCTGCATTTAGTATAAAAAGTACCTTGAGCACACAGTATTGCCAAAACTGTATGTAGTGGTAGGATAATTATTTGTTCATTCTATCTCTCAGTAAAAATTGGTAATAAATTCAACAACCAGTGATATACAGAGACAAGTCTAAGCACGTGTGTGGTAGGTTTGGTGCTCATAGGGTACTGTTTAAATTGTGCTGGCTTCAGGTTCTTTCAGCTACAGCCTCAAATGAAACAGCATCTCTATAAAAATGAGTATCATTGACAAGACCTACCACCTTTATCCCTGGTTGTATCTGCTGTTTTGCAAAGGCATTTGGGGAAAGTGTAGGGATGGAAAATGCAGGGATGTCTTGGTGTGTGCAGCGCAGTGCCGTGCGTAGGCACCAACTTGTTGATGTTGTGGCCACGAATATTTGGACAGTATTTGCACATGCTTGCTTAGATCTGCAAGTCAGTACATCTGGCTTTTAGCTGTGTTGAGAAACTGATCCTAATTAAGCGGCCTAGGTTGAGTACCAGTAGGCTTTAGTAGTTGGCATCTGGACATCAGTGAGGGGATTGTGGATTGTTCTGTGTAGCTGCATCTCCAACTGCTGAAGTTCCTAGTTAACAGTTCCTGCAGCTGCAAGCCAAGATGTAACTGTCTTTCTGCATTGACTGAGGCTGTGCTGTCACAGACTAACATTAATGTGCTGTTTGGTGATGGTCATCTTACCCTGTTGAGCCTTATCTTGCAGTGTCCTTTACCATCAAATCATATCACAAATACAAGAATTTGGTTTTGGCAGTGTGTTCCAGATGATGTGATGCCTATCTGTACTTTTGGCCTTGTGAAGGTCAGTACAGCATCTCACTTTAGACTGCTTCATCCCATGTAGTTTTTATCTGGTTATTAGGGATTTTGAGGTGGAAGTTAATTCCTCCAGTAGGGATATCCTTCATTAAAGCAATTATATTGCTTCCTTATTAGCGTTTGTTCTAATAACCACGTTTGTCTGTGTTCATTCTTCATGGGCAGATCAGTAATTCATCTGTAGTTGAATGAGGACTTGATAGTCCCGTTTTTGTAATAAGCTTACAGATAACTGTTACTCCACTAAGATAGTTTGTATTGTTGATGCTGACTGAGGACATGATCTATGTCATGTAGATAAGGGAATACAAGTACTTTTGGGTTATCTTTAATATTTAGTTTTTTTCCTGTGTCCACATTTTTCTTGTGTGTGTCACTATTTTCTGTCTTACTGAAGAGAGACAGTTTTGGCATTTTGTCTGAAAATTGTGAAGCGTTGCCACAGCTCTTTGCTGTTTAGGTAATTTCTTGCTCAGAGTGCGGGTTTTTTGGAACTCAGATTTTCCTGTTAAAGGAAGTGATGAAATGGAAGAAGTGAAGGCATACTGTGTGCTGTTGCATGCCGATAGCCACATTAAAGATTCATCCTGCCAGAATTGTATAATATGATCTGAGATGCTGCTATAAGCAGATAAAAAGTCAGGTTGAAACAACAGCTCTTGCAACCCTTTCTGTTTGGGGAAATGCTCCACTGGAAGTAGCTTCAATTCCACTCAGTATTAGCTTGTGTGACGCTTTCTTCATCTCATCAGTCCTCTAGTCAGTCCCAAAAAGTCCCAAACCCCAGTTGTCCTAAGTTTAGTGTGTAGCAGGTCAATCAGATACCTGCTAGACTTTAACTTTTCCCTACAAATCCCTGGGTCTCAAAGAGTAGTTGTTATTCCTTGCAAGCATTTTTTTTTCCCATCATTTCTCCTTTCTCTAGGAAATAGTTTTCTCTTGTTGGACCTTCAGATCACCTGGGAAACTGAGCCAAATTGATGCTTTATGTCCCTGAAGTCCCTTGTAATAAATTCACTTACTTCGTGGGATCTGCAAAAGTAACAATTTAAGCAGGCCTGCTCTGGGAGTGCTGGAGGCCACTGACTGTGGTGATTTGCTATTCTGAGCTCGTGTTGAAAAGATAAAAAACTAGCTGTTGTATTGTTGACCAAATGTTGACTTGTTTCTGTCAACAGCCAAATTGTTTTGAGAACAGTGGTGAAAATGCTCCTTGTTATGCAAGCGTCTGCTCTGGTGAGAGGAAGTATATTAGCTTTAAGCTTGTATTTTGGAGTATATTTAAGCCCTGTCTACACAGGAAAGATTTAAATACATCTTGTACACAGGAGCCAAATTATATTTTGGAAACAATGATGGCTTATCAGCGCTTCAGTTTACAGCTTGTTCAAAACCAACACCCCCATTTGGTAAAATACAAAGCCTGAAGTGTGCTTCTAGACTGCAGTTTGAGGGCAGTCTGCATATTAAAGGTGAAATGGTGATATGTCTTGGCTGCCTCCCTACTAATAAATTAAACGTGCCTGGGAACATTCCCAGGCACCGTGTCCAACTGGCTCAGGACTGCCTTGTCCGTACTCTTCAACTCTTAGATACCAGGGCAGGGGGCTGCATCCAAACTGCCCAGTGCGAGTGGTCTCAGTGGTCTCAAACCTGGGAATTGTGTGGTAGAACATTAGTTGGCACAGCCTGGTGCTGGGGAATGTCCTAGCTGCCTTCTAGCAGACAATAATCATGCTCCAAGGACTGGGAATGATTCCAGACAAGGTTTAACTTATGAGTACAGATGTTAGTCCTAAAATCTTTATGGACTAAGGCAGTGAAAGGACTCTTTGCATCACAAGGGGTTTTGGATGCCTCAAAAAGGTAGATTTAGGAGTGAATGACTCCTATTTATTTTGAGGCTGTAATTCTGCACTGTACCTCCTGTCTTCCTTTCAGATGGTTTTAGTGGTGGTTAAAACATCTTTCAGAATTCAGTCACCTTTCCAGCACCACCTTTCTGGGATGAGTAGGCATGCCTACTCTCTGTCAGGCAGTTGCTTGTGTATGAATGAGCATAGTGTGGCCTTTCATGGAAGTGCTGTGTGTGAAGTATGGTTTTTAGGGTTGTGAGGAATTTCATTTTGATTTGGTGTGCGTGCGTGTGAATATTAAGAGTCCTAATTTATTGCCTGGGTGACGTGGAGGGGGGGACGGTCTTGCATCTTGTAGGCAATGGATCTTTTATGTGAGCAGGAGAGTGGACAAACCACTTTATTTCCTCAGATGTTTCTTCCAGTGAACAGTAAAAGCTGTGTTGAGCTGACTTTATTGATAATACAGAGTGATTTCCTGCAGGCTCTTCAGTGTTTGACTGTCGATTGTTGGAATATAGTCCTAGTGTGGATCTGCCAGTAAAACACTTACAGTACTCCCAGCTCTTAGCAGTTATACATCCTAGGAGATGGCATATCGTGTAAGCTGCTGAATAGTGGAGCAGTTTTGATCTAACTGGTCACTTTTTTGTACCTCTGTCCTGCTTCTGTGGTGTCCTGAGCTTCATTCCAAGCTATGGCCCTGTGACACAGTCACTTCAGGATACTGTTTGTCTTTCTGTAGGTTGTAGAGTATGCTGTCAGCTTTGACAGTTCGAATATTTATAGAGAAGCAATATAAAATACTGTTCCTGTTCATTGTGCTTTGTCAAGGGCTGTGAAATTTTACTTTTGCCTGTATCATCTCAAAAGACTTACTAACCAAATGTGTGGCATGTCATGCTTGCACCAGTGATGCACCCCACAATTTTGGGAACGTGTAGTCTGTGTGACAGTGTCAGCTTTGGAGCACTGCCTTGTATAAAGGATCCATTGCTCAAAGGTACTGAGCTGTCAGAGCTGACTGTGTCAATTAACATGCAGTAGGTTTTGTGTCTGCTGATTGTTCTTCTAATTGCATGTACACGATGATCTGTCTTACCAGCAGTAGCGGTGCATATTTAAGGACACGGTACAGTGCAGGGATGCTCCCTGGTGTCCCACAGGCTGCCTGTGTGTCTTCAGGGCAACTGTTTCTATCCTTAAGAAGCTGCCGGCAGCCTACCCCTTCTGGAGGCATGTGAAATGGAATGTGGAATGTGAAAAAGTGAGGCTGCAGGCTCTGCTGATGCTGTGGTGGTCAGGATCCCTCTTTGCCCGTTTGCTCTGGAGAGCTGTGATGCTCCTTGTGTCAGAGATGGATGCAATTTGTTTGGGGTAGTAGCTGGCTTTTTTGAAGAGCTGGATCTGTGTCAGAATGGGCCTTCATCTCTGGCTCTCTGCTGCTCTCTGCTAGACAAAGTCATCTAGTACAAGATTTTACTTTTGTCTGTAACCAGTAAAGGCCGTATTTTATTTAACAGGCTGCTGCTGCCCACAGTTACACTCTTGCTTCTCCTTGTAGCGCTCATGTAGCTCTATGGTGAACAGAAGTGATTTGACTGAAAAGTAACTCTCACAACTTGTATTTTGAGCCACATATGTTCTGTGGTCGGGTAACCAGTTTATTGGTTTGGGTTTGCTGCTCAATTTCATGGACATTTCAGCCTCCCTGGGATGGCATTAGAAATAAGGTGTGTGGTATAGGCAAGAAGGGGGCAAGACCCATTCATTCCCTTCACCAGTAGCCCACACTTGGGTTTTATTAAAGTCATTGTAGAACTGAGGTGCTTGTCAGCCTTGAAAGTGGGTTTTAAGTCCAGTGCTGTGCTATCTGCTCCTTTGTTTCATAACACTAATGAATTTTCCCTGTGTAACGAGGAGAAATGAAAACACCTACCTCACTTCTCTTCCCTGAAGCACTCAATCCAAACTTGTGAACACATCAGCTAAATTTAGTAATTTAAATTTAAATCACAACACCTAGATTTAAAACCAGGAGTTTGGTGAATGCGGATTCTTTCTGTTGCAGCTCTTCAGAGGCTGTTAATTGTAAAGGTAATGTAGCAGCCAATTGAGCTTCAGGCTCTCCAGTCAGGAAGCAAAGATCTAAGGTGCTTGTGAGCCAAATTCTCTTAATTTCTGAGGTGCAAGATCTAGTTGTGTGTAACTTATATAAAATAAACTGTCCATTTTTAGTGGCCACAGAGCAAGTATATGATAGAATTGAGTTTAATTTATGCTTCTGAGAGTCTGCTGCCTGTTTACAGTCCCGTCCTGTTTTCTGCTGCTGCTTTTAATTTGTGTCTGTAACTGAAGGTTCCTTTTTCTTTACTGTTGTGATCTTGTCCTCCAACCAGTTTGGTTAAGACTTGGTTATCTCTCCTTCCCTTCCTGCTTAATTTAGCACTTAAAGTTTTTAAAATACTACATTGTAAAACTATGTTAAACACTCATATTTTGTATACTGTGGGAAAGAATATTTAGCTATTTAGTCAAGGAGAGTACAGAAAACAGTGAGAAGTATCAGCTCTAACATGTTTTTCTTCAGAGTTTGAATTTTCCTGTTTTGGGAAAAGCAGCAAATTAGTGTGTTCGTGGAGAATAAAATTAATGCGTAAGTGGTGGTACCTGAATGTTAGATTGTGATGTTCAGTTTTGGATACACATGGCCTTTGTTTGAATTCCTAGGGCAGTTTATGTTTAAAAACAAACAAAAACAAAAAAAAAAAACAACCCAGAAACTACCTTTTAAAATTGAATTTCGTAAAGAACTAGGCTGAGGAAGTTTTGCCTGTTTTAAGGAACATTGCAACTGTATCAACTAAAAACCTGAGAACTTGTTCACCTTTTAAAAACATTTATCATTTACCTTGAATCACTTGTTCCATTTTGATAGCCTCCTTCATATAGAAAATATAGCATGAGATGTGAGTGTAAATGCAAGTCTAACAGTGCTCTATCTTCTATGTGAAAGGAAGTGTTCTGTACATTTTTCCATGTTTGACATCATGGTGTTTTGAATAACCATGTTCCATATTCATATCAATTTTTTGTTTTTGTTTTCAATTTATGCACAGCACTTGCTCTGAAATTTGGGGACTGAGTACACCAAACACGATAGATCAGTGGGATACAACAGGCCTTTACAGCTTCTCTGAACAAACCAGGTGAATATTCTGCCCTCTCTCGCATCATAAAAATCTTGTGGGAGGGATTGGCTTTGGAGGGTCTGTAATGGGATGCTTTAGCTGTAAAATAGACTAAAATGCTTCCTAGGCCTCTCATGGTACAGCATTTAAAAATATTTCCTTGCCAGTGTAGAAATCCAATGTTCTTAGCTGATGTTTTGACCAATGAAACTCTAATTCTGCAGTATTCTTTTTTCACGCCAGTGCTATTGAAAGAATGGGAAGACTTGTTAAATGCAAGCTCTAATGTGATTTGGTATTTATATTAACAAAGTTGGAAACTTAATTCTTTAGACTTAATCTTACAAAGTGTTTAAACTGCTTTGTATGCCACAAGCTTTCAGTTAAATCTTGCTAATTGGCTCAGATACGAGCTACTAAAGAATTGTTTGTAAATTCTTCAGTAGTTAATGGTGGGCAAATTCTAAACAGGGTCTTTATTTTTTCATGTCACATTACTTGATTTGTGTATTGAGGTTTGTCTCCCATCCCATAACAATCATAAACATCTGCATTTGTGTAAGCATATGCAGTCTGTCTTAAAACTAGCAAAACGTTTTCAGCTGGTAGCAAGGCAGATGAAGTGAAGAAGATAAACTGTACAGCCCTTACAAGATGTGCATTCATGCTTTTTGCATTACAGTTATACTGCCATGTGGATCACTTGGGCAGCTGACTGCTTATAGGCTTATTTGCAGTCGTGTGGGAATTCTTATGCTTAAAGCCATAAAGCATCCATGCCATAACAAAGCCTTGAGGTTTAGCAGTGGAAGGGACCATTAAGTGTGTGATTTTTTATTTTATTTTTAACAACTGTCTTCTGCATTTAAAATAAAGAATTATATGAAAAAGTATATGAAGCAGTCGTACTTGGTTGGACTTGAAGTGGCTTTTAATGAACTCTAAATTCACTGGCAATAATTTGAGCAGCTCAAAAATAAGTTAAGACACTGCTTGGTGTGATCACTTTTATCACATTTGAAGCCTTTTAACAAGAGTTATAAATGTCACTAGCACTGTCAGTGCACTGGATTTGAGGATAAACTACCCATCTCCCGTGTGTGTACTCTGTTGCTGGAGTGATTAAGAGACAGTCTGTAAACACTTTTCCCCGTCTTTCCTCTCCAGATCCCTCGATGGCCGTCTGCAGGTGTCCCACCGCAAAGGATTGCCACACGTCATTTACTGTCGCTTGTGGCGCTGGCCAGACCTCCACAGCCACCATGAACTTAAAGCAATTGAAAACTGTGAATATGCTTTTAATCTTAAAAAGGATGAAGTATGTGTAAACCCTTACCACTACCAGAGAGTGGAGACACCAGGTAGGAGGACTGCTTCTGACTTTCTGTTGAGGCATCTCTACGTGAGATTGTATCCCTGATAGTTTTTGATAGTAAAGTTACTGAAAAATCTTTACAAATCTGTTGAATAGTCCTGATAAACACTTCCAGGACCGCTAGCAGCTTCCAGCTGGCTAAGTATGATCCAGACCAAACAGGAGAACAGAGATGATTTACCTTTGCCAGTATGGAACAGTCTTACTTGGAGCACCTCAGGAATCCATTTCTTCCAGTAATTGTGCTATTAGCAGTACTGAGGTTCACAAAATTTCAGAACAGCTGAAGAAATTGTGAGATGTTTTAGATTTTTTTTTTTTCCTGTTACCTTACAGAATCATTTATTTTGAGGGTCTTACTAATGTTTTGAGTTTTTCCTTTTCAGTGTTGCCTCCTGTGCTAGTGCCACGGCACACTGAGATTCTAACGGAGCTGCCACCTCTCGATGACTATACCCATTCCATTCCTGAAAACACTAACTTTCCAGCTGGAATTGAGCCACAGAGCAATTACATACCAGGTATTTTCTTAACCCCCACTCTAAACAGTGCGTTTAGCATCGTGCCATTGGAACAAAGATGGTCGTTCCATCCTCCTAATCAAATTAATTGATATATGCTCCAGTAAATTAGATTTATTTGATTTTATGTGTTAATGCCAATGGAAATACCTAAACACTTCTGTTTGCAGAACATGATCACAGAATACTCTGAGTTGGAAGGGACCCACATGGATCAACAAGCCCAACTCCTAAGTGAATGGCCACTACCATTCACTTAGGAATTCCACCAGGAATCAAACACACAACCTTGGTGTTATTAGCACCATACCTTAAACAACTGAGATATCCTGTGTGAAGCCCTAGTGCTGTGGTTTCACAATAGCTTACTTGGTTTCAGTAGCTTATTCAAGATTCAGGATGCTAACGAGTACAAAATAGACCTTCATCTTAAGCTTTAAGCCTGTTTCACAAACATGGAGGGGTTGCCAAAACTGTGCATTGAAGATTGAGTAATAAACTGATGCTCAATCTCATCACATGCAGTATGTGGAGAAAGCTTTTAAGTTGCAAAGCAGTGACTTTAAAAAGTGTCTCGATCTGTAGTTCACTATCAGTCAAGGTCTGCTTTGGCTTTTTGTTGCTGTTGTGTGCATGCAAGTTTGTTTTTTTAGTATGAAAGAACAGTCTAACAACATTGAACTGATAAGAATTCCTCCTCCCTCTCTTTGCCCCTTTCCCACTCCAAAACAAATTTCCAAGGCTAATGTGCTGCAGTGCACCCAAAACCCTGTTATCCTTATTGAAACATGAAATCAGTGACCTTTGTTTCCTGACCCGGCTTCCTGTTTCCTATCTCTTCAGGAAGTTGCCTGGAGTGCAAAATCAAGTAAAGCTGAAGTTTGCTCATAAATGTTTAATGCATCCATGTTATGAACAAGCTGAAAATTCACATCTGGAGTCTCAGAAAGAATAAGATGACTGCCTTGAAACTCGAATTTGTGCAGTGTACAAATAGTATCTACATGTGTTACACAGAATGTTGCTTGTGGTTTCTTCAAATATATCCAAGAATTGAACTGGCATAAAAAAAAAATCAGTTAATTTGATCCCTTCTGTTTAATTTGGGCTACATCATTTGCCACCTTTAAAGAGCAATTTAGGGTGCTAGAAGTTGGTGTTGCTTTCTTAACTTGTGTATACTTTTTTGACTCGATCCGAGGGCTTTTGATAGCGCTTGTAAACAACTTACTGGAAAGCCACTGCAAATCCAGTGCTGTGGAAATGAGCTAAAGTAGTTGTATGCAGGGAGTTTGTTCAAGGTGATTGTGGGTATTCACATGATCTTCAAATGTTTATGCAGCTAACCACACCTTACCTCCTTCTCTTTGTCACTGGCACCCTCCTCTTGTGTTCATATCATGGAATCTTGCTTTATTTGACCTTGCTGACTTAATCTTGAACACTTAGCCAGGCTTTGATAAGTCTTGAGTGCCTTAGCCTTCTTCAGAGAACCTTTTTCCTTAGTGGCAGGTCAGACTGACTGTAGTAGCTTTACACTCCAGTGCTGCCTCAGTGCTTGGTCTGCAAGAGAGGTTGGTAGAAGTTGGTTTCACCTGCAACTGGGCCCAGGTAATGACGAAAGTACAGGGAGGCCTTTGGGAGCTGTGTGTTCCCTTCCAGGTTGTGGATGTGCTGGGCTGCGTTGTCTCCACACTCCTGGCAGCACTCGAGCTCTACTGGAAATTTTTAATGCCACACCGGCGCTTTTATTTC
Source organism: Manacus vitellinus (assembly GCF_001715985.3). Taxonomy (NCBI): domain Eukaryota; kingdom Metazoa; phylum Chordata; class Aves; order Passeriformes; family Pipridae; genus Manacus; species Manacus vitellinus. The sequence goes on from NW_021940553.1 coordinate 1,235,053, forward strand.
CAGCTGTGGTGGTGCTCAACCTCTGACCCTAAACTATTCTTAGTACTAGGTGGACATGGAAAATAATCTGTGCCAAAGAGCCTAGACTAGCAACTGGAAACAGGAGGCGTGGGTTGGACTGGAAATGGGTATTGACCTTTTACCATGGCTGTGGGCTTAACTACAGCAAATGATTTGGACAAGGGTGGAGTCCACTTTGTCACGATGGATTCTGTAGAAATGTTCAAAACGGGTATGATTTTTGTTATCACACTTCTTTCTAGTGAAGATTTCCCTTAATCACCCTTTTAATTTCTCACTTGAATTTTGTCACATCTATATTTAGCACACTCGTTTTACAGAATGAATCCAAGATTAAATTCTCTCAGTTCATTTTAATTTAATCAACTGACTTAATCTAGTTTCCTCTTGCTGACTTCCTTCTGATCTTGCTGTGTTGCTGTACAACTTAGTCATGATATTTGATATAATTTTATTTTACTTCTTAAGCAAAAAGGTTTTATCTTTAAATTTCTATTGTTTGTTAATAATGTAATTAAAAGTGTTTAATCCCTGGAAGTTTCAGAGACAATTCTAAGGTGATTGTAGAGATAGTTAGCTCCAAACACTTTCACTGAAGAAATCCAGGGTTTGCCTTTAATATGGAGGAAAAGACATTTGCCCAGTTCAAAGAAAATTATTTCCTGAAAGGCAGTTGGTTAACTCATTATCTGGATTACAAAGAGCATTTTGAATGGAGAAGAGGAACAGGCACAGTCTCCTGGGTTTTGAAGATATTTCTGTGGAATTAGACACAGTTTCTGGTATCAGAATGCTTCAGAGTTGGTACTGAGTTTACTTTGGTCTGTGTAACTGTCTTTAAAGAAAGCTAGTTGAAGGAATAGCTGATGGTTTTAATAGGACTTAGAAGTAGTAGTAATAATAATGATAGAGCTTGTGCAGTGTAAGAGTCAATATGGTTATTATAAATGAGAGAAATCAACTGTTGGGTGTTGAAGAAAGATGGATTTGGGGACTGAACTGAAAAATAAATCTTTAACAATTTCAGTAAGGTGTAGGAGGGTATCTGATGGTTATACTACATAAAGATAGCTCACGTTATTTTTTTGTGGAAGCCACCAGATGGTTTTTTTTATTTGTAATTCTACTACATATGAAAGCTGTTGATCGCAATTGCAAAATTGTTACTCATTGTAGTGACTGTATCTTGTCTTAAATGGAACAAACAAGAGTTGTCTGTTAATTACATATATTTGAGCAATTGACTGGCATACAAGAGAAGATACATTTTACATAAAAATAAGGCAGGTAGTGTGTTTGAAGTCCTGCTGAAAGGAAAAAGGGACAGCAAAGTGACATTCTGATTCAGTGTTCCAGTATTGTGGAGCTCCTGAAGACGTGATGACAAAAACACCAAGTGTTTAGTCTACAGAAATTTCCCCAGTCTTTCAAGCAGTCAGTGTGGTTTTCTTTTTTTTACAGAAACACCTCCTCCAGGATATATCAGTGAAGATGGAGAAACAAGTGACCAGCAGTTGAACCAAAGCATGGATACAGGTAACATTTATTTCTCACTACTTGCAAGGCTTTGGATTACTAGCTGTGATCCCTCTGCGTAGGAGCACGAATTCAACCCAAAAGGTGATGGCAGTTTTCCTCTGTACTACCTGTTTAAAATACCGCTTTCAGTCTTTCATGAACAAAATAGTTTTTTGCTAGGGAAATGCTTTTAAAACATTCTGAGCCGTATTAAGTACATCACATTTGTTACATAACAGAAGTATACAAGTTCTAATTAAATCTTCACCAGAAATCCTTAAAATAGATTTTAATAGTTAATTGGTTTCAACTATTCCCTAGTAAACAGCTTCATTGAAGCAAAACGTCTGTAGACCTAATAAACAGGTTGCAGACAATCTGTGTTCTGAGAACCTGTCTCTGACAACCTTATCACTTTTGCTTTGTTTCAAATTAATTTTTGTAGGTAAAACTCTGTGGAAAAAGCTGTAGAAACATTAAGCATTTGAACCTTTGTGTGAAAGGGTTTCTGCAGAATGTGGTTGACCTTAGACTTGGACAAAGCACAGTTAGTGTGCTGGATCAGAACCTCCTGCTGTGTGCCAGCAGACTTGGGTGTGCTTGATTAGCTAATTCTAGCAACCATTTTTAGTTAGTTGGAATCAACTGCACCAGTTTCTGTAAGAACTGCAGTGTTTTCCCGCTATGTGACAATAGATACCTTAATTAAAACAGCCTGACATAAGCAGTCATTGTGGAAATGTTTCTGTGAAAGCCTCTCTGTATTTTGCATTTCAGTGTGCAAATTGTGTTGGAGGGTTCATGTTTTTCTGAGTTTTTAACTTCCTCTTTCTGGAAAAGAATAATTTCCTCAAATGCGCAAATGTAGCTTGTTCTTTTCTGGAGATCACAGAATCATAAAATCATAGAATGGTTTGGGTTGGAAGGGACTTTAAAGACCATCTTGTTCCAACCCCTCTGCCATGGGCAGGGACACCTTTCACTGGACCGAGTTGCTCCCATCCAACCTGGCCTTGGACACTTCCAGGGATCCAGGAGCAGCCACAGCTTCTCTGGGCAACCTGTGCCAGGGCCTCACCACCCTCACAGTAAAGTTTTTTTTTCCTAATACCTAATCTAAATCTCTCCTCTTTCAGTTTGAAGCCATTCCCCCTTGTCCTGTCACTACTTGCTCTTGTAAACAGTCCCTCTCCATCTTTCTTGCAGGCTCCCTTCAGCTACTGGAAGGCCACATTAGGTCACCCCCAGCCTTCTCATTTCCAAGATAAACCTTCTGCTATGAAAACAGAAAGGCAATATCTTGCTTGTCTCATCCACTCTTTCTTAGCTTTTATTTCGCAGAATTTGGGAAGTCACTACCTTCTCACTGGAGAAGTGCATAAATAATGTTCACAGTTTGTGCATGGAGGGAGAGCTCTGCCAAATACAACACTAAGTTAATTGAGTCTTTACAAGGAGGGGTAGGTTCCCAGAAATCTGGAAAATTGAATGAAATCTTAATTCAGAGTAAGTGTGTGATATTCCAGAAAACTGATTGTAGGATTTCTGAGGTTTCTTATTCTGAAAAATTTCAATGTAAAAGTGGTGTAGATAATGGTTGTGCCTACCCAGCTGAAATAACAAAATCCATTTGCTCTGGAACTATCTGTATTGCTTCAACAGGATCTCCAGCAGAGCTGTCTCCTAGTACTCTCTCTCCAGTTAATCACAGTCTGGGTAAGCTGGAAATACTTATAATTATTTCTCTGTGTGTGATGACTCTTCATTATATAGTTATAATTACTTTAAAAGTGAAAATGTACTTTAAGAAATTAAGAGTTGCATTAAGAGGTGACTGTTGGGTTGGCTTCCCAATGTTAAATATAATAGGGCTGGGTTAATAACTTGTTAACAACTGCTCTATTTTGGTAACTTTTGAGCTCCTAGCAAAGAGAGATATGTTGTGTGTGCAGGAACAGCATTTATAAAATAAGTAGTTTAGAGGACATTTGCCTGTCCATAATGCTGTCCAGACTTACTGTCTCCCTTCTGCTGCTCTTCTCATGTACTGTTTCACCTCTGACTGCAGCACAGTTGTTGCTCCCACGTTAGTTGCCCACCTGCTTTGATCGGGTGCCATTGCTGTGTGTCTGTATAAATGCCTCAGGAAGATCAGATTGCCCTGGGTTTGTTTAAGGAATGGTGACAGGATGTGACAGGAAAATGCTGTTCAGAATGCTGAGTAAGTATTTAGGGTAGGTAAGAAGGGGAAGCAGCGCAGGAAAAGTTGAAGATGCACGGGGAAGATACTGGGCTCTAGCAAGGGAGAGTAGAAGGAGCTTAGAACTACCCATAGATAAAGAGACAGTATAAGATCTAGTGTAATACAAGAGAACAGAATTTTCATATTATTTTTTCCTTTCTGTTGTTCAGTGTTTGATAGTTTAATCTTTTCTTTTACGCTGCCAAAATGTTTGCAAGTTACAGAAAGGCAACAGGAATGTCTCAACGTCTGGCACTCAGAGCACCATTAGCTTAATCATTTTGCCGAGCAAAATGCAAGTACTGAATTAAATGAGCTGTGGTCAGATTAGATCACCCCTTCTCCCCCTCCTCCTTCCCTTGTGTGGAAGATTGAATTCCATTCTGTTTACTGGGGTAGGTAAAAAGGACAGCAAGCAAAACATAATAGAAGTAGTTTGAGGAGACTACTGCTGTCATTTCTGGGAGAGGCAAATAGCAGGGAAGATAGCTCTACTTTCAGCCTCAAATTGTGTGTTAAGCTTGCGTTTTAAAAATTTTTTTTTTGTTTGTTTTAGACTTGCAACCAGTTACTTACTCGGAGCCTGCATTTTGGTGTTCAATAGCATATTATGAATTGAATCAAAGAGTGGGAGAAACCTTCCACGCGTCCCAGCCTTCCCTGACCGTAGATGGCTTTACAGATCCATCAAATTCTGAGCGATTTTGTCTAGGTCTGCTTTCCAATGTAAACAGAAATGCTACGGTGGAAATGACAAGACGACATATAGGTGAAGATCTCTGATCTTTTAACTATCTAATTTCATTTTGTCGGCTAATTTATCTGGAATGATCCAGGTAGGATGTGTGTTGGGTTCCTTTCACCCTTGTGCCGCCAGACGTCAACATTCCCTCTCAGGGCTTGCCAAGGAAAGTTTGGCCTCTCTAGCTAAGGACAAAAGTGGAAAGACACAGAGCTCACAACTTCTAAAATCAGGGAGAAATGTAGCAGCTTCTGCTACCAAAGCCAGTTGGAATTGGGAGGAGATGTAGCAATGGCTGGAGCTGAAAGGAGCTGCCTTTCCTCAATCAGTAGCCCCTAACCTGGTGGCAGCAGCCGTCACAAAGCTGTCAGGCATCAGGCAGCACAGGAGGAAGCCACTCAGCTGTGTGAGATTTCTGTTCCTCGTGTTGCTGTTCTTGCCTTGTGGAAAAAGATGGTGCACCAAAGCATCCCACAAGTCAGGTTTTTGCCTTTCAGGCTCCTTGTTGGACCTCTTTGTCCTGGGCAGCGTTTATAGTAAGAGTTGCTTATAATTGAAATTGAAGCTTTAAATACAAATATTAACATGTTGCTTAGTTTATTCTAGTTTATAAAATGCAGAATGGATATTGGTAGTACTTCTTGAATTCTTCTCTGAAATGGGAAAAGCTGCCATTGAAATAACACACTGTTCTGACATGAGTAAGATTTCCTTTGTAATGGTTAATCAAAGAATGTTGTTTTCCACAATGCACTGTCTTGGCTTTAAGTTCTTCGGTAAACTGTCTTTTTTTTTTTTTCATGGATTCTTTTATTAGCAACATTCACAAAATCTTTTGTGTTTTTCACTTTCAGTAAAATTTCAACCTCTTTAGTAGAACCTTTTGACTCCCCATGTGCCAAGTCCAAATGCCAAATCCAAATGCTTGTCTAATAAGATTTTAGATGTGCAGAAACCTAGACTGTGCCTGTGCTGATGACTGGTCAAAATGATCAGTGGCGAGGAAAACCAAAAATGTAATGAGCTCTCACTCTTTAATGGAGCAGCTCACATTTTGTTGAAGAATTGTTTTAAAGAAAAAAGGGGAATGGAAACCGTGGCCTTTAAAGGATCTGTTAATTATAAATAGTTTTCTTTGGGAAATCAATTGCACATTATTTGCCTTCTGCTGCAAATAACCTACACAGATCTGTTTTCCTATCTCAGAAAGAGAACAAAATAATAATTTAAAAGCGGACAATATGATATCTTATGGTTATTTTTTTGTAATAGGGCTAAATGAAGTCCTGTTGTTTTTGATAAAGCAAGACAGGGATATGCAGTGGGTTGTGAAATGGTGTGGGTGCATGTAAGCAGAGAGTGTTGAAGTGGTGTACTTGTGTTTTCCTTTTACACCACAGTGGCCTGTCCTGCGTCACATACAATGCTTTAATATTAGCACAAGTTTTAATTCTGTTTTAATGAACACTGCTTCTGAGCTTGGATTTGATTACAAACCATCATATGGGTAGAAAATTCTGTCCTGCTTTTGACCAAATTTATTCTTCTTCTCCTCCAAATATTGTGCGTTCGTGGGAGAAAAACGCAAGTTAATTGTGTTCTGCTCCTTCTACAGCTGTCAGCACAGCAGTGAGGTCCTGTGGATAATTGATTTCTGTTTCTGTTGTGAGGAAAAAACTTGGCCTTCTCTGAAAAAAAATACTCCCTTGTTTCTTAATCTGCTTGGGTCATATCATAACTAGAGTACCTGTGACTTTTGCTGCAGGGAGGGGAGTGCGTCTCTATTACATTGGTGGAGAAGTTTTTGCTGAGTGCCTAAGTGATAGTGCGATTTTTGTTCAGAGCCCCAACTGTAATCAAAGATATGGCTGGCATCCTGCAACTGTGTGCAAAATTCCACCAGGTTAGTAGCCTCACAAAGGTCTTGTGGGAAAATACCCAGTGAAGGTATTCGCTGGACGACATTTGCTTTCCTTTTTGTAATTTCTGCATAGTTTTGGGCTTCTGTGTAGCAAACACAAATGTTCACTGACTGCACCTTTTTTTGACTTTTTTTTCTTTATAGGATGCAATCTAAAAATCTTTAATAACCAAGAATTCGCTGCTCTTCTGGCTCAGTCTGTGAATCAGGGCTTTGAAGCAGTTTATCAGCTTACTAGAATGTGTACCATAAGAATGAGCTTTGTTAAAGGATGGGGGGCTGAGTACAGGTAAGAGAAAGACCTCTTTGCTTTTAGAGTTAATCATTTTTGTTCTTTCACTAACAAAGTATTTCTGTCTGACTTGAAAACCATACACAGAGGCTTCTCAGTGCTATTGTGAGTATGCTGTCTGCAGATTGAACCCATATTTTCCTTTTTCTCCTCCTCATCTATGGAACTGCTAAGTTATGAAGTCCATAAACTGATTTTAGTGCTGCACTGAAGCCAACTGTTGAGCAAGGAATGTCGTCAAAGTTCTGTTCCCTTGCTCAGTCCTGCTGGCTTGCATGTTATGGTGAAATCTCTGACAAGACCTAGAAGTTTCACAGCTTGTGCTGTGAGATTATTTGCTGATTGTTAGACATACAGTCATTTCGACATTTGAACATACAATCAGTCTGTTCTGAGTGTAGTGTGAGTTCCTTAGGTTGTGGTGCGGGATGGGGTTTGATGGTACCCAACGGGAAGACTTGGAGTCACTGGGAGTGCCTCCTGCAGAATGAAGTTACTGGAGAGCACGCACTTCAGGGGTGGCAAATATTTTGGAACTTGTAGTGGAAAAAACTTTGCAGGAGTAAGACGACTGTGTTTGTGTAGTAAAACTTCTAAAAACAGTCCTTTGAGTGGAAAAAATAGCATTTTAGATGCTTTTGAATAGATTCCAATTGTATTCTCTATTAGCACAAACTGAGAGCTGTAGTTGAGGACAGTGCCTGTTTTTAATGTAGTATGGGAATTCAGGAAGAAAAGTAATTGACTTCTAACAGAGCAGTTTCAAAGATTTCATTATTTTGGAGAGCTAGAGATGTGGTTTTAAACAAATCCCTTAAACCTCTCTAGAAATTGTCCACTGAAAGAATGAAGTCTGACATATCAATACCCTAATACAATACATACTGATTTTTTTTTTTTTAATCTATATCCTTTCTGAAGTTGAATAATGGCATATAGTTTCCACTGAATCTGGGGGGTTTGATTGCTTTATCTGCTCTTGAAGTACGTACATGTATACATTAGTGTCAGTGTGGGGGGGAGGTTTCTCAGCTAAATGAAGCCAATTTTGTAATAGTCTAATTAGATGAAATGAGAAATTTGAGTAATGGAATAAATTGGTACCTCTGTGTTAGGAAGAGGTGCACAAGAAAAAATCTGGCTCAGGTTTAAAGAGCTATTGGGTTTGGCTCTGAAGGAGTATGTATACACTTAGGCATAATTAAATACAGCATTCTAATCTGAATAGAAGAAAGGCTTAATCAGTCACATTACATGGAGGCAGCTTGAAGTGAATGGAGTGTAAGTGCTGGGTTAGAACTTTTGGTCAAGTTGTTTCAAAGGAGGGAGAATGTTGGTTATTAGCCTATAAACTGTTCATACACCATAGGATTGAAAAAGCTGCAGTGGAAACATTACCAGAATAGCACAGAAACTGATTACTAACATAATGCTGAACTAGTTTCTTTGCATCTCTGTTTAAGATGATGCTAATAAATTATTGATGCACAAAACTTGTAAATTATGCTGAGTTGGGATTAAAGCAAGAAGAGGTGGCTCTGGCAAACACAACCATGAATTTAAATGAATGTAGTCTGACTTGTCAAAACGGACCAGGCAAGCACTGTAAAAACCCATCATTCTTGTTAAAACTTCCGTGTTTCATTATTATATGAAAAAACATTTCTCATAGAACAGGCTTGGGCAGAGCCAAAGCATTACTTGCACTTTAGGCATATGTGCATAAACGTGCGGGTATGGCAAGCTGATACATTTTATAAGCTTGGTAGGCAAAATAGCTTACAGCTTTTGGCTTGTTAAATGTTGGTTTGAATTGAGGATGGTAGAAGTTCAGATGTTCACAGTAGCACAGGAATTGTCCAGGTCTAACATCATCTTCTGAAGAAAGTTCAGTAGAGGTGTAATTATTGATAAATGAACTGGAAATCCATGGGTATGAGAGGCTGAGTTTTTAACTTTGAGATGGTTGCTCAGAGACTGTCACTATTTTATCAATTTTTGCCAGTGTAGTGCAAAGCCAGGGCTGTTGAACAGAACCAGTTATAAAATTTTGAGGAAGTGTGTTGTGAAACACATCATAGGGGAGTTGACAGCAGTGGAATAATGAACTTCCTTCTTTGGGAGAGGATTCAAGACTAAATGGAATTATATTTCCTGTGGTTTAGGTTGTTTTTCTGTTGTATCACTTTGTTCTGACGCATAGGCATTTGGGGCTAAGATAACTGTTTTGTTGAGTGCTGAGAGAGCACAGTCCTCAGCTACTGTCTTCTAGAAAATGTGAAACTTTTGAAATCGATCTTCTCCCTGGTTTAATCTTTCTGCCTTTTCAGTTCCTCTGTTTATATAAACAGCTTTCCTTAAAGCGAAGGGCTGCAGTGCCAACAGTAAAACTGAAGGGGCTGGGTTTGTGTCTGACTAATCTGCTGCCTTTGAATCTTGGGATAGCTGGAATTACTAGGAAAAACTGGCTTAGCAACAGTAGTCTTGCCAGTCTAGCTAGGGAAAACTCCCATGCCTGGAGTGGGTACAGTGAAATAACAGGATTTTTCAGGCAGACTATGTCCAGTTCTGATTTCTTTACTTTGGAGATGAGAAGGAAGATTTTTGAATAACAGGTCTCTGAAGCAAAGATATATGGGAGAGTGAATGAAGTTTTTATGGTTGTCAGTCCTTCAGCTTTACTGACTCTTGCTACATGGTGTCTTATTAAGGGCTTCTATGTGGAAAATTATAGGCAAGTTAGTGCAGAAGACAAGGGAAATGTAATTTTTACTTAAATTGTTTGTGTGAGGATGTTACAGTACAAAACACATGTAGAAGTGTAAGATCACAGGAAATCAGAGATAAGGTTTGGTGTTCCTTTGAGATACCATCAGTTAGCACAGGATAACCACACACCGTGTTTTGATGTCATGTTTCTGACAACATCTCCCAGTTTCCTATACATTTATTGTGCCATTTGCTCCAAAAAGCCAGACCTTATGATCACCACAGCACTGTGGTCTTTGGCCACGCTGACAGCGCAGAACCAAGGGTTTCTATTCCATATTTCTCAGTAGTTGTCTATAGAATTCAAACCCATTTATGCATGCAGACTCTCTGAAGGTTGAGATACAGCTGCACACGGGTATCTGTGATGTGAACACTGCATCAGCTGGACAATTCTGTCTGAATTTCTTTTTACAAATAAGGCTCTTGTTGTGGCCCTGGAAGCAAATACTGCTGTTATTCTCCAGAGTGGAGTGTTCTTGATGTATTAGGACAAGCATGTAATTATTGATGTGTCTTACAGATGTGGGAGTGTTTTGGAATTTTGGAGATTTTTGGTTTTGTTTTTTTTTTCTTCAAAGACTGAAAAAAGTTTAGTAACAGTTTTGATAACGGTTGCAGGTTGTTATCCTTCTGTGTAGTAGATATGTGTGGAAACATACTTGATCACACGGTGGAGAATTTTATGGCAGCCACAGCTGCTTTCTGACTTCCCACTTCCCTATTTCTTTGTTTTCTAGGCGCCAAACGGTTACAAGCACTCCTTGCTGGATTGAACTTCATCTGAATGGACCTCTACAGTGGCTGGACAAAGTACTGACTCAGATGGGCTCCCCTTCAGTTCGCTGCTCCAGCATGTCCTAAATCTTTCTCCTTCCTCACCAGTGGGCTAAACATCGAGTCCAAACAACAGACTTAATATAACAGCTCCTCTGTCGTAGTATTTGTGTGTGGTCCCCATGAACTGTTTACTATCCAAAAAAGGTTTTTAAAAAATGGAAAAAAAAAAAAAGGTTAAAAAAAAAAAAAGGAAAGAAAAAAAAAGAAAAACAGCACTTGAGGTCTCATCAGTTAAAGCACCTTGTGGATTCTGTTTCCTATACTCTGATACTAGATGAAAATTTAGTGTATAGAAAAGCCTTCTTCAGAAAGAAGCGACAATTTTAAAGATTCTTTAATGGTGTTTTTATTGGGTATATAAATGAGTGTCCTAATGGTTTATCAATAACATGAATAGCTAAGTATACGTACAGATAATGTATCATGATCTCAAATATCACAGTATTGTGCTGTTCTACATTTTATTCCCATAAATAGTCGTTTGGTTTTTTGATTGGGGCAAATATCTCATAAGATTCCAAGACTCTACTCCCTTATTCTTTTATATTTTTTTATATAAGCAGGTTTTTTGAGTAGTCCTAAACATAAAAAGCAGACTTTCCTTGTAGAAAAGCTTAACTTTTTGCTGCCTTCTTAAAGAAAAAGAAAATCCCTCCATTGGAAGGGAAAGAAATGTCTTCAGATTCCTCTGTGAAATCTTAAGACACTTTATATACTTAATGGGGCCTAAAATGAATTCATATTGTAAATTCCAAGTATCCATTACACTGGGAGTCTACTTTTCCCTACCCACCTGAGTTGATGCATCTAGTGCCAGCACTATTGCTGGCAGTGTTGTAATTTGGGACTCTTTGTACCTTAAATCATTGAAATCAGTGGGGTTTTTTCTCATGGAGTGAGAACTTACCATAGCATTTGATCATGGATTAAGTACACAAGGTTATTGGCTTACCCCCTACATCTGTATGTTTTCATTGAACAGATGTCACTAAAAATAATGGGGTTTAGTTTCTGGAGCCAAATACCTTCGAAAAATCCTTTCCCAGGGTAAACTAGACTCTTTTATTTAGGTTTTTAAATAGATGCAGCTTCTTAACGTATTTCAGTAACAGAATTTAAATTTCTGATCTGAGTGGCTTTGTGTAGCTTACTTACACACCAGATCACACGCATTCATTATGTCATAATGGGCCTTGTTATTAAAAGTAGTTGCTTCTGCAAAACCTCTAGGATAGTGGTTGCTGAGGTATGACCAGCGAAGGAGGACTTTCTAGGTTCTTCATGACAGTGCATGTTATTGTGAACCTTTGGACACTACAGCAGCACCATATTAAAAAATATTCTGAAATATATTCTACAAATAAGTCTGGGCTGGGGATGGGATGGGAAACTGTATAGAAGGGTTATTATGAACTTGAAAAATACACATCTTACTAACAATCTTGTGATCTAGCTGTCTGTCATTCTTTTGTTATCGTGGCAGTAGCAGGATTGCCTTTGTCTGTTTTTCCCATTGTTTCATCCATTACACTAGTACTGTACTTTGTAAGTGCAGCTAGTGATAACTTAGCTTTGAGAACAAAAATGTGGCCAGTGTTACAGCTTTTAATCACTTGAATAAATTGATGATAGTGATGGATATTTTTATGCCATAATGACATAGAAGCAATACCAAAAATCAAGCCTTGAAAAAGTGGGCCAGACACCTTTCAAAAATTGGCAAAGCAGTTACCAGTTTGTGCTAGTTTTACCAGTAGACTAATGTATTGGTAGAACTTGTGAACCTAAGAAATAAGCTTCATGCGTGTTGCATTTGCCTAATATGTGAATACACTAATAAAAGTTTTAATTCTCATGATGGCTGAGTGCGTTTTTTTATTAATTGCTGTCTGTATTTTTTGTTGAAGGTTAGGAACCATCCTAACCGACCCAAACAAATGGTACAAGTGTCCTCCAGGTTGTGGCTGAGAAGGTTAGAGTTTAGGTGTTAATATGACTTTTCATACAGCTGTTGTGGAGGTTCTGGATTTGTGGGTGCTCTATCGTACAGACTTCTGCTCCTGTTTATTAAAGCAGTTGCTTTTTCCTACCACAAGCAAATTGCATCCTACTAACTCAGATGTTTACTTTCACCTGTGAAACAGTTAGATAAGAGAGGCTTGTCTGGGTCAGACTCGTATTTATGAGCAGGTTGCAGCTTGAATCAGTTGGGTGACCTAATTCTGTGGTCTCCTTGCTGTGGATTTCTGAATGTGCTCTTTCAGTTGTGGTGGAATTACTTGCTTTGCCTTGAACATTGTAGTAACCTCAACTGTACCTTTTCTTTCAGTGTGCGCTTCCCAAGGACTGTACAGGGACCCTGCAGACGTTACCTGGGGGTCTGCCTGTGTGCAAAACCATCTCAGTCTGTGTAGAAGTCACTGGTTTTGACTTGTTTGTACCACTGAAATATTCTCTCCTGCCATTGCTGATTCAGCCACAGCTCAGTGGCACAGGGGAACTTACCTGTGCTTAAAAATGTTTGCTTGCCAGTATTTCATTTAAATGCCTTTGGCAGTTCTTAAGTAACTTTAACCTACTCCTGTTTCTTAATCCACTGCTGTTCTGCTCTTCTTCAAAACCTGACCAGTGCCCACTCAAACATCGTAATGCAGAATGCCTGTGGTACATAAGGAATGTGGCTTCATCCCTCTCCTCTTTTGCCAGTCAAAGTAGAGATGTCCAAAGTGAATTATTTTTCAGTGAGGCTGTTTTGCAAAATAAAACACGTAGCAAGCAGGGAGTACTCAAATGGAGATGTTTAAAGTATGGGTAGCCAGCTACTTACCTGTAGCTGGAAAAAGTCTGTGTATAACTGTTGCCTTAAGTTTAGACTGGGATTCTGTGAGCCTGAGTTCAGATCTCTCTCATCACTTGCCCTGCCTGAGCTTGATTTTCATCGTATTGCCAAAGCCAAGTAATGAGAGATCAGGTAGTTGATGCAAACATCCAAATCTAAAAATGATTTTTTAATTGCCTTTTGGCAGCTCGGAGGCACAGAGATGACTTTTCAGAGCCCTTCCTCCGCCAAAGAAAAACCTGATTTCATTTAGAAGTTGTTTAAGGGCTGAGGCTTCGAGAGCAGTGTCGCATGCCTGGACTCTCTCGGCTTTAAACTGTGGTACTTGGTGGTAGAGTGGCATCGTCCTTACACGTTTCCCCCTTCTTTTTGTGCGTGTTTCCTGCCTAGGTGGTGAGCACTCTGCAACAGCCTCTGCTGTTGCTTTAGCATTTTGCATAGAGTCCTTGGACTTCCAGGTGGTGCCATACAAATCTAGACCACAGTGAGAGCTTTGATGTTCTCTTGTTCTTATTCAGGACGTTGTACTTAATCAGTACTTAACCTCCTTGAGAATAATCGCAGGCAAGCAGCATAAATAATTTAACTTCAGGCTCCCTGTAAAATCAGGAGGGAGAGGTAAAGTCTGAATTTAGGGCTCTGAGTTGCTCTCTGATAGAGAGCCTATGCTGTTGGCTGAGGGGCCTGTTTTAAATGCATAAAGCAAGTATGAATATCTGCCTTGAAAGGTTCTTGAGTGCCATCGAAGTAGTCAGCTAAGGTGTTTAGGAATAAAAGCTTTGAACTAATTAACACACTTAATGCTAGAAATCACAACTACTTCACTAAGCTTCTTATTTTCATGTGTCCAACTTTTCATGTAGAAGTGGGAGGGTGTGAAGTTTGGGGGTTTGATAATCATCTGCAGCTCTGAACTGTTGGCACAGTGAACTGTGTTTTGTTTTAAGCCTTCAAACTTGTCACACTTCATTGTGGTTACAGCTTTTTTTAGCATTGCAAACTGAAATTTTACTGCAGCTGGGTTTTGAGTTAAAATATTGTGAAATACAGGATTTCACTATACCCCACCCACACAGTGTTTTACTTGAGTATGAAGCAGTCTTCCTTTTACCAAAACAAGCTTGACTGTAACCTAATTTTGGGGACACTGAAGCTTCAGTGAGGTACTGTCTTTATTAAAAGAATTACAAAAATAGCAAGTAACATGCCAGCTGTATTAGCAACTGCTGCTAGAAGGACCTGCTCAGGAAATTAAGCTGCAACTGGTCTGAAAGTTTATCACTACTAGGAAAATATTGATGAAATATTCACTTGACTAGTGAATAACCATCTGTGAGGGGTTGACCCTGGCTGGATGCCAGATGCCCACCAAAGCTGCTCTGTCACTGCAGCTGGACAGCAGAGAGAAAATATAGTGAAAGGTTGAGATATGAGTTAAGGACAGGGAGAGATCATTCAGCAAATACTGTCACTGGTAGAATAACCTCGAATTGGGGATATTAATTGAATTTCTTAACAACAAGGTCAGAGCAGGATAATGAGAAGTAAGATAAATCTTAAAAACACCTTCCTCCCACCCCTCCCTCCTCCCCAAGCTCGGTCTCCTCCCCCCAGCAGAACAGGGAGATGGGACTGGGGGATACAGTTGGTTCATCACATGTTCCTGACACTGCTCAAGGAGAGGAATTGGATTCCTTCCCCTGCTCCAGCCTGGGGTCCTTCCCAAGGGAGACAGTTCACTATGAACTTCTTCAGGGTGAGTCCATCTCCCAGGCAACAGTTCTGCACAAACTGCTCCCCTGTGGGTCACCCACGGGTTCAATCCTTCAGGCAGAGGCTGCTCCAGCATGGATCCCCCGCTGGGTCACAAGTCCTACCAGCAAAGCTGCTCCTGAGTGGGCTCCTCTCTCCACAGATCCACAGGTCCTGCCAGGACCCTGCTCCAGCACAGGCTTCCCATGGGTTCACAGTCTTCTTTCAGGCATCCACCTGCTCCAGTGTGGGCTCTTGCAGGTGGGTGTTTGCATCCCCATGGCTCTCCATGTGCTGCAGGGGCACAGCTGCCTCACCACGGGCTGCAGGGGAGCCTCAGCTCCAGTGCCTGGAGCACCCCCTGCCCCTCCTGCACTGACCTTGGTGTTTGCAGACCTGTTCCTGTCACATTCTCACTCTGCTTTTCTCCATTCCAATTGAGACCCAATTACATCTGCACAGTAGCTTTTTTTCCCTTCTTAAATATGTTATCCCAAAGGTGTCACTATCAGTCCTGATTGCCTCAGCCTTGGCCAGTGTGGGTCCGTCCTGGAGCAGCTGGAATTGGTTCCACTGGACGTGGGGAGAAGCTTCCAGCAGCTTCTCACCACCCCTGCTACCAAAACCTGGCCACAAAAACCCAATACCCCACCATAAACTGCATTAAAAGAGGCCATTTAAAAATAACTGCCGTTTAAAAATAACCTTCAGTCACGTTGGTCCTCTTTTCCCTCCCTCTTGGGTAAAAATTTCCCTAAGTGAGGTTGTTTATTGTCTTGGGAAAGCACAGTGTGTGGAGTAAGTTCCTAGTCCTGGATTGTCACAGCTACAAGAACTAGAATCTAGGCTTCAAAGCTGAGAACAGTCTTTGATGTTGCATTAGCTGTTGTTTCATTAACTGTAATCAGGATTAAATCTAGTTAGTTGGCAGAAGAAAAATGAATGATAATGGATATGTAAAGACGCCAGACCTCGATGCTCTTGATCCTTTTTCCCCGTGTAGAAGATCTAGTCAGAATGGATTCGATAAAGCCCAGTTGCTTGTCCTGTTCCTTTTGAAATAGGATCCGAAGTGTCAATAGGCTCCAGCCCTACTGCTTTCCCAACAGGGAAGGTGAAACAAAGAAAGCTTCTGTCACTCTTGATTTTTCTGCAAAAAGCAGAATGGTTGCTCTATTTGGTTGTCTAAAGCTGTAGTAAGGTAGCATAAAAAATTTATGCCTCATGAATTAATCGAGCTTATGAGCAACATGTACCCGAGACTGCAGATTCTAAAGTGTTGTTTACTTGCCTTTTCATTTTGAAGTAAGATTCCAGGAACAGCTGTTGTGGCACTAAGTGTAGGAGATTATTAAGCTTGGGCTGCCAGTAGTTGCAGTTGTGTAAAGAGTTGGATGCTCTCCATCAGTTCGCATTTAATCTTCAGGAGAAGTTGGTCACCTGATCAAGGAGTAACTACACAGAGAGACCAGAGCCTCAAATGTGTACCCAGTTTCCAAGGAAGCTGGAGTAGAGGCAGGTCAAGGTGTAGAGCCATGCCCTGAACCAGGGAATGGCAGATCCCCCAGGGTTATCTTCTGCACGCTTAGAACTCTTCAGAGATTCCAAATAGTTGCACAGTATACTGGAATTGTCTTGGTGCATGAACTGCTTTGAAATAACACTAATGCATAATGTATTTAGAAACACTTCTGAAGTCCTGTCTCTTCTGTCTGTGTTGCACGTCCTTGAAGAGCTGACCTGTAGAATTCGCAAAGTGAAGCTGAGAAAAAGGTGTGTGTAAGCTGGTGAGATTCTTGCAGGGGTTATGCAGCGTGGATTCCCCGGGGCTTTCACACCTGTGTGTTGGTGTATATTTCTTTTCCCTGTGGAATCACTGGTGGAGTCTGTGGTCAAAAACAAAAAGCCTCAGGCGGCAGAGGCAGGTTTCTGGGGAGGGAAGCCAAGATTTGATCACGCTGAAGCTCTGAGGAGAACCACATTGATCTTGCCATTGAAACAACAGCAGGCAATGCTGAGATTTGTGACTGGGGGAAGAATTACACCACTGAGTTGTACCACGTGAAGGACAGTGTGCTGTCAGAGGGGGTGCTGGTTCAGGTGCAGGTCCAAGTGACCTGAACACAGGTTGTGCACAGACAGAGTTGGTTGTGTTGTGTGTCTGTGCTGTGCTTCCTCACATGCTTGGTTCCAAAGCTGGCAAAAGCAGATGGAGCTTGAGGCTGGTCTCTCTCCTGCAAGCATAGATAGGTAAAGCTCAACAAGGTCCACTTTGGGGTTGAATGTATAATCACTACCCAGGCTAACAGTGGAGAAAGGACTTCAAAATTAGTTGCCATGCGTTTTTTTTTGTAAGTGGTCTGCTGAAAAGCCAAGGGCACTAAGTTTGGTGTATCTGCAAAAAAAATACATTTGTAGTGAAGAACAAATGAAGTTGTGTTTTGGATGTGGAGCTAAGCAGCCTCAGCAGGATGGGAGGACTGTCAAGCCCTGAGGTAGGCTCTGCATGGGAAGGACTGTGGCTGCTCTGGAGAGTGTCCACCTCCAGATTGGACACTCCTAACAGGATCCTGGTCTGCACAAGAGATACATCTACAGCACTGAGGTGTGTGATCATACGCCAACATCTCCTCTTTTTGTAGTCAGGCCTTGGAAATGATAACACTAATTTAGAAACAATAATCCCCTTCTAGACAAGTACACGTCTTCTTTTACAGCTTCAGAAGTCTGAGAGTCCAATGGGAGGAAAAACCACAGCTATTAGCAACGCTGATGTTAGTACTGATGTGAGGGAAAACATCTTCGTAATGTACTCAGACTTTGAGATTTGTGCAGTGTACGAAATTAAAATGGGCATAGAGCCAGGGCTGAGAAATACTGAGGTTTAGCAGAACAGGAAAAGTGGTGGAGCTGAAAAAAAAAAGAGAGAGTGGGTGATGTTCAGCTTCAGCAGTGAAACGTGGTCACAAAAGCGCCCTTAGCAGCTATCTGAACACTTGTGATATGTATCTGCTAGTTAGGGATCATAAAACTAGTTTTCCTTTTGTTACAGCACTGAAGGAGTGGTTGGAGCACAGGAGCAGGCTTAATGGAAATGGGGATGAGGGCAGGACAAATCTAGATTTGCATCTCTGTTGTTATCAAAGCCAAGGCTCAGCACAGTCCCTTCTGGAGCAACTTGAGTTCAAGACAAAAGAACCGACACTTCTCCTGTCTCCTGGCAGTTACCTGGCCATGAGGAGAAGCAGTCTTAGAAATAAATAGTCATAAAAAGTCCACAGCCTCGATGGGAAGAGGTTTACTGCAGTATCTGTGTGGATTTTGATTCTGAAGAAGACATTTTTGCTTTTTCTGTAATGCTTGGACAACCCTTGAGAGTGTTCAAGAGCTCCTCAGCAACTTGGGCGTCTCATCCTGTGGGTTGAAGGTGGTTTGTGGAGGGTTTTTGAGAGGGAGAGCTTTATTTTTTTAGGGATTTAGCAGAGAGCCTGACTGACTGAAACTCTACAAGACTTCCTAGTCTCCTGATTTTCTTCTGAAAGCACTTAAATCCAAAGTTAGTGGAGTTCTCCAAAGTTAGTGGAGTTTTGCATGACAAACAGCAGCCATGCTTGTAAAATGTGGAGAAAACACTATGCTCTTCTGAGGCCCTGAGGAAGAATAATAAAGAGGATTTTTTTCCAAAATACTTACTTGCCAATAACAGGAAGTCTTGTTAGAAGAGGGGAGAAAAAAACCCCAGCTTCGAAGTTTTCTACTTAAAAACAGGGTGGGGGTGGTAGGAAAGGAATTGGCCTGCACATAACTGCCTGAATAATTTAATTGTGTTTGGATTGAGAGCATTGGCTTGAAACTTGCCTGGCTGATGGACCAAAGCTTTGATGAAGTGACGCTTGAAGAGACTTAATTTCAAACATAGGACACTTGGTCACAAATCTGTGTTGTATTTTCAGTTTGCTGTGTCAACATGCACCCCTGTCACGTGTCAAAAACCCTTGAGCTCAGCTGAAGGGTGCCTGTAAAGTTCTGGGATCTGTTTGTACCCAGTGCTTCCCTCAGGCTGCTCCAAGGGGTTGAGACAATTACCTGAGCATAAATAGTGATTTATCCTCACATTAGGAGGATGGGTAGAATTTTGGGAAGTCGAATCTCTGGCCTGGGACAAGTAAAGATTCCCCTTGTCTTTCCCCTGCTCCCCCATATCTGGTGCTGCCAAAAAGATCTGGTTGCATTTGGAAGAACTAATGTCCCATTAATTAGCACTGCAGTAGGTAGCACTGGCCATACTGATTACTAACGCTGGGACTGTTGTGTCCAACTGGGTGTCTAACAAAAAATATAGATGAAGTTTTGACTGTGGCTTGAGCTCCAGTCTGCCTACAGAGGCTGCTGGTAGCCTGAATTTGCTATGACCCTGTCAAAAACCAACCGGGTTTTGAAATGTGTTTATATTTATTTAATATTAGGCATGATCATTGAAAGTCATCTACCTAAGGAAACATGGAGCTGGATTAAAACAGTGGAGGAGCAAGAGAGGAATTTGTGGGCTTCTTCCCATGGCATGGGATATTTAAGTGGCAGATCCAGTTCAACTTAAAATTCACGTACCTGATGCTAATACTGGTGCGTTTGCATCCACGGACATCTGTCTGTAAGACTTTTTTCCCCAGCTGTGATTGAACCAATTCTGAAAGTAATGATTTCCAAGGTGTGCCTTCTGAAGTGTATTTCTTCTCTTTTGGTATGCTTTGCTGTCCTGTGCTCTAGGTGGCATCGATTAAACCCTGCATTCCACTGAGCAGCATGGGATCCCTTTAGTATTTTGTGTTCTCGTTGTCTGTATGGTCAAGAAAATGTGGACTGTATGACGAACCAACCCCCACTTAGAGCATCAGAAAAGAGCAGATTAAAAAGGGATGAAATACCAAATATGACAGAGGTAATGCCGTAATTTCAGAAGTTAAAAAAGCAGAGATCTCCCTTCTTAGAGTCAGTCCCTTGAAAGGTGTTCGTATGGGTTGTGTCACGCAGAAGAGGGATCAGATTCTCCCAGCGCGGGCGTCAAACCTCCACAGCTCTGGGAGGGAAAACCATCTGCTGAAAGTTTGTGTGGAGGAGTGCCAGGGGAGGCAGACCGTGATGAACAGTATCTGTGTACAGATGGAAAGCGGATAAGTGCAGTCAGTGGGCAGTGTTTTATGCCCTTGTTTTGCCGGAGTCCTCGGGCGCTTCTCATGTGTGTGTCAGCCCTTCGAACTTTCAAATGAGTTCGAGCTCCTGGGGAATATCTTGGTTGCCATTACCCGAGGATGCATCTGCAGCACCAGCATTAAAACCCACACCTTCCTGCCTTCCAGCCTTAGGCTGATTGCACTAAGCCACAGTATTTTTTTTTTACAGGGTACCACCGTTGGCAACCCATAGCTCTGAGTCATGGAACCTTTGAAGTGACTTGTCTGTGACTACGGAGGTGTTTTGCTTTGTGTCCCCCTTCCTTGGCTTGTGGAGTTGGTCTGGTTTCACCCCAGTGGGACCCATCAGGGTGTCTCTCTTGTCCTTGGTTAATGAGACAGTGGTGGAGGTGCTGTGACCAGACTGTAACTCAAGATGGGTTTGGCCGTCTGACCAGCTGAAATGGGAAAGTATCTTCTTCAAAGAGGCAAAATAATGAGAAACAGGTGTTGATATTTATGAAACTAGTTGTACACCAGTTGACCGACTATTTTTATTCCTAGTAGTTTTGGAATTTGCAGATGTTACTCTACTACAATCCACCCTTGCCTGTTGTAAGGGTAAAGCTGCTTTGCAAATGACCTTCACTGACCTTGATTCCTTGTGTAAGAGAAACTCCTTTCACCTTGGGCATCAACCTAGTGTGAGTTTCCAAAGTGATCTGATAAACAGTCTGTGCACTTCTCACCTCTCAGAGAAGGTTGGTGAGAATGGCCAGTGGCACATGTTCTGTCACTGCTTGTGGGGTTTTATATATGACCTGGTGCTTGTAACAGTGAAGAACTTTGAGGGAACAAAAGCAAAGTGGCACACTGGTTTTAATGTTCTGCTGAGAATAACTCAGTCCTTTGAAAATTACTACTCCCTAAAAGAAAACAGTGGGGGTACCTTTGTTGATTAAAATGTTTTAAGGAAAATAAAGTATAAAGAAGGATTTTGTTAGACAAAGGTGCTACTGGGTGGTTTTCTAACTACACAAGAAAAGCAACCACATTTTGTTGGATTTGGATGAAAGAGAGAAAAAGAAAAAAAAAATGTCAGGCACTTCTGACAGAGCTGGAATGTTACATGGAGAATGTTGATTACATGGGACTGTTGAATGACAGCAAAGCAGACAATTTGGTCCCTTGGTCATCACTGCAGCCAGGCAACCTCTCTGAGCTGATGTCACCCCATGTGTCTCCAACTATTTCAAAATTAAATTTTTCTGACAAGCCTTCTGCTGAGTGTTTCTCACTTCGAATTTTCCTTTCCCATGTAACGTGAAAATGGCCTGTCATTCCACACAGGGTAGGCATTCAGTTCTGAAGTTCCTCCAGCTGTCGTTATATATGGCACAGTCACTTCTGTGTGGACGTGAGCATTTCCCAAAACTGCTGTACAGATTCAGGCCACTCCTGAACCCCTTCAGGTTTTTCACCCATCTCCCTACCTCCTAACAACAGAACTGTCTTCTCTTCCAAAAACTGTCTGTGCTTTGTTATTATTTAACTGTCCAGCCTTATTATCTTGCAACTTGGACAAGAAATCTCTTGATCTGTGTCAGTGATCTGTGTCAGTGACAGGTGACACCTTCCCCTCTCAGGATTGTTGGTGCAAAACCCTAGGTCTCATCAAGCTAGAATCTGGGAGGGGGGAAGCCACAAAAACATGTTTAGAAGACACCCTGCAGTGGTTGCAGTTAAGATAGTGGGGTCTCAGGTAGATGCCAAGCTTGACTGAAATCACGTGTTTCTGTGAGAATGGTGTTTTTCTGAGCATATTGTGACTCCCTAACAAGGCATCCCTGACTTCCCATGAGTGTGGTTTCCACTCTGCTAAACCTGATTCCGCAGTCGACGTCCCCGCCAACCACCGTGGTCAGATGGTGTCTGTCGCTCGTGGGCACACGGTCTTTGTTCTTCACTTGAGGTTTCATCTGTAAGCTTTGCTTCAGGTGTTCCCAGCTGGAGCTGTGCTCCTTTTACTCTCCTGCCAGACTTTCCCACAACAACCTGGTCACTGTTCGTGCTGTGGCAGGACTCGTTCGGTGGTTGGGAACAAAAGCCTGTTTCTCCCCACGTTAGTGTTAGCAAACACCATCTTTTCTGGTTGGAGTAGCTCACACAGGCAGCTTCAGCAGCCTTGGCATGGTCCTGGTAGACACAGAAATTTCACATTCATGCCCTAAAGCTGTGGGCTGCTTTAAAAGGCATTCATGCAAAGCTTTCTGGTCTGTCAACCACGGTGTGCTATATCAAAAAGATTACCTTTTCCTCTGTCAGGCAGTCCCAATTTCCCTGTGGGTTTGGTGTAAAGACAACAGGATTTGCTTGTCTCAGCAGCTCCCCTCCCGCTTGTCCTTGAGCGCTCCAGGAGATGAATTGAGTGCAGTTTTGCTTTTTTCCCCCCAAGGTAGGGGATCTATTTTGAAATTATTTCAAAGGCATGTGATGTGGGGTTAGCCCAATGTAAATAAATCCAGCCTGCTTATTTCCCATGTGATCAGGAAACCTGGATGCTTCTCCTTTTGAATAGGTTCATGTCCAGGGTCTTTCTGAGATGTTTCAGACAGCATGGCTGAACTCTCCTGGAATCTCTCAGGAAGCAGAGAGGCAGGCACTGATCTCTTCTCTCTGGTGACCAGCGACAGGATCCAAGGGAATGGCATGGAAACGTGTAAGGAGAGGTTTAGGTTGGATATTAGGAAAAGATTCTTCACCCAGAGGACGTTGAACAGGCTCCCCAGGGAAGTGGAAGCACACATTCTGGGATGTGCAGGGCCAGGAGCTGGACTGGATGATCCTTGTGGGTGCCTTCCAACTCGGGATATTTTATGATTCCCAAGCTTTGCTGTTTCTCTGTGAAGCTCCAAAGAAGACATAATGATGCTCTGATGATTCTGGCCAGTGAAGCAGTCTGGAGGCAAGTCTTCAATGTCTGAAGGGAGGCTCTTCTAAGATCTGTTTTGGGCCTATGCCTGATTGTGGGTTGGGCATCTGTGTCCTTCATTTGCTTTCTTAGGCTGTGGTGGGAGGATGGAGAAAACCTGACTCCTCATGGCAGACACAGCTCAGCTCTCAGGGAAGGAGAGCTCCTTCAGAGCCTGCCCTCTAAATCTGCGTCTGGTTCAGCCAAGAGGTTGGTCTTGGCACCTTCCACATCTTCTCCAGGCAGTGCCCTGTCATAAAGCCCTGAGGGCACCTGCAGTGTTGGGCTGAGCAGGTCCGTGGTTGTGTTTTGGTGTGGAGGACTGACCCCCTGCCCTTTGAATTAGTGACATATGGAAACTGATGGGATTAGGTGGGGATAAGATCCAGCATGAGTGAAAAGCAGCTGTGCTCAGGGAACACTCTGTTTAGCCCATTCCCTCCTGTCTGTGTGGAGTCTGCTGGAGATGTATTTCTGCAGCTGAGAGGAAAATTAAAGAGGCGTGATGGACTTTCATCCATCCATGCACTGAGCTGTGGGCAGCTCTGGTGCTGCTCCAGGCTCTGCAGAAGTCACCTCACCCTTTCCATGCCTCCAGAGCTGTACTGGGGTTGTTGCAGGGAGACACGGAGCAAACCCTCTGCACAGTCCACGAATAAACCTGTAAAATATTACAAAGAACGTAATTTCTACCACACAATGACGTATAAGGAAGAAGTTTTTTTACAGTGAGAGTGGTAAAACACTGGCACATGTTGCCCAGAAAAGCTGTGGCTGCTCCATCCTTGGAAGGGTTGAGGGCCAGGTTAGACGTGGCTTGGAGAAACCTGGTCTAGTGGAAGGTGCCCCTGCCCATGGCAGGGAGGTGGAGTGAGATGGCCTTTAAAAGTCCCCTCCAACATAAACCATTCTGTGATTCTATGAGGTAATTCACCTAAATGGTAATGGAGGTGAGATAAAAACCCCAGAAAATAGTGAAAACACTTTTGAATTACACAGTCCTAAAGGCCACCACACACACCAGGAATTTATGGAAATGACGTACACATGAAAAAAAAACCCTCTAGAAAAGACATCTGGGTCATGTTTGGGTTTTTATTCTGATTATGGCCAACATTTCTTGCTATTTAAATCACATTTTATGGGGAGAAAACTTTGTGGTAGCCTCAAGCCATGAAAATTCAGATTTTATTTTTTTTTCTAAGAAAAGAAAGCACATAGCAAAAGTTGAAATGGAAAAGCTAATGAAACCCATATCCCACTGAGCACTTGCACTGAAACTTTATAAACATGAAAGAAAATATTCCTAAGTAAGCTAATATTCATTGAATGAGGAGGACTTTCTATGATCCACTCTGGTAAGGCTTGAACCAAGCTGTATTTCAGGCAGTAGGGAAGATAATGAGATTTTTATGTCAAATTGTATTTTTCATATATATTACTTAAAGAAATCCATTCCAGTCATTGAAAGGACAGCTTCTGAGTTGCTGCCTCTGTTTTATAATATGCATCTTTTTCATACTAGCTGTAAGGATTCAGCCTCCAAAATTTCTAGGGTTTTGGTTGGGGATTTTTTTTTTTTGTTTGTTCGGGTTTTTTGCATGGATAAATGTTATTCTAACAGGCAGGGCTTTCGTATCAAGTGGAAGGGTAAACACGTGAAGGTTTCCCAGGGAATTTACTCCACTGCAAGGGGGGGACAGAAAAAAAAAAAAAAAAAAAAAGGGAAGATAGAACCTTGGAATGCAACGGGCGTTATCAGTGTGACATTGTTGATGGGAGAAGCCATCAGGCATTGGCTAAACGCTAGTTAGGAGAAGTAA
The DNA here is from genome assembly GCF_001715985.3 of Manacus vitellinus. NCBI lineage: Eukaryota > Metazoa > Chordata > Aves > Passeriformes > Pipridae > Manacus > Manacus vitellinus. The sequence goes on from NW_021940553.1 coordinate 1,259,954, forward strand.
TTTTTAAAATTCTTGTCAGGCTGGGGGACGAAGTTATGTCTGAGCTCCTCGTGGCCTTGAGGAGCCCGCAGAGAGAGACGTACGTGTGGCAGAGCACATCAAAACACCCCGGCTCCGGTGGCAGGGAGAGTAAATTAAGGGAACAGGTTTGATCGTAAACCTCCTGGAAAATATGGGGATATTAAAGCTGGCTGGATAATTAGCATAATTACATCATAGCGAATGCAAAGGAGATCATCTTAAGGGATATTGTGTTGCGGGGAGCTCGGCTTCGACTGGTAGTGCATGTTGAACGACAGACTAATAGACTGCTCCAGGGAACAGAGCAGTAAAATCTTGTTATGAATTTGTTTATCAAGAATGCAGAGATAGGAAGGAACAGCGATGGCAGTTAGTTGGCTGAATTATTGCTTTTTTAACCTTGATTTCTGCCTATCGTCTTTTGTCAGCACCTGAGCATCCTATTTCCTTTAGGGGCAGAGGAAAAATAGGAGCTGGCAGAGGACTTTGGGGCCACGAGCACTCCGTGAAACTGGGAAGCAGGAGCCTGTTTTTGTGGCTGTTTCTTTCTTTCTCTCTCCTGTTGCCTTTGCCACGTTCTGCCTGTGGACCAGCAGAGGTGCTGCTGGTGCTCCAAGAATTGGATCTGGCTCCCTCACAGTGGGAGCTTTGCTTTCAGAGTATCACAGAATGGTTTGGGCTGTAAGGAACCTTAAAAAACGTCCAGTTCCACCCCCCTGACATGGGCAGGGACACCTTCCACTACCCCAGGTTCCCCCAAGCCCTGTCCAACCTGGCCTTGGACGCTTCCAGGGATGGAGCAACCACAGCTCCTCTGGACAATCTCATCCAGCTCCTATTTTCGCTAAGATCGGAAGAGAAGTTTTTGACAACTCCTAGATGATCAAAATCTGTGGGGAAAAACTAAAATATCTTCTTCCATATTCTTATTTGCCGTTTTGTGGGTTTTCTGCCTAACTTGAGAATGTCTCCTGTGTCTTTTGAGTTGGCACAGCTGTGTCTGTGCCGTTGTCAGTCTGGGCTCTCCACTCCCATGGCCTCTTGAACCCACTCACCAATTTAGGTCAGGTTTGACAGAGGACGTTCAGCCTTGCTGAATCTTGTAGGGCCACCTGAAGAAAGATCTCCACCACTTAACCTGCTGCAGTGTGAGCTTGATATTTCTCTTCTGTTTGGTCTGAAGCTGTTAAAACACTATCTACTGGCCAGCCAGGGAGCAGGGGTTCAGCCTGGCAAGAGATGGGATCAGAGGGAAAACTCTCCTTGGTGGTACTCTCAGTGGTGGAAGGGGTTGAAATGCAATGGAAGATCTGGGAATAAAGCACCAGAAGTGGGTGCTCAGAGGCAGAAGAACACATTGGCCTGGGTTACAGGTGACTCTTCACATCCTGCTGCAGCAGCACCCCACACCTTGGCAGTGTCCTGGGTCTCAGCAGGATCAGGTTGGTTTGCTCCTCCATCAATCTACCCCAGTTTTTCTGCATGAGAATGCTCTGCCCAAATTTCAGTGCTGAGATCATACTCTGGGCTTTTGTTGCTGCTACTGTGGCACAAAAAATAGTGATTTTCCACAAAGGTGCAAAACCATTCCAAAAGCCTTTACAAACACTGCAGTTTCAAGCAACTCCTGGAATTCTGCTCTACTCTGGTGAGACCCCACCTGGAATCCTGTGTCCAGCTCTGGGATCCTCAGCACAAGAAGGATGTGGAGCTGCTGGAACAAGTGTGGAGGAGCCACAAAGATGTTCCAAAGGCTGGAGCTCCTCTGCTCTGGATACAGCCTGGGAGAACTAGGAGTGTTCACCTGGAGAAGAGAAGGCTCCAGGGAGACCTTATGGCAGCCTATCAGTAATTAAAGGGGTTTTAGAAGAATTAGGAACACAGACCTTTTGTCAGGGCCTTTTGTGACAGAACGAGGGGTGATAGCTTTAAACTGAAGGAGTGTCAGAGTAGATATAGGGAATAAGTTTTTTCTCTTAAGGACACTGAGGCTCTGGCACAGGTTGCCCAGAGAAGCTGTGGTGCCCCATCCCTGGAAGTGTCCAAGACCAGGTTGGACAGGGCTTGGAACAACCTGGTCTAGTGGGAGGTATCCCATTGGAACAAGGGGGTTGGAACTGGGTGATCTTTAAGGTCTTTTCCAACCCAAACCATCCAATGTCCCAGAGGGCTTTGGATCCAGAGCACTGACTTAAGAGACCAGAACAAGACCTAACAATGCTGCCTGATGGGTATTGGCAGCTCTCTGTGGTGTCCAAAATCAGCTTGTTCCTGAGAAGGGGGAAAATATCAGGAATCGTCCTGTGTCTTCCTCCTCCCGTGGCTTTGCCTGTGTGACCAAAGGCCGGGGAAATCAGCTGCCCGTGGCTAAGACGGTCAAACCCAGGGAAAACACACCGGGATTCTGCAGCTTTCAGCTGAAAAAACCGAAATATCCACCTGATGGCAGCAGAGAACAGAGAATGGGAGAGCTCGGGCTGGGTGAGCTGTCTCCAGGGAATTCCCAAATGCAGAGCCTGGTTTGGTGATGTGGCCTTTCTGATAAGGCGACAGCTGATGTCCTCTGTCCCGGGGAGAGCTCACTCACATCATCTGTGTGCCCTCCTGGAAAGGAAGAGGTGACACAGGGTTCGGGTACCACTTTTGGGGATGCCAACACCCGATGAGCAGCATGAAGTGCCTGGTGAGCTTGGAGAGTGGCTTCTGCCAAGCACCAGCATCCCCAAAATCCAGGTGGAGATGGCTGGGTGCCTGTAGTTGTCCCTGCTGTTTTACAAGGGACAGAAGAACTCAAAAGCAGGAGAAGGGTTGGTATCAAAGCATGTCTTGGGGAAAGGGGGGAGACCAGTGACCATGATTTGGTCACCTCTCTGTAGAGTGCAAATGGCATTTTATGGCCATACCAGTGTCTTTCTAGGGTTTGTTGGACAGAGAAGGACGTGGGTTTTCCCATGTGTCCCAGGGTCATGGCCACCTGAGGCACATTGCATTGAAGGAAACCTGGGGTAGCTTCCTAAACTGAAACCCTTGTTGAAGAACAACCTGATTCTGTGATTTTTAGCATCTGTTCTGCCAAACTGTTTGGGTCACAGGAGAAGAATTTAACAAAGGCCTCAGGGAATGTCTCGAAGGAACACATTCAAAGCAAAATAACTCTTTGTATTTAAAATATTTTCCTATTTTGAATTTGATTCTTTTGGGGGAAAATATGCTTTTAAGTGCTCCCTCTGAATAAAAAAAAAAAAAAGGTTTACTTCCATTTCAACTCTTAAACTATTATACCCCCTGTTATATTATCTTTTTTTAATTGCAACAGAATGCAAAAATCTTCTGTACATCTGCAGAGATTAGTGTTGTCGCTGGGACCTTGTGACATATTCAGTGCTACGCAAATAGATACTGTTTCAAGAAGTGAGACGAAGTTACATGAGTTACACTAGAAAAGATGATGGTGGAGCAAGAAATCCCCATCAGGATATCCCCACCATTGTCTTCAGCTCAGGTCACCAGCCAGGAGAGAGGATGCTTTGGTGCCACAAAAACGTTGGGCTGCTTCAACCCAAAGCCCCTTCCAAAACAAACCAGGGAGTGGAAGCTTGTTGTCATCCCAAAGGCAAATCCCGTGTCCATGCCCTGGTGTCTGGGCTCTCCTTTTGGTGCCTTTCAAAGAAGAAAAAAAAACCAAACCCAAACCAAACCCAACCACCACCACAACAACAACAAAACAAAAACAAACAAACAAAACAAAACCCAAACAAAAACAACAACAAAAAAACACTCCCCCCAAAAACCAAAACCAAAACCAACCAACAAACAAAAAACCAAACCAACCAACTAAACAAACAAACAAACAAACAAACAACAAAAAAAAACAAAACAAACATTTCTCCATGGAAAGGGTTGTCCAGCCTTGGCACAGCTGCCCAGGGCAGGAGTGGAGTCCCCATCCCTGGAGGGATTTAAAAGCTGTGTGGATGTGGCACCTGGAGACAGGGGTGAGTGGTGGCCTTGGAAGTGCAGGGGGAACAGTTGGACTCGGTGATCTTAGAGGCCTTTTCCAACCCAAACAATTCCATTATTCTGTGCCGGCAGAGTAGCACAGGTGTTGTATGAACTTGAAAACATAAACGTGGAAGGTAATTGCTGCTGTTGTTAGCTTTGAAGAGCTGGATGGTTTTGTGTGATTACTGGCCCATTTATGAGAATAATTGGAAAAGAGTATTTATATCCCCGTGACCTTTCAGTGACCAAGTAATCAGAGCAACAGCATGTCAATGATTTGGTGTCAGGTGAAGACCAAGAACACGGAGTGACGAGCTGGAGGGCAGCCTTGTTTGAAGACCAAGGAAAACTGAACAAGTTGATTTCAAAGATAATCTCATTCTGCATTCAAAGCAAACCTTTAGCTAATAATATTAAATGCTAACAAAAGAGACTATGGCAATTGTGGGTAATAAACTATTAATTAGAGCTTTGTCATAAACGACTCTTGACCTTTGAGCCAAGACAATGAGCAATTGGGGATCCTTTGTTTCCATGCTCTTGACTCCAGCAGTGTCAAATGTTGGATACAGGTGAGTTATGTTGTTCTTCCCCTTTGGGAAAGGTGATGCCCGGTAATTTGAGGATATTCAGCAACTCAGGAACTAATTAGTTTAAAATTAAATTTTCCACTCTGCCAGACCAAGCACAATAAGACCAGTCTTAAGACACAACAGGCCACTTTGGAAAGGAGTAAAGGGTGACTGGGCACATGAAAGAGCCGGCACACGTTTCAGGTGGATCCAGCCACCCTAATTAGGTGGAACACAAAGCTGCCCTCCTGCTCCTGCAGGCCTGAGCTGCTGCCAGCACTCGTGGGATCTCAGAGCCCTGAAAGCTGCCAGGGCGGCAGGAGGTCCCTGTGGTCCCCCTGATGTCCTCAAATCCTCCCCGTGCACCACTTTGCCATGGGATGGTCTCTCCCCACCCATTCCTTCTGGTTCCTTTCCACCCTCCTCCCCTGTGCCAGGGCTCACCTCATGCCTGGAGCAGCCTGGAGGGATAAAACAAGCTCAGCTGCCAAACTGAAGACCATAGAAAAATTTTCAAAAATCAATTAACTTATTCGTGGGCTGAAATGATGGGCCTGCAAGGCACCACCCTTCCTGTTAGATCTCACTGCTGGTCTAGCTGAAATCTGCCTCTGAAGGGTAGTGACCTAAGTCCCATCTCTTCCCTTGCACTTGGATTTCCTTCATTGTACCTCTTGCCCTCAAAACCCCTCTTTAGGCAAACCCAATGCTCCCCGTTCCCAAGGTCCTAGGGCAGCTCCAGTTTTCTGGGAGGGCATTTGTGAGCTCCTCTCCAACCTGTGGTAATTTCAGGGCTGAGTACAGCTGAGAGCCAGGCTGTTTGCCACAGGGGCCAGGACCACATCTTCCCTTCTCAGCCAAACGCGTGGTCACCGTGGGATGTGCTTCAATGTGCATGGCTGGACATGAAGTGTCTGTGATGAGGAAGGTGAGGTCAGCCCGTGGGATGTGCCTCACGGCCTAGAACCTGTCTGCTGCACCAAAATTCTGGAAGTATTTGTAAAATGGGTCTCCAGTGGAGTAAATCCTACCAGGTAGGAATCCCCTCTTGAGTGCCATCACTTTGCAATTAATCTGTGCTCTTATAGAAATGTTTGGTTTTTCTTTTCTTTTTTTTTTGTTTGTGTTTTTTTTTAAATTCCTCAATATATTTTTTTTGAAATACAGAAAAAAACACCCAGAAAGGGTTATGGTGATGCTGCTAAAAGCAGTTCCAAGCCCCTACTCCAAGCCAGCTCTGCACCACCATCCCCTTTCTTGTGGTTAACATCGCTGAACGCTGGAGAAACTGTAATTGTTCATAAGCAAAGTAGCACTTCCCAAAGTACAGTATTTGTTTAATGGATCGTTAAACCAATATAAATAACACTGAAGCATGCATGGAAGCAACGAGGATTTGAACGTAATTACACAGGGAAACTTGGAGCGTGACTGTCCGCTCTCCGAGGCTGCAGTGCACTGTGAGCAGCACCAAGGAAGGGAGGGGAATTAAACCAAGATCAGGAGGGGTTTGACTCTCCAAAACAATGCTTTGGGTTTCTGCATTTCTTTTCTGCTAAAGAGGAAATTTCGGCGCAGGCTCTGACCTTCTTACCTTGTTCCTGGAATAATTTCCTCTGTAATGCTTCCATCGAGATCAGTGAAATTAAATTAAAAGGGAAAAAAAGAAAAAAATCATCACTTCTACGGCTGTGGGAGTTGTTGGAAGTGAAATGAATCAAAATACCACGCCAGTTTTGGAGAAGATTTGGGACTTGTCCCCCTAGTGTGTCTGACATCTGTAGATTCAAGGTACAAAGGTGAACTCCATGACCACTTCAGATGACGTGCCAGGGCTTTGCTGCACCATCCCCACCTCCAGCATGGAAAACCCCAGCCCTGAGGGCATCCACCCACCTTTTTATGTATCAAGGACTTTGCATACGGAATCACAAAATGGTCTGAGTCGGAGGGGAGCTTCAAATCCTCTCATTCCATCCCCTGCCATGGGGGCAGGGACACCTTCCACCAGACGAGGTTGCTCCAAGTCCTGTCCAACCTGGCCTTGAATGTTTCCAGGGATGGGCAGCCACAGCTGCCACAGCAGCCACAGCTTCTCTGGGTGAACTGTTCCATCACACAGAGCTGATGCAGATGTGTTTGGGAAAACTCTAACCATTAAACAACGTAATGTCAAAAAATTGACTTCATATAGTAAGAGCCAAATTCTGCTGCCAGCATGGCCTGTGAAATATAAGCAGAGTTGTCTATGAGAGTGCAGCAGGATGTTTGACCTTTAGCAGCACAAAATGCACATTCAGGCCAAAACCAGACAAAAATAAGTTTTCAGGGCTGTTTTCCAGGTGCTGGCCAGGCTGGGATCGGTGAACAAGAGTTTTGCATTGGGATGGTTTTTTGCTAGCCCTACCTGGAAGCTGTGCTGTGGTCACTCAGGGTTGGGGTCACAGTCTCCAACCTGGCACCAAGGAAGGCAAAGATCCCAGGTGAAGGTCACGGAATGCTCAAATAGGTGAACATTTCTATTTTATTAGCTAATAGTTGCATGCTGCTGGGTTACAGTTGAAGTATTGTTGGATTAAATTAATCTGTGTTATTAAAGCTGGTGAGACCGGGGAGGAGGCACCACAGGACGCTTGTGGGATTATTTGTCTTCACCTGTGTCATCAAAGCACCAAGTCAAGAATGGTTTTGACTTGTGCAGGTATGTAGGTTCGTAACTAACTGCAGGGCTTCTTGGTCTGCAATTAATTTATCTGGTTTTTTTGGAGGAAAAGGATCTTAACATCACAGCTGGAGGAAGCCAGTGTGGTTGGGCTAAAGCCTCGGCTGTACAGTGGTCACCTCCAGTCCCTCTGAGCTTTACTGCACAGGGAGTTAGTTTACTGCCCTGAAAATGCCAGTTATCAACCCTAGTGCAGCCTTACTACCTGGTGCAGACGTGCAATCAATGGAAGTTTGTTATTCCATTCGTTATTATTTAAGTTAGCGTAAAGTAATTTGCCAACAGTCAAAAATATCACACAAGAGAGCATCGCTGCACCAGCGATTTCCATGCTCTGGGTACAGCATGGGGGGAGCATTTTGGGGGCTCCTGATGCCCAGAAATCTGACTGCAAATCTGAACAATGACAAACAGAGCATCTTCAGGTGCCCTCATCTTCCTGACCATGAGGTGGGAATCCCTGGCAGAGGAAATGCTGATTCCGTCACAGAATCATCACAGAGTGGCTTGCGCTGGAAGGGACCTTAAAGGTCATCAGGCTCCAACCCCCCTGCCTTGGGCAAGGATGTCACCCACTAAATCGGGTTGCTCAGGGCCCCCCATTCAACCAGTCCTCACAGAGTCCTCACGTTCCTGCTGAGTGCACCACGAGGACATGAGCTCTCCATGGACCTCTGCTCCAGGCACCCCCTGCGCTGGAGAGTTAACATCCCTGTTTCTGCATCAAGGTCTGAGCTCTGGGCTCTCTGCTGTGTTCTGGTGTTTAAGAGCTGTGGATTCTATCCCTTCTGTGCTTCTGCATGCTTGTGGGCCCCCTTGACAATGTGACGTGGGGTGAAGGTGATCCCCAAGGAGGATCCAGCTCTTGCTCCAGGTCCTACCATGCTATAAGCAACATCTGTGAAACCCTGACCAACCTAATGTGCCCAAACCACTAAGGTCTTTTTCCCCTCTTTGGGCAGACTGGACATCTAGAGGGACCTACCACCCTTCCTTGTAGCTCCTTATCCACCTTAATCCCAGCTCTGGAGCCCCATATTGCGTTTTTTGGAGCCAGTGATATCCAGGTGATGTCACCAAAGCAGGCTGGGACACCCAAGGATGCCCAGAGTGTGGGATAACCCCGTCTTTCCCTGGGATGTGAGAGGTGACAGCTCTTCCACCTTCCTGGGCCTGGAGAGGGCAGCAGAGAAAAGCGGAGCGTCCTTGGCTGCGAGCGCCTGGATGGAGCAGGAGCAGCTGCGTTGCAGTATCCAAACACACTTCTCTGTGAGGAGGGTAATTTAGAGCAATTACACCGATTATTATTGCTTTTCTAATTAGTGCTTTTCCTACAGAATTAGCTGAGTGTTTATTAGGAGCCGCTTGTTGCCAATAGCTTAACTGCTTCAGTACCAGTTTTTATCAAACATTAGAGTGGCTTAATTTTATTTTATTTTTTTTTCCCCCCTCTGTGTGTAACTGGTTTTGTTATCTGGTTTCACATAAAAGCCCCAATTAAATATTCATTTTGCTTTGTTACATACGGCATTAAATTTTCATGAACTGTATGTTCTCCTTGAATTTTGTGGGGGGTGCAGGGAGGAGAGAGGGGAGAAGTAACCCACGTTCTCTGAAAGGCAGGGATGCCCACACGTGTTTTTGCTCTAGTGACAGGGTGTGAACTGGAAAAAAAAAAAACCAACAGAAAAAAGAGGGGAAAAAAACAGCAGAGAAAGCCTTTTCTCACGTACTGTAAAGATCCAGCCTTAAACCCACCAGCTTAGGGGAAAAAATTGTGATGCAGGTGGAGTTTCGGCGTCCCTCTTGGCGTTGCGGCAAAAGGTTGCAGCACCAAGCCCGATCCCAGGGAAAAAGGGTCTCCTTGGGGTCAGAGAAGGTTGATTTTTTTTTTTTTTAACTCTTAGCCCTTTTTTATACTTTCCAAAGTGTCTTTGGCCAAGTTTTGTGGGTCTGTAGCCCACACAGTCCTTCCTCCGTGCAGTCAGGGAGTAAACTCGCGCTCCTGGGATGGAGTTACACCTCGGTGTAGTGATGCGGGTGGAAAGGGTTGGGATCAATGGTGGCTCGATCAGGGGATTAACAAAATTAGCAACAATTAAATCTTCACCTTCCCCTCTGGTGAGGGGATAAGGATTTAAAGAGCAAAATTCTCGCTTTTTTTTTTTTTTTCTTTTCTTTTTTCTTTTTAAGACAGGAAATTAAAATTACAACAGCAAAGGCAAAACTGCATTTGGGGCAAATTCTTTCGATATCCCATATAAAATATATGTATATATCCCATAAATAGCCAATCAAATACTTCCCCTAAAATAATACTTGTTCTTAAGACACCTTAGAGGTTTGGGTTTGTTTTTTTTCTTTTTGTTGTGCCATTTTTGTGGTTTGGATTTTTTTTCTTTTCTTTAATCACTCATTCACTGTCAAGGGGACAGTGTGGTTTTTGGTTAATTTTTTGACTAATTCTCTTTGGTAAATTCTCAAGCAGTGTCATGACTTCAATGGAATTTGAGCAAATTCCTCTTTATCCTAAGAAAGCAATAATGCTTCGCACCTATATTTTCAATCAAAACAGTGTCAAAACAAAAACTGGAAAATGAGGAAAAAGTGTAATTCTCATTTTTCTTCTTCTTCCCTTGCTTTCAGAAGGCAGATGGAGGTGATGGGACATGGACAGCCAGAAAAGAGTTGTCACCTTTTTCCTTCTACTACCCTCAAAACTAGAGAAAATAATCCAGTGGTTTTCAAAAAGCTTGCGGTGTGAATATTTTTTGATGACTTTTAACAGCAATATATTGCACTTTAACACAGGATACAGAGGAATTCTGATGTCCCATCAGCTGCAGCAGGTGCTGGGATGAGTGTGTGATCTCAATAAAGGGATTGAAACTATTATCCACGACAAAAAAGTTCCTAACTGGCAACATTCCTGCCAGTTCTGTGTGTCACTGTCTTGCCTGACTGTCTGTCATGAGCTCAAGCTGCCTCAAACAAGGGAACACATTTGCACCTGTTTTAGAGTAAAACAGGTTTAAAATACTTGTCCAGCATAGGTAGGCAAACCAAATGTCCTCTGTGTTCCTGAATGTCACTAATTTGTAGGACTGATTTTATGTATTACAGTTACACATTACAACGTAACACAGTTTAAGTAAAATTACAAATATTTATACGCCTTATATTTTCCCTGTAAGTATTTAAGGACACATTTCCCCGCAACACCAGGGCTTGCAGAATAACTACCAGGCAAAACATCGACCAGAATATCAAATCCTCCGAATTATGTCCTACTTATGGGTTTCCAAAAGCGAGCTTTAGAATAAATTCCAGGGGATAAGTAGGATGGGAAATACACAGGCTAATATGTGTACAGGCAGCGCGAGCGGCGCCGCTGCCGCTGCTCGAGCCGGGGAAGGTGGGAAGATAAATGAAATTCATAGTCAATACATCATTTCTTATCCCCCTCTTGGGGCAAGGGGTTCAGGTTTTTGTTTGGTTTGGATTTCTTTTTTGCCTGTATTCATCAGTGGCTTCTTTGCAGCTAACCCTGAGCGGGAGAGCAGTGAGTAGGGAGACCTTGGGGTACCTGGTGGGACCATCCCGACCTTCCCGGGGTCTTCAGGCACATCCATGACGCTTCTCTGAGGCACCAGAAGCCCTGATTTTGGATAATGTAATAAATCAATTTTTATTTTATTTTTTTTTTGGTGGTCACCTTAAATTACTAATTCCTTTCTCTACTTTAAATAGCAAATTCTAAACCAGGATTAGCTCTAAAGAACCTATGGAGCATATCAGAGGTGAATGAAAGCTGGAGGAGGAGAAGACAAATCATTCCCATGTCAAAAGGTGAACAAATTTGCTAAATTGCATTTTCTACATGACATCAAATTAAACACGTTTTGTCTAGAAACAAAATGCTTCAAAAATTTAGAAGTAAGGCATCATTATAAGTTAATCTAAATGTGATATTTAAATTTCTGAACAGTATTTTGAAATGATCCAAAATTACTTTGAAAACATGAAGCCCTTGATTCTTACAGCTGACTTGGAAAAAAAAAATAAAACAAGTACAGTCAAATTAAACAATCCTTTAAATCAATTTTTCTTATTTTTAGAAGAAAAATAAAACCCCTTTGCCTATGGGTTGAACAGCCTGTTTTTCTCCTAGATTTTGCAGGGGCTAAAAAACAGAGGAGTACCTTTCAGTTTGATCCATGTGACAGTGGAGGACATGGAGTGCTCTGGGCAGGATGGACACTGGGGTGGCTCAGCTCTCCACCAGCCTCCACGGTAAAGGGTTTTTTCTCCCCTGATTTTCTCTCCCTGTTAGTTCAAATATGGGTTTTTTGGGAGGTACAAGCACAGGCTTGTCAAGCTCAGAGGGTTTGTCCAGGTCTGGCATTTAAATTTTTTCTCTCATATCTCATGCATCCAACCTGGCCTTGGACACTTCCAGGGATGGGGCAGCCACAGCTTCTCTGGGCAGCCTGGGCCAGGGTCTCACCACTCTCAGCCAAGAATTCCTTCCCAGTATCCCATCTAACCCTGCCCTCTGACATTCCCCCTTGTCCCGTCGCTACATACCCTCGTACGAAGTCCCTCTCTTTCTTTCTTGTAGGACGAGGTAAAGGACTTCAGGGGAATGAAAATCGATGGGAAAGCCACTAAATCCAAAGCACTGACTCTGTGAGTGGCTCTACAAGCTCTACAAGCTGCCACGGGCAAAGCAGGGTGGGCAGCACTGTGGGCTGGAACACAGGCAGCTGCTTCTGGACAAGCAGACCCTGCTCCCTGTATTTGCAACAGCAGTGGAAAAGTTGAAGCCATTTCCAAGCTGAAGTGCCCAGAGTGACTTTTCAGATTGTCACTCACCTAGCTGAATTGTTGCCCAGAGAAGTTGTGGCTGCCCCTGGATCCCTGGAATGTTCAAGGTTGGGTTGGACAGGGCTTGGAGTAGCCTGGTCTAGTGGAAAGTGTCCCTGCCCACAGCAGGGAGGTTGGAACTGGATGATCTTTAAGGTGCTTTCCACCCCAACCAGTTTAGGATTCTATGAGATTATCTTCCCATGAGACTAAAGATGGTTCTGTGGGAAGAAGAGGGGACAAAAAAACTACATTCAGCCTGGGAACAGCAGAAAGCCCACGACACCATTTAAAAAGTGTGTGTGGGTTAAACTTGAAAAACCAAAAAAAAAAAAAAAGAAATGAGAATATCATCTCTTAAAGGAAAAAAAGAATATTTGGCATCAACCCAAATTTTGCGTAGCTGACCAGAATTTCTCAAAGTTACAAACCGAAGGAAAGGCTTCTGGTTTAGGCTGAAGCCTCTAAAAACGTAACTTCTGCCTAGGTCTGTGGGTGTATTCCCAGCGAGTTTGTCTCTTTTCTAGCACTGAGGTGAGCAGGCTGCAGCAATCAGCATCGCCGGGCAGTCTGCGAACCTGCATCATACGTAGGGGTCTCCAGCAGCCAGATTTGAGAGTGAATTCTCTTGGATAAACGGGATTGATAAACACACAGGCTGATAGCTGTACACACATGGTGAGCAAAGCTGTTCTCCCAGCAGTTTAAATAGAGCAAGGCAGCCCAGGGATGGACTGTGATTGTTGCAAGTTCATCTTCAGCCACGATGCCCCGGTGCTGTGGCAGAGCTGCTGCTCTGGCTCAGTGATGTTGGGAGGTCTGTGGTGCCCAAAAAGGTGCTGAGCAGGGGTCTGCTACTTGATGGGATGAGTGAGCCCAGCAAGGTGGTGCTGGCAGAGTGCTGATGGGACTGCGCCTCATTTGGAAAATCACAGAATCCTAGAGTGGTTTGGGTTGGAAGGGACCTTAAAGACCATTTAATTCCAACCCCCCTGCCATGGGTAAGGATGCCTTCATTAGAGCAGGTTGCCCAAAGCCCTGTCCAGCCTGGCCTTGAACACTTCCAGGGGTGAGGCAAATGAACATGTGGAAACTGTGGCTCTTTGGAGAAAGTGGCCAATTTGGGAGAGATGTCACTGTTATTCCGGCCACAAGCCAGTAAAATAGTGATTTGCAAATAATGCTGTGCATGCAGGACTCTAATCTTCCCAGGCCAAGTTTAACTGGGCAACAATCAAATCCAGGTCAGCCCTGTTTTCACCTCAAAGCTGAAGAGGAAGTGTCTGCTGGATCTCATTTTTCTGATTTCCCTAAAACAGCTTTCCCCACATGGAAGTGCATCCCTCACTTGGGAGGAGCCATGACACCTTCTATCCCTCTGGTGGCAGCCACACCTCAGGGATGCCAGGGGTGAGGAGCACCTTGTCCTCTGCAAAACCCCACTTCTGGAGGCCAGTCTGCAATAACCCGAGCTGGAAATGGTGAGTGATCCCTAAAAACCAGCATGGGCCACCTTTAACTGTGCTGGCCCCACTGGGGAGAAACGAGCCCAGCCAGGCAAGGGCACAGGATCTCCAGCATGAAGATCAGACCATGTCCCTGAAGGGTTTGGGTTGGAGGCTGGAAATCCAGCCGAGCTTCCTGGCCCGTGGCTCAATGGCATGGAAACAGAAACGCCCCAGCAGGTTAAGAACAGGCTCTTCCACCTAAAGGATGAAAAGAAGGGGAAAAAAAAAAAAAAAGGCATGAGAGAGAAAGAGCTGCTGCCATTGAATAATTGATGAGTTTCAGACCAATCAATGCGACAGCAGAGCAGGGCTAATTAAAGGTTTCTGAGGAATCCCTGTAGTAATTTACTTGAATGTAAGAAGTTCATATTCTCTCTCCCTTTTTTTCCCCTCCCTGTTCCCAGGAATTCCAGTTTTAGGCTTCGGCGGTCTCTAACCACCGCTCACTCTTCCCCTCCAGGGGGGTGTTTGCTATGGAAATATGCAATTAATATTGCAGAGATCGTAATTGCTAATTATTAAAACAATGCTACCCCTTTTTTTCATGGCCTACTTTCTTGCTCAAAATGATTTAAATAACAGGGAAAAGAAAAAAAAAAAAGAAAAAAAAAAAAAAAAGAAAAGGAGCAGAGACAAGGTGGCTGGGGCTCAGCTGAGCCAGGATTAAGCGCTGAGCATGGCTGGGTTTGGCTGTAATTCGGTGAATTCCCACATCTGCCTGAAAACTAAGGGCAAGGTGGTGACGCTGCTGGCGAGTGGCCTTGCCATAACCTTGAGCCATGCCAAAAAAAAATGCCTTGCAGTGCTAGAAATAACTTTAACCTATTTAGTGATGAGGCTTCCTGGATGGTCCACCCGTGTTTCTGAAGCAGCTGTCGTGGTGGTGTCCTGGTGCTGACTGCTCCCATGAAATATTAATTCAGTGATGAGGAATTAACTGTCAGAGGTGTAGGCTGTCAAGGGAAAGGTGAATCAGGCAGGAGAGAGGTGCTCAGTGCCAGGGACCTGGTCTGGAGAGGGGATACAATTCCCTACCGTGCCTGGCCAGGACTTGCTATCCCACAAAAGAAATATGGGGCTTTTGGGTAGCCCAGAGGTTGGGATACTGGGGGACTGGAGGAGAGCACAGCCAACTCATGGTGCATCCCACGGGACTTAAAACCCCAAGGTCATACTCTGAGGGAATGACCTCAAGCTGTGCCAGAGCAGGTTTAGGTTATCTGTTGGGAAAAATGTCTTCACTGTGAAAGGGTTGTTCATCCCAGGGCACTGGTGGAGTCCCCACCCTGGAGGGGTTTAAAAGCTGTGTAGATGTGGCACTTGGGGACATGTGTTAGTGATGGGCTTAGCAGTGCTGGGGAATGGTTGGACTCAATGATCTCAGAGGGCTTTTCCAACCTAAATGTCTCTGTGATTCTGGGATGGTCAAGAGTCAAAATGTTGTGGGGTTGAATTGCTCCCCGTGCTTTGCTTCCCAACCCCTTTCTGACTGGTTGCATGAGTCACATTGCAGGGAAACTGGATTTGGCCAGGATGGGATGGAAGGAGCACACACACACACACAAAGTGTCACATGAGGTTCTGTGGATTTAGGCATGAGCTGGAGGCCAAGGTAAGAGCTGCTGGCACAGGGAGCACTCGTGGAGCTCCTTGGAGTACCTCCTGCATGCTGTGGCAGCTGCTGCAGCCGTGGAGGTAGGGGACTTCAACAACAGACTGCACTGAGCAGCAGCACGACCAGGATGTGAAGAGCACTGGGGTGGTTCCATCACCCACCTGAGCACAGAGCACAAAAGGTGAAAAACGTGCTGCTGAGGGTGCTGGCGGCACATCACACACGGCCATTTGTGCACTGAGCATCAGACTGCAGGAATCCAGGGAGGGGGGGAATCTGCCAGGGGGGGCTTCTGGAAGCAATGTATGTGGAAATTGGGCTTTAAAAAGTCCCCTTGTGCGTTGAGGCTGGTGAAGGGGCTGTTTTCTCCCGCACATAAATGAAAGTAAAAAATTGGCAGGGTTATAATAAAACATGAAGGGCTTATGTATAAGCTGGGAAGCAAGGCTTTGAATGGGTTCCTGGCGGTCTCAGGTGGTGAAAGGTGTAGCTCTAATGCAGCAGGCAATTAGAAACAGGTTTGCTATTAACTGGCTTTACTTTGCTGGCTGCTTTGATGGAGCTGACCTTCCCCTCCCAGCCTGTCCTGGTGCAGGTGACAGGTTGGAGAGCGCCTGGCCCTCACCCCTCCGTGTTAAGTACAGGTGGCAGTCCCACATATTGCATCTTTTCCTGCCAAGAGGGGAAAGATTTGGTGTGTGTAGAGCTGATGGTGTGAAGGTTGAGCCCTGGCTCTGATGGAAGCATGTAGGCAGGGCAAACTTGTGGTCAGGGAGGCAGGAGAAACGGCTTCCAGCTCCCCAGCATTCCTCCAAGAGCAAAACAAAACCCTGGTGGGTCTGGGGTGGTTTTAGGAACTTTTTTTTCTCTCATTTCTCTCTCATTACAGTGGACGCTCTACCTTTAAAAATTCCTATATATTTTGTAACACTGTCAAAGGTTTGTTACAGATGTTACCAGCTGATTTGCCTGAAATTTCTCCCATTTATCCTAGGAGTGAATGAGGAACTCTGATAAGAGACAGAAATTTTCCTGATTTGCTGAGTTTTTATTTTTAAAGGACTTGAACTAAGTAATCTTTTCCTGCAGCTCACAAAGCTGCCTGGAAGTTACCTGATCTAGTTTCAAATCCACCACTGATCCTGCTGGGATTTGCACCAGTAATTTGAAGAAAACCTTTCTGCTGCTTTTCTTAGGTGTGCTCTGCTTTCCACCACCAGCTGTCATGTTGGGTCACCTGTGATGAACAGGGACAGTGGGCAGGGGGTAGTTGGCTTTTGCAGGGGGAGAATGGGGATTGTTGTCAGCTCCAGTAGGCAGGGAATAATCAGTTTTGGACTGGGCATGGCAGATGTGGAAGAGCTGCCTCTGTTACAGCTCCAGCCAGGTGACTTCTGTCTCCCTGCTGATGTGCACCACACCTGAAGCTGCACCTTTTTGGACAAAGTAAATGCCTGGTCTAGTGGAAGGTGTTGGAATGAGATGAGGTTTTAAGTCTTTTCCAACACAAACCATTTTAGTACTCTATGAAATGGAAAACACAGGTGCAGAAGCAACTGCCAGGAGTCACTCAGGGCTGCTGAAAAGCCAGGCAGGTAACTCATATCTTTTTTTTAGCCTCATACTAGTCAGAGCTTTGATTAATATCTCTCATGAATCTGTTCCTCTCACTTGGGACCTTACTCATCTCCATTACACTGACAACACCTCGGTTGCAGATTTCTTCAGCTGCAGCTTTGGGGAAAGTCCATAGTCAATTATTTAAAATAATTGCCACTTTTTGTTCTTGCAGGCTTGAGCACCCCTCTGAAATGCTGTCAAGATCCACATCAGGCTCCCAGAGCAGTGTATAATTCATCTCCTTCCCAAGCCAAACCATTACATCTTCACCCAGAGTTGGTAGGTGAGGAGCTCGGGTCCTGATTTCTGAGGGTCTTGGAGCCCAGGGCTGGTTTTTGAGAGGAAATCAAAATACAGGCAAGGCAATCCCCACCTTGGTGTGGACCATCAGGTATAGCAGCAGGTGGTCAAACAAACTAGACTGTTAATCCAATCGAATTATGGCAACAAGTCTGAAGTCATTTGCATTCAGATCCAAACTGCTCCCACTCTTGGATGAGCGTGTTTGATTAACTAAAAGGTGGGGATAAGCAAAACCAAAACAGAACCAGACAAAGGGGTGGTTTTGCCAAAATGCCAGGAGCTTTTTCATCACCTGTAATCAGGTGCACAGGGAAGAGAGGCAGACCTTAGGTGACACAAGAGCCCCTCTGCTCTCCCTGCTGCCCCGCTGGGGTGGACGGAGCATCCCTGAAGGACAGGAACTGGTTAAAGCCGCAGCTCCCGTGTAGCAGCAGGATCTGCTGCACAAGTGGTGAAGGATTGGTGGGCTGTAATGATGCTTGGGCTGTATGGAAATGCCCACCAGCCCTTGGCAGCAGTCGCGGCGCAGACGGGGGGACGCGGCTCCGAGAGGCACAGGGAGCGTTATTGATGCGCTCGCCTCGGGGAGGGAAGCGGATAATGGATGTGGGATGTTGGCCGTGCTTTGTCATCAAACGAGGGGCCTGAAAGATGGTGCACTGGAATATTATCAGTCATTCCTTGATCAAGATGTAATGCTCTCGGGGTCCTTTTCTTTTTCTCTTTCTCCCCCACCGCACCGGCGAACGCTTTTATTTCTCACTCTTTGACCTTTTTGCTCCAGTGTTTGAGATGCTTGGATCCGTTCTCCTTTTAACCAAGAGAGCACCATCCTCCCCTCTCCTCTTCCTCCCTTCCCCCGAGCCTGAACATACTGGTGTGAACTCGAGGAAATCACGTTTCCTGACCTGTGTTGCTTCATCCCGGAAAGGCCTCTTGCTTTTTATTCCCCCCGCCACACTGTTAATAGATTGTGTGTATGCATTCAAATACTTAAGTTTTATTTCTACGGTGCTATAGGTAAAGAATAGTGCTTCATAAGCAAATAAAAAGGTCAGTCCTTGCTTTGAGATTGCCATAACACAGCAAGGGATGGCAAATAAGGGGTTTTATTACATCTCACCTGTATTTAGGCAAATCAAACAATTGCATTTTTTACAACCCTGTGTAATGGCCTGATGCAACCAAATGAGACCTCTCTCCCGGGGAGTTTAAGCAGCATATTAGCTTTATCACTTGATGACCCATAAAATGGTTGTGCACCCCTTAGTGATTACCTGACTTACTCAGCACAGCTCAGCAGGGAGGATATTTAAACATTTTTTGCATTATCAATTTCACAATGTCATAGTTCTAGTTGTCAGCCTTTTAAAGGGGGTGTCTTTCCTTTTTAGCCTTGTATGCAGCAGTAGACCAAGGAAGGTGGGGTTGAGAAGACAAAAATTAGGTTTATCCATATCCTGGAGGTGGGACTAGAATTTGAGGCATCTTCTCCTCCATCCATGTCTCCTCTGACATTTCATTGCATGAATGATTTGGTAGTTGTGAACTAATGGTGTTGATGGACAGGGACAATGGAGAAATATTCCCTCTCATGTGGCAGAGCTTTGGCCATATGTTGCAGAGTGGTGTTAAGACACAGAACAGGAAAGGGGTGGGAGTAAATCCTGCTCGTCATCTCTGCAGGCTGCACGTGGCAGGAGAGCCCCAGTTCATGGGCTGGTTTTCTGGGCTGCAGAGCATTTCATCCCCCTCCGCACTCTGCAGCCAGTTTTTGTGCGTTTATCATCACCTCTTCACTAATTATCATCACCTCTTCACTAATTATCTTTAAGCACGAGGTGCCACAACACCGTGTTCATGTGTCTTGGTGTCTTGACAGGGGTTCATGTGCAGAAATACCAGGTTAGGAACCTGCTCCCAGGTAAAGGCTGTCTACAACTGGAGCAGATGCTGAGCAAACCCTCGCCAGCATCCCATTTACTCACCTCTCATAAATGAGAGGTGTCACTTTTCTGTAGCTGACGGAGAATTTGCAACCAGACAAACTCTCTGGGTTGGTGTTAGGAGAAGCATTTCAAAGCACTTATGGCCAAACACCTCTTCCACTCCATCTGGGGTCATTTCTCCTTCCTCGTGAACAACTTGCACTCTGAATGCCCCCAGATAAAGTGTGTAAGTGATGACAGCATCAGTGTTTGTCCGTACTCTACACTACAGCTGGAAATGTAGGAAGAAGCAACGCAAACGAAACGTGCTTCAGAGCAGTGTTGGAGAGAACAAGAACAAGTTGGGAGGAATGAGATCCAAAATCAGGGCCTTGGGACAAGAACTTTTTAATGACAGTGTTTTTGATCATCTCTGTTCTGGGGAATTGCTTTGTGTGTAAAGCAGGTTAGAGAAAAGTTTTGGGTTTTTTTTTCATTTTGTTAAAAACTTAAAGGTTTCAATATTCACGTCTTACCAAATTTGGATAAAAAATTGGATAAAGGCAAATATTTTGGTACCTGTTGGAAACAAGTCAGCTGACAACTACTTAATTGAAAAAAAAAAAAAACCAAACTAAATTTAAATTAGGTGGAGTTTCTTTTCTACTGAATAGATGAAATAATATCATGAGATGAAATAAAAATTATTGAAATGAGACACTTCACTATTTTAAAAAGCTTTTTATTTATTAAAAATCTTGTTGCAATCAGTATAGGTTTGAGAAACTGCAATGTGTTTGCCTGAAGTTCATTGCTTCCGGGAAATACCTTTTAATGATAAACTTATAGACCACTCTGATTTTCAGGTAGGAATCACAGACCCTCCTGGAACTAGAGATTTATTTGCTCTGGCATTGGGCTTCCTAAAGAGAGTTTCCCATGGATTTCGTGGCCTAGGAGTTTCCCCCTAGCTTGACTCAGTCACCACACTTGGATGGACCCCAGCTAGAGATGTTTTGGGTAGTCTTAACACAACTGGCACTGGATACCTGTGTTTGAGAATTTTGTTCCCACCTCCTTTGCAATTTGTACAACCTCTCTTGGCTGGAAGATGCACTGAGACCCACTGAACTCCATCCAGCTGACCTACATCACCGTGGAGCATTGAGGTGCCTGAGCATGTTGCCAGTGGCCCCAAAAAAACACCAAGACTGTAGCTGAGTCCAAAGTCACATCACCTTCGGGCTGCAAAGGAGTGGAACTTCTCCTGCTCTTGCACAGCATCCCCCTCTGCCCACGGCTTGAGGAACACCAAAGGTTAATTTTCCAACCTCTGTGGAAAATTTTGAGGTGATGGGATGAGCCATCACTTCACTTCAAATAATTCTGAAACTGCACAGGCCTCCCTGTTTTGACTTATTCTGTCTCATCAATCACATTGAAACTTTTTCAGTCTCTGTGGGAATTCAGTAAGTAGATATCACAAAGGGCTTGCATGGTACAGCAATAGATCATCTATTCTCAAATATGCACACTGAGCATAGCAGTAGTAGGATTCACTCCCAAGAGCATCCCCCAGAGATAGATCTCGGGCCTTAGTTAAAGACCAGTGTTTCTATTCATTATCTTGTCACTGGTTCCAGCACTGGTTTGATCTACAGATGTTTGTGTAGGGAGCAGAGCTTACTAACCGTAGGAGGAGAGCACTTTGGGGTTCTGCCACCAACTGGGTGCAGCCACTTTGGGCGAGTCACTTGCTCCTGGATCACCAAAAAATACATGGACACTTCAAACTTGTTGACACAGATGGGAGACTGGGGGTGGAGGGGGCAGGGGTGTGAGGATTTTGACTCTTTGCCTGTGTTACATTAGTCAGAGTGTACTTCCTTTTCAGTCTCCTGGAGGTGGAGGAGGTGGAAAGGCTGCAGGCTCACACACAGGAGCAGTGAGAGAAGGTGTCGCTTGGTGGTATCCATAGTGAGACTGGGGTTCTTCTATCCATCAGAGCAGTGTGTCTTGGGGAAGACGTGGGAATAGGATTTGTACTAAAAGGGTTGTTGGCAAGTATGTGCTGGGGAGTTCCATTTTTCTTGGAGATGTCCTGCAGGTGAGAAGCAGGGGAGATGTCAGCTACTTCTTCTGTTTTTAATGCCTGGTTTCTCAAAATCCTCTCTGACGCACAAGGAAGTCATCTTTACAGTTCTAACTTTGTTTGGTAGGCAGCTGAACTAGATGGTTCTTGTAGGTCCCTTCCACCTGAGTTATTCATAAGTCATGATGATGAAGTTCCTACCCCTGGTGGTGTTCAAGGAACGACTGGACAAGGCACTCAGTGCTCTGCTCTGGTTTTCAAGGGGGGGATTGGTCAAAGACTGGACTTGATGATCTTGGAGGCTTTTTCCAACCTAAACAAATCTGTGATTCTATTATTTTTAGATTTGACCCTATCTCTTGTTTAATATCTCTTAAATTAATGTTAAACAAACAACCCATCCAGCCATCCTAATTTTTCCTTCCCTGGAAAAACTTTAAAGGGCTGAAGACTGGTATCCTGTTAAGTCACCAGCTGGAAAATACTCACAGAATCATAGAATATCCTGAGTTGAAAGGGACCCACAGCTCCTGGCCCTCAACAGGACAACCTCAAGAATCCCACCATGTGTCTGTGAGCGTTGTCCAAAATCTCCTTGAGCTCTGGCAACCTTTGTGCTGTGACCACTGCCCTGAGCTGAACTGAGGTAGATGGTGTTGATCATTTGTAACTGGCTCACAATAACACACATTCTCTTCTCATATGCACCAAAGGCTGAACCTTCCCTGCCTTGTTCCATTTACTGCTGCTCCACCAGAAATGACTATCACCTCAGAAATTACTCACATCATTTTTCAGTTTGCTTTTGGATGTCAAACCGAACAACAATCCAGGATTCTGAGATAAATGTGTCAATTTAGGTTTTGTTTTGGGTTTTACTGTGAGTCTTTGTAATACACCTTCACCCAAATGCTTCCTAAATCAGGACTCTGCTTTGGGTTTGACAATTCTTTGATGATTTCCGAGACTCAGAGCGAATAATGCAGCTGACTGCTGAAGGGCTCTGCTGTGGGGGTTAGTTTTATGAAAAAAATTCCTAACTATTCTGCCCTATAAATCCTGAGCCGAATGCCGTGAGACCTTCATCAGCGAATTGGCATTTTAAATTTTTGACAGTCCCATTTAACCATCCGCATCGATCGCAGGTTTGGGTACCCAAAAAAGAACTTTTTTCAGGGGGAATTTGAATTCCGCTGGAGTAGGAGGAGAGCCCCAGATCACGTCAAAGCACTTTGATATCTAATTGGCAATCCTGGGATAGTGTAACTTCAATTAAAGTGAAGCCGTCCCACATACCTGTCTGCTGACCTGAGTTCCTGCATGAACACGACGATGTTTGATAACGAGCATGGAGAGCGCACAGTGTAACAAGCCCAAGGTATCAAGTGTCCTCAAGGCTCGAGGTATCAAGTCTCCTTTTCCTTCTGTTTTTCTTTTTATTAGTATTATCATTATTATTATTTCTTTCCCCCCATAGTGGCTTTACCCACCTGTAATTGCAATAGAAGGAGGGAGCCAGGAGATATTTCTTTGCAGACGAGACAGTGGTTGTGTTATTATGGCATATTATGTTACTTTCCATTAGACCAAAAACTTTTCATCTCTAACCCTAGGAGGTGACCTACAGTAAATACAGTGTCATATTTAGCTTTTGTAAATAGCTTAGCTCTCATGAATGTTTTATAGTGGGGTAAATATCACATTCTCTCCACTTATTTACATCCGCACAGCATCACAGAAGACTTGTTGGTATTAAATATTAATTGTAAGGCTCAGTGAATCTATGCTTTTGTCAAGAGTGCACTGGGCCACACATCTTCTTTGGCCTCACACGTCGAGAAAACCGCATGATCTTCCGAAGAAAGAACTGGAAGTGCATTATCAGTGTTTTTAACCAAACTGCTCCTCAGCTTGATGGCTGCAGCTTCCAACTGCTTTCTCTCATCTGGGAGGAGGGAGGGAAGTCATGGACAAAGATGTGCATGGCTGACCCAACACTTTGACCTTAGTCTATGTATCCTTTGCGTCCCAGGGCATCTTCCCGTGGAAGGATTTTGGAGATTTATGAAGGCCAGAATGGATCAGCCAGTCTGGTTTGCTCTGTACCTCGGTCCAGTGACCTTCTTGGTTGAGCCAAGAACTGGTGCCTGCCTAAAGTATATTTTACTGGGAAGCAACCACATTTTTGGCTGGAAGACATCAATCAATGGTGAATCCACCATATCCCCTGGTACACTGCTATTACTTGATGCATTGTTAATTAATTTTAGAATTGCCAACAATTTTTAATGCCATGCTATGATTTTCCTGGTTTTTGCTTCTAGACATGGATTTTTGTTGTGCCTTTCCTGGCAGATTTACAGATCTTGTCTAGTATCTCGTACTTTCCTCCCGGGAAGGGCAAGCTTTCCATCTCATGATGGAGGGTAATAATTCCTCCCTTTCTCTGGATGTGCTAAACGCATGGAGCTCTTGGTCTCTCTCAGAAGTTTTCTCCAGTTTCAAATTGTTCACAACAATTTTTGGATCTCTGTCAATTGTTGTTTTAGGGCTGGAGGATGTACTCAATAGTCCAGGATCAGCCTCTCCTTGGTGCATAAAAGCTGTTCTCTCAGCACTGAGTCTTCCTTCAGAGTGATCATGACTCATTACAAGTTTTGGTTGCAAAAGATTATATTTTTTTTTTTTTTTTAAATCCAATCCACAATTCTTCATAGACAGTTTTTTAAGAAACTACTCCAAAGTGAGACCTACCTTTGGAAATGAACAAGACCCTGAGATGTGCTATTTTTATTGTCTATGCTGAATTATACAAATGTAGGAGAGTAGAAAATAGGCAGATTGGGCTGAGGAGGTTAAAGAGCAGTGGAAGGGACAAGGGGACAAACACCTGATATCTTTGAGACATTTTTTTAAACAATCCCCCAGAATGTTTCCTCTGAAAGAGGAAATCACTCTTTTCCTGCCTGTTGCTGGTGCTGGTTTGGGTCCTTGTTTATGCTCTGGCTGGTACTGGAAGGGTGGTTACTTAGGCATGGAGGAAAGATAGTGTAATGGAGTTTAACAGCATTGATTTTACATGGAAGGCTCGTTCTGCACTTAAACCCCTCCTTTCCCCATGAATACCTTATTTAAATGGCTGGCACATCATTTTTTAATGAGATGTTCCCTAATCCATCTGACCAAAGACTAGGAAAACTATGACTACACAAGAGGGACAAAAAGCTTCTGGTTTTGTTAACTGCCTGACTTTCTGATTCATTGACTTTGGTGGCCTTTCATTTTGCAAGAAATGCCTTTTCTGCCCCACCTGACCCCAGCCCATCAAAATGATTGCAGAAACCAGAGCAGTTGCTGGTGCGTGCTGGAGTTTGTCAAGTGACTCTTAGCCCAGAGTAGCAGCCTGGTTATTTTTAATCAATGCAAATCAAGTTTTGAACCATCCATTATGCCCTGGTCCAGGGGCAAACTAAACTACATTACAAAACACTTAAGCCCTGTAAAAATTTCCTGACCTCTGAAATCTCTTATGACCTAGTTGCAGCTTCACAATGTCTAGCACTAATCTCTCCATTAAAGCCTTTTCACCTATTTCCTAAACTGCTGCACAATGTATGTATTTAGACAAAAGCAGCAGCTTTCAGAGCCATTAAAGGCTCAAGCCAAAAGTAAAGATGATTTTCTTGTGGCTGAGGATGTCTGACAGCCCAGGGGGGTTGGACAACACCATGTTCTTCAGCTGACCCTTATTTAAGATAACCTGTGAGTGTCGGGATTACGACGCTAAGATTACTGTGGTATTTAAATATTATGTTATTAGTCAAATACTGGCATGTATAAACCCAAGATAATTTGGGGGGAGAGGATAGAGGAAGGGGGGAATTCACTGTCAAGGCTCAGATTTAAGCTGTTTGATTCAGTTCACAAATCGGTCTTCAAAAATATGTTTTCCCCCACTTATAAACTGCCATTTGTATTTACTGCATCAAATTAAATAATGCCCC
The DNA here is from genome assembly GCF_001715985.3 of Manacus vitellinus. Lineage (NCBI taxonomy): Eukaryota > Metazoa > Chordata > Aves > Passeriformes > Pipridae > Manacus > Manacus vitellinus. Next base: position 1,285,207 of record NW_021940553.1, read on the forward strand.
TGAAGTCTGGTGACCCTGACATGCTTTTTTAAAATTCACTAATTGCCTTTCTAATGGAAACAAGTGTGTTGCTTTTGTGGGAGGGTGTGTTAAATCTCCCTGTTCCCTTGAAGGGAAGGAGAACCTGAAATCTGTGTTACTCTCCACAAGCTTTTAAATTCCCGGAACTCTCAGGACTCTCACAAAGGACATCAAGAAAATCTATGGACTTTTCTCTCCTGAGGAAGAGCCAGTCTGCCAAATGAGAAGAGGATTCACTTAGCTGAGAGTGTGAAGAAGTGGGAAGAAAATCCAAACTAAGGGTCTCTTCCAGACTCACCCTGATCACTCAGCCTTTCCACAGGAGAGCAAGGACACACATGAGGTCAGAAGAATTGCCCTTGTTAGTCTGTTTTTCTCCACCAAGTGGGTAGGGTGATCAGTCCAGCACCCAGCAGCCCAGTCATCGATGTCAGGAGGTGGGTGGGATAATTTCCACCTTGACACAGGTACAGATCACCCTCATTGCGAAATAACTTTGCCAGAAAACACAATCCCATTTGTTCTACAGGTTCTGCAGGAAGCAGTGAGCCCGTGGGGACACAGAGTCTGCTGTGACTGCACCACCTTCCCAAACCTCTTCCAAAGGTCATTCCAGCTCTTCTTTTACCTTTGAAACCACCCCTTTGGGGTGATCCTGGTTTCCCTGCATTGTCTGTAGGACCTTTGAGTTCCTCCTCTGCAAAATCAGGATGGTTGCAAAGCCCCTCAGGACCGACTGGTGCATAATGTAAGGACCAGAGCAAATTATTTTGGAGCAGCAGACCCGAGGAGGCACAATGGACAGAAGGGAGTTTCCCAAGGGAAGCTGCTGGCATTCCCTGCACTGCCTGAGGTTGTGCCATTCCCCTTCCCTTTATCTCCCGTTTTTTTACTGGAGTTTTTTTGCTTGTCATTCTTCACAGTGCTGTGGTCTCAGGATCCAGTTAAGCAAACCCCACATTATCCACACTACCTAACAGTGTGACATCTGTGAATGGCTTTCTAATTACTCAAATAAATCAGCATGATTGGAAATTCTTGAGATTTTATTGGGAAGGAAATTTATAGTAATTAAATCCAATTAATTTTGGATTTCTGTTAATCCGAAGAAGGTTTCGGAAGCTTTGGGTTAGACCTGCATTTTCTCCGGGAAGTGATGTGGGTGGAAGAAAGAGAAATTAATTGATTTTGGACAACATGATAATAGGAGAATTTTTCAAATGAGTTTGCTATGCATCTATCATCAAATGGAGAGTCTCTTTTCTGGCATCTAATAATATCGTTCGGGGCTTTTACTGAAGATTCAAACAGACTAAAAGGAATCTTTTTTAATCAAAATAAAGAACCCTTTTTAATTACTCAGACTCCCTCACAGTTGGAGGTAATAATTGTCTTACGTTCTTAAGTAGTGCTGTTATTAGCCTGCCCTGGGGGTCTTCTATTTTCCAGAAGTTGGCATTGCTCTCTGTTGAATGCCAGGGTGGAACGTGCGTCAGCTTAAATATTTCTGTGTCTTCAGTGCTGGGAGTGATGCAGGTTGAACCCAGCCTCTTCCTCTGGTGCTGCCAGCCCCCAAAACATCTGTACACAGCGACAGGAGCCCGTGTTCTACCCAGTGTCCTGCAGAAAATCACGTTTCCACAGGTCCACTTGTAAGACCATCCTTTTGTTTTTTTCTCAAGCACTTTATATGTTATTGGATTAAGTGTTTTGGTGGTTTGTTTGTTGGTTTGTTTTGGGGGGGAGGGGGCATTAATTTGGCAAATAAGTGCCAGTCAAGTGATCAAATATTTTCCCTCTCCGTTTGTTTTTTTTTTTTTTTTTTTTTTTTTTTGCTATACATTTTAAACCTTCCCTTCAAGACTGATGGAGGGGGAAGGAGAACATACAGGCAGTGTCATGGACCTCCTCTGTGGTGGAACTTTGCAGACTGTTCTGCAGGATAGGAGTACATACATTTCATGGGGGCAAAACAGAATTTATGGGGTCAGGGACTGAAGACCTGCTCAATGCCCATCAGAAATCTGGCTGTTAATAACTGACATCAAATTAACAGCTCTGGGTGGAGGGGAAGAGTATTGCAGACCCCGAGAAATGATTTCGAATATTTATGCAGATCTTCGTCTCTTCTCCATTTTCTTGGCTTTGAATACTGTTCCCAGGTCCATCTACTTCTTGTCAAAACACTTTTCAATGGATATACTTTTGTTGCCTGTTGTTCTTTTGTGGCTTCTTCCAGTGCTGAGCAGCATGAGGGTGCTCTCGATCGCAACTGATGTTAGTGAGAGCAGAACTAGCCAAAAAGCCTTTTAACTTACCACATATTGAAACACAGAATATGGGTATAACAGAGGTGGATTCAGATTCTGTCACTTCAGCAGCAGCAATCTTTTTATTCACCAGTATTTCTAATCAAGCACTCTTTCATTTTTTTTCTGTAGGTGAAAAAAATGAGGTGAAACGCAATGAGGTTCACCACAAACTGCTCAGAGAAGAGGCTGGATGCAGAACCAAGACATCCTGACCCTCGTGTTGCTGCTATCAACTTATCAGCTGTCTGATTCTGTCTGTCTCCTAAACACCGCCTTAAAATTACACAATAATTTTGGTTGGAAGGAACTCAATGTGCTTCGTTGGTCTCAGAAGGAAAGGACCCAAGGCTGTCAAGAAAAATAAGTAATGCATCACACACAGCAAGACCCTTAGACCTGAATGTCTACAGAGAGAGGAAAAGAAAAAGGAAAGAATAAGGAGCATAAAGGTGTTCCCTCTGTAATTGCAGAAGTGATGTGTTTTGGCAAAGTGGAAGTACTAAAGAGGAACTAAATAAGCTGCATCAGAACATCTTCTGAGGCTGTGGCACCCAATCTCAGCCCTGAGATAGGTTTGGTGGAGGGACAATGTAGAGCTGGTTGCACTGACCGATTGCAGGGACAGGAGGAAATGATGATGTTTCCATGTTTCCCATCAAAAGCCAAGAAAAACCTTGTTCAATATTACTGGAAATAAGAAACTAGTTTCAAAGACATCCCAAACTTCACACGCACCAGCAGCCAGTGTAACTCCTGCATTGCAAACCCTTAGTATAGCCAAGCAAAGACCCTCCACTGAGGTAACTTTACAGGGCTTGAAATACTGAGTATTCTGTATTTCTGGGTATAAAGCAAGGTAAGGTCTGGGTGAAGACCCAGCAGGCAAAGAGTTAAGCTGTTTTCATGTTCCAGGTACTTCCAGCTAAAGAAGCCCTGTATCAGAGTGCTGTGTCTTTCTGAATGTGAGTTTAGACTGCTTTTGTGCTAATGCATTTATATTGTGATTTTGAAAAGCTTTTTTTAAAGAGGAAGATAAATCTTACCCAAATCTGATAATCATTTTCAAAAATCTCTGCTCTGAGATTTATGTTTTGTTGTTTTTTTTTTTACCCCTCCCGCTGACTAAAAAAAAAAAAAGGGAAAAAAATAAAAGGAAAAAAGAGAGGAAAAACAACAACGCTACTGCATCAAAGACAGAAATAATGGCTTGTAAGTACTTAAAAGCTTATGGATAGGAAACTTAAAAAACTGGTCGGATTCAAACCAAATCCTATCAGATTTTCTTGGTTCTCATAAACCTTTAATCAGCTCCCATGGGGCATTTTTACTAACGATAAAACATGTGATTAGAAGACACATGAACTACTGGAATTATGACAACGAGATGGGCTTTGACTTTAGTTGGACTTAAGAACAGGAATTTAGGAAGGCATGGCAGCGGCGGCAGTAGGAGACTGCCCCAGGAGGGAACACACCAGAAGCCAAACTGGTGGAAAAGACCCTCATTCTCTGTGTCTCAGCCCTGTGAGGGGTTTTCAGAGTCCAGGGCACCCTCTCTGATCACTGGTGCAGTCAGCACGGGATGTGCATTGCGAGACACTGGCCTCTGGCTGCCTGCTGGTGCTCATGGGGCACGGGAATGGGACAACCTGGAAGGGAAAACAGCTCAGTGTTTTCATTAGAGGGCAGGGAGGATCCTAATGGATGGCAAATCTGGCACTCTTCACCAAACCTTCCTATAATATGATGTCTGCCTGGTCCCATCCTGCCCCATCCAGGTCCTGGTACTTGCTCAAACACCAGCCTATGAGCTTGACCCAGCTGCTTTCCAGAACAGGGTGTTTTTGGTTTAAAACACCAGTTTTCTGGTGACAGAGCATTGGAGCTGAATGCAACTCAAGCAGGGTCTCTGGGTTCTTTTGTCTAATGTGTATTTGTTGGGGCACAGTCACTGAGACAGAAGAGATTTTGAATTAGAACCACAGAATCACAGAACAGTTTGGGTTGGAAGGGACCTTAAAGCTCATCTCATTTCAACCCTCCTGCCATGGGCAGGTACACCTTCCACTAGATCAGGTTGTTCAAATTAGGCTGGAAAAAGCTCCTTGTCCCCTTTATGTGAGAAAATAAATATTTTATAAGCTATTTGTAAAGGTCCAACACATCAGCAGGACAGAAATATGCTGTAAGTAGCATAGAAACCACCAATATGGTGAACATAAGCTGGGATTCCTCTATATTAGATGTTACTGACAAATGTGAGAATTTCTATTTCTGTCATTCAAGATATGTTTTATTTGGAAAAAAAACATGGGTTTCAGAGATGAACTGGTCTTTGTAGGACACTGCAGGCTTGTCATGGGGTTCCATGAGGTGGGAAATCATATTGAGAATTCTTCCTCTTATCAACTAGTCAGTGGTCTCAATCAGGTGTCCACAACCAGAGCAGAAGCAGTTTTTGATTACAGCAGCCTGAAGACCAACAGATGTATCACCAAGCTGCTCACTGAGCCTATTCTGTAAGGACAATCCTTGTTTTAGGATCACCATTTGTCAGCTGGGAAAACTCTGGCCTGGGGTCCCCTCCTAATGAGCCGGGATGATGCCATGGGAACACCTGACCACAAAAAACCCCCACGTATTTCTTGCAGGCATCAAGGGGCTGCACACTTGGGGACAGCACATTTGGGGCACAGCCAGCAACTCCTGTGCCCCCCTCGGTGCTTCTCGCTGCCCCATGGCAGCCACTGCAGGCAGCTGCACGACTGACACAGAAAAAAGGGGGTTTATCCCGGATCCTGCTGCTCCCATGTGAGTCTGCAGAGCACTCAGACACCAGGATGGGCACCAGAAAGCACAGGGCAAGGTTGCACCCTCTGATAAAAAAGGTGGAAGGTGGTGACCAGCCTGAGCTGATCTCATAGGGCGGATGCTGGGAGAGAAGGTGCTGTCAGATTTTTCCATGAAGGATGTTTTATTTTGCAATTCAGCTTGGTTCTGAAATTATATATTATCTATCTATCTATTTATCTATCTATATATCTGTCTATCTATCTTTCTACTATCTATTTATCTACTACCTATAAAGGGATAATTTCTCTTAGTATTTAGGAAATATTGCATGTCCTGTCTTTTTGCCCGGGTAAATACTCGAGGCTGGTATTTGAAAGGACAAGTATGTTTAGTATGTACAGATCTGTACATCTGGTTGGGTTATTTCAGATTAGGGAAAACTGCTGGTCCTTTAACCATCACAATTTAAAAATTACCTCACAAAGCAGTTTTTATTCTTTGTATGTGGATATGGTAAAAATCCCACGTAAATAAAAAGAGGCAACATAATATCTCTGCTAGGATACAAGGAAGAAACTTGAGTCTGTTACCACAAAAAGACTTAACATAATCATTCCAGCACACCATGCAAAAATAATTTCAGATAATTCTGTATATGTGACACTGTTTTACCCAGATGCTGGGAGACTGCACACATAACTTAGTTCATCTGTTGTAGTCCTTTCCAAATTCTGCAGGAATGTTTCTGAGGTCTGTATAGGAGGACTGTATTGGTTTATGTTATGCAAACTACTCCAACACTCTTTGCTATAAGATAAATTTGTAATTCCTAATGCTGTAACGTCTGCAGGAGGATTATTTTGTGTTAATGTGATTGAACTGTATAGTGGCTGGAACAACACAGAAATGATGGAAAAGCCTGATACTGTGAGTTACAAAATACAGAATTACTGGTACAAGTGAGCCCCTGATAAAATACCAAACTCTTCCATCCTTACTCAGAGCAAAGGTAAAACTGGAAGCACAAGGTTCATATCCAGACCAAGGTCCAGCTCAAAAGCTTCCCTGTGTTGGGTATTTGTCCTTAGGAGTTTGGTCTGGCCAGGTAAAAGGGGAATTGTGACCATCAGCTCGGTCTCATTCCCCTGAGATGTGGCGGATGCTGCATCCCTGGAAACATCAGGATCAGGTGGACAGGGCTCTGAGCAACCAGGCCTAGCGGAAGATGTCCCTGCTCATTGCAGGGAGACTGGAATAGATGGCCTTTAAAGTTCCCTTCCAACCCAAACCATTCTATGACTTGGGGACAGGCAAAGATTGGGAGCTGCTTCCCACAGGAGCTGCTTCTCCCTTGAAGTGCCAGCATATGGTCTGAGACCTTCTTGAGTAAAAAGTTAGACTGCAATTTAATTGACATCCCTCTGTGCTGTGCCATCCATTTTGGAAGCCAAGAGACACCGGGTTGTCCCTCACCAGCCCCTCACACCATGTGCCTCTGCTTTCACCGTGGGGACGTGGGACATCAACCTGAGCAGTTCTGCCAGGCTTGGGGTCAATTCTAAATCTCCCTTCTGGTGTTTTTTTTTCTTTTTTTTTGCCCCAGGTTTGCAGACATTTCTTTGCAGTGCTGGTCTCTTATTCCTGCATAGGAACCATCTAAGGAGGTGGAAGCAGTGACCACCAGTTCACCTTCCAGGTCACCAAGCCACTCTCCATCCATCCCCTTCCAGCCTGGCATCACTTTGGAGAGCTGTGGCAGGTTGCCTCTGATTCAGGCAGAGTGGAACAGCATTGCTAGCATCCCCCATGGAGGTGCTGTGGCCAGGCTGGAGCATCACCATCCAGGTAGACTCCATGGATGTTTCAGGGAAGCGCTCTGCTGGCGTGCCCTGTTATTCCCCACATACGGAAAATTTGGGGGTTGCCCAGCAAATGCAGCCCAGTTCTACTGGAGCCTCACAGGTAAGAAACAGGTCCTCCATCGGGACCCCAAGATGAAAGTGCACACACATTTTCTGGGAAATCAGAGTGGAAAAAAACCCCCCACCTATTTCAGTGTATTTTCCTGCAGCCACTCAGTGATGGCTCACATGGAAATGCTTCGGTCACTTGGACTGGAGTCTTCAACACGCAATGACTTCTAACAGGCAACATCTGACAGTACCAAAGCCCTTTGCAGCCCTGGGTGAAATTATGATAACAAGAGAAAAAAGCTATTACTGCCACCATGCTTTCATTATGCAAATGATATTAAGATAGGCTGTGCAGATCGCCTGTGGCTATGCTATAATCTCCATGCAGTGATTATAATGTGTCAAACTTAGTCATTTTGATTATGACATGTTAATTACATGCCATCCTCATGCAGACATGAATATTACTCGCAGTCGAACAAAACACAAATTGGGGGCATTGTTTTTTGTTGTTCTTTCGTCTCTTTTTTTTTTTTCTTTTTTTCCCCCAGTCGCTGTTGTTGGAAATCTTTGTTGATTAAATGGATTAAAAGATAAAGAGATATGTAACGTCGTAAACTCATTAAACATTGGCCAAGTCATCCCTGGCTGCCTGGGTGGAGTGGGGGGCTTCTGTCACAAAACCAGGCTGCAGCTTTATTGTTGGGGTTCTTTTTTTTGTCCCAGCAGGGGTGGTGTTTTAAAAAATATGTATTTTATAAACTGGAGAGCTGTGTGGCTTCAAAGAACATCGGAGTTTTTAACTCTTCATGGCATTTTTCAGAAGTGGGTGCAGACAGTACCATCTCCATCATGGTGCAGCTTCCTTGCTGTGGATGTTTCTCATCATCATCCCCATCCTCAGGTACCTTAATTTCAGAAGAATCTACTTTTTTTAATTAAATAATGTTCCAAAGTTTTCTGAGGACAAGCTTTTTTTTTCCTGCTGCCTCACCATTTCCCCATGGCAGATCTTGCTTCACCCTCCTCGAGGAATAAAAGATATTTTTTCTTGTATTTTCGAGCAAAAGCATGTTTTAAAATATTGCTATTTTGAATGTGGCTCACTGTAAAAAAAAATAGTTTCAGGGGAGATAGCTCAATAAAATATTCCCCCATGATGAAATATGCTATTAAATATAGAAACAGATCAGATATCAGATCTTCCCACTGAAATTCCCCTGGATGAGATATCTAGGTAAGAGGCTGAATAACTGAGACACCTCAGTAAGTATGGAAGGGAGATAAAAAAAAAGGCACCTCACAAGGGAACAACACTTAACTAGACTTATAAATAGCTGGGACTGCAACTTGCCTGATTAATTTGGGGAAATAAGCCTCACTGAAAGCTTTTTGCAAATTCATCAGATTTCCTTACTTTAACCCTTGCTAATGTTTAAAAATAAAATATTAACATCAATGTTAAGGCTTTGGTTTAGGTAATTAAATACTTTAAGTTACTGGTTCATTAAGAGGGATCTCTCCCAGTATTGTCTCCTCTGAGTCAGAAAAAAAGAACAAAATAGAAAGAGAAAAAAAGAGCCGATGGTAACCAAATAAAAATGTGCACAGTGGACTATTTGTAGCTAAAATTTTTATGATGTCCGGTGGGACAGGACTGAGAAGAGGGAGTGAGCCAAAGGATATCCAAACACCAAGGGAAAAGCTTAAAATTTAGAATTGCTCCGCTTAAAAATCAAATTCTCTCTGAATTCCTGGGAGAAAAGTTCCTCCTGGAGGTACCAGCATCGCTGGAGAGCCCTGTCATGGGTGTGATGAGCACAGCAGGGCTGAGCTTGCTTTTGGGTGGATTTTGGGACATCTGGGGTGCAGATTGATCTCCTTTACTGTGATCAGTGATTTTTAACTTCATACTGTAGTCTCCATTTTGGCAGCCCTGAGGTGAGTTGGCTTTTTGCCTTTTCTGAAGTGCAAAATAAATTTTAAATAAAATAAAAGGCATTCCCCTAAACATTGTGTTTTTACAGAGGGACATTTCAAGGCAAGTTTTACACAGGTTCTGCCCAGAGGGAAATTAAACTCTACATGTAAATGGAGATTACACACAAAGGAATCCATTACTTTCAATATTTCTCAGCAGGAGGGTTCAGAGTTATTTAAATAAGTTTAGATATTAAACCTAAAGTAGCCATTAAAGGAATGTGGATTTGTTTGCCTAGTTTTTATAGAAATCTTTTTTTCTTTTCCAGCTGACTGAAAAATCCATTGCTTGCATGATGGTGAATATTTTTAATGCATAAAAAAAAATCAAAGAACTTTCAATATGACACTTCCTTTGAATTTTTAAGCACCAAATTACAGAATACTTATTATAGTAAAATGTCTTCTTTAGGAGAGATTAAACTGCAAACATTTTCCTTACTTTTTTTTCCCTTTTTCCATCTATTCTTTAGAAGAGAGCTAATATAAACGCTGACATTAAACCATATTGGCTATGTAAGGCACTTTGATTGTCATTGAGATTATTTTAAAAGTTATTTAGGTCCCCACGTTACATCTTTGCAACTGCATGGAAAATGTTTCACCATGTTTCTCTTTGCAATATTTCTTTGGGGATTCATAAATATTGATTGTACCGTAAAAAATTGATGGAATCTTGAAACAGACTGCAGTCTTGGTAGCTGGGGAATTTACTCAATTTTTCTCAATAGCTGCAGTCTATAAAAAGAGGAGATTTTGCAAATTGTTTCTCACCTTGTCTTTTTAGTATTTAATAGCTCTCAATTCTGTAGCCTTCTGAACCATGCACCGGGTGCGTTTTCCATCAAAGCTGTATCAGGCCTATTCAAAGGGAATTAAAAGGCAAAGGGGTTAAACTGCCTGGCTGGCAAGCCTAACTTTCATTACTGGTGGCAGTGTAGAGCCATCCTACTGCCTGTTGTGTTAAAACTTCTGTTTAAAAAAAAAAAAAATTAAAAAAAAAAATCCTTAAATGTTAATGGAAGTATGTAGAGGAAAAAAACAACCAACTAAAAAAAAAAAACCACCCAAACAAACAAAACCCATACCGACACCACCACCTGCCCCCCAGTCCCAAGATTTCCGTCAGTTTAAACACAAAATTAAAAAAAAAGAAAAAAAAAATAGGCATTTCCCCGAATGCCAAGGAAGCCCTTGGCATCTTAGTGTAAAGCATGGGATATTCTCCTTTAGTTGTGGAAAAGTTTTAGCTCCATTCACCCAGGACCAGATGCAGAGGAGATGTTCTTGGAGAAGCCCCAGGGTAGAGCCTGCAGCCAAACCCTGACATCCTGCTCCTGTTCCACTGCACCAGACCCAGGCCACCCTTGCTGGAGCTCCTTTGGCCGACACTTGAGATGTTTTTGGTAAATGCTGGGATAGTTTGGTAAACGCCATAAAGAGGATCTGTTTATTTCCCTCTTAAACTCTTGGTGGGGTTTTCTGTGACAGGCACAGCTGAGCTTGAAGGCAGCTCAGTCCTGGCTGTGCTCAGTCCTGGCTCAGTCCTCGCTGTGCTGGGAAGTTGAGAGGGGTGACACTGATTCCCTCTTCCCCAGCTGTAAATATAGACTTCCCCTTGGATTATTAAGCTGTCCCAAGGAAAACGTTGGCATGCACCGCTGGGCAGGTGGGACTGTGCATGGGCAGCAGTACCTTTGCTTTATTCCTAATTTAATTAATGGACATCCCATGAATAAACAGGAATAAAAAGGGGCAGTGGCAGATCTCTGTAGTGCTGGTGAGCTTTGCTTTCTTTCAGTCAGACTGGGTGCAGCCATGGGATTCTTTGCAAAGTAATGCTCTGGAGACACGTTTTGCTGGAAAGCTGTTCCAAAGCTCTGCCTGGGGTCAGATTTTTGCAAAGGCACTGACAAAGGGGCTCAGCTGCAGGTCCAGGAGCAATTCTGCCTTCCTCTATCACTCCATTTGGTCAAACCTGAAAGCAGTGTGAGATCTGGAGAACAGATCACCCAAGCAGAGCAGAGCAAAAATCACTGTGCAAGAGTAGAGTAGAAATAACCATCCCCTTGTGTTGGGAGAAATAACTTAGAGAAGCATTTGATATGCTGGCACCTCTGCCCCATGCATCCAGCACCGGGGTTGTCACATATTTAATTTGGCTCCCATAAATCAGCCAACAACGAGCAACTGTCCTGCTGCTGGGAGAAAATACTAGTTATTCAAAAAAACTCATAAATATCTCTTTTTTTAAATAGGGCTCCTGGTGTCCACTAGGTGATCCACGGGCTGTCCATCAGAGGTTCCATCCAGGTGCCCAGAAGATGTCAATCAGCAGTTCCACACAGGTGTCCAGAAGAAAAGTCCACGAGAAGTCCATAAGAGACACCCGGAAAAAACACTGGGACAAAACACCCTAATTATTCAAGAAGATCATAAATGTCTCTTCTTTTAAGTAGGCCTCCAATTGCCCAGATGAAAGATCCACAAGCTGTGTATAAGTAGTCCATCCAGGTGCCCAGAAGAGAAGTCCACAAGAAATTCATCAGGGGTTCCCTCCAGGTGTCCAGAAGAAAAATCCACAAGATAATTATCAGGGGTTCCATCCAGGTGTTCAGAAGATACAATCTGCTGAAAGGCTGACAGATTTTCCTCTGCCAGGATTCCACTTCACCACCTGCTACCTACTGCAACGTGCTTCAGACTTTGAGACAGTGCAACAGTAGGAACGTTCCCCATCTGGCAACGCAGGCTTTTCCTCTTGGCTTGGAAACCCACACTCACTGCAATTAGAAAGACCTGAAGAGCTTCTGATGACCTTAAACCAGGGCATGTTCTGTAAAGAAAAGTGGCTGTAAGGGTTGCTGTTCCTCAGGGCCTTTGCTTCTGCTTTTGGAGTGTAACAGCCACTAACATTAACATTAACATTAACAAACATCAGCATTAACATTAATGGCTGTTCAGTCGTGTAGGAGCTGTGGAAAAAGCCTGCATAAAAGTTGGGCATGTTGCAGTAATGGGTCAGGAGGCTTGTTTTATGTACTCAGTACTTTTAAGGTCTTACTCTTACAAATTGGAGTAGGAAACCCAAACGGCTCAGGTGAGCTGCTGCCGGCCTCAGCATGAGCAGGGTTGGCAGTGGGACTGTAATTATGGGGTTAGGTGGGGCTCGTGGTGGACCATCATAGGCACATGGCCAGTATGGGCTCACCACTACACAACTGGACTGCACATGGTTGGTCCTGTTTGGGGCCTTCCCCTCCACTGGTCATCTCTTGTTGATCTGGGACCTGATGAACAGTCTCTTTGCAAAGCCACACACAGAATCACAGAAGGGTTTGAGTTGGAGGGGACCTTAAAGAACATCTCATTCCACCCCCCTGCCCTGGGCAGGGACACTTTTCACTAAACCAGGTTGGTCAGGACCCCTGAGCAAGACACAGCAATGTGTACACACACAAGGGCTTGTGCCATTAAATCTGCTCATGCTACACTGCTGTGCTTTAAAGCAGAAAAAGCAGCTGTAAGTCTGAAATTTGACTCCAGGAATTTAACGTAATCGAGGAGTGAAGAGGCAACATTAGTAAAGGAAGGCAGGACAAGAGGGAGGGGATGTTACTGCAGGGCTGTGTAGCCCCCGTGTTTGGCCACAAGGCTTAGCAAGGTGTTCATTCATCCTTGAGCCATGGATTTGGCTGTGGCAGAGGCATCTGTGGTGGACAGGCACAGTCCCCTAGCCCAGGCAGGCAGGGGGCAGTGCATCAGTGATGGTGATTGCTGTGTGTGAATAACTCCAGGGCAGAGGGATTGGGGCCTGAAACTGGGATTGCCCACGAACCATCATAGCACAGAGTATACCAGAGCACCTCCTTCACTCCAAACCTGACAGCACCCAACTTCCCAGGAACAGGTGCTTTATCAGGAAACAGCTGCAGCAATGACCAGGCTGAACTCTGCCCAAAACATTCACATCTGGTAAGAAATGGAGAAGACAATATCCCAAAAAGATGCAGAGCAGGGTTCTGATACACAAGGTATCAGAGAACTGGGGTCTGACCAGCTACAGTTACCTTAAAGAACCAACACAAATTCTAGGAGAAACTCCTAAAGTGATGTATTATTGTTGTAACTCTTGTTTTTCTTGCAGAAATATTTGTCTCCTACACTGTTGTTGGTGAATTTTGAGCGTTGGCACACCTAAACCCTCCAGCTTCTCACTCTGCATGCGAGTATGAGCCCTCATGTCCTACTTGGGGAATGGAATCTGTGAATAATAAACATTTTTTCTGGTGCAGCTGGGGAGTTGCATCCCTTTCCAGTCAGTAAATCAAGGCCAGGACTGATGGTCTGAAAGGCTGTGGGTGATAACACCCAAGGTTGATTTTGCACAGATGCAGCCCTGGTTCCCCAGCTGTTCCTTTCATTGCTGCCAAATCAGGATAAACTGAAGGTGGTTGTAACCAGGTGGGGCTTGTTCTCTTCTCCCAAGGAACAAGGGGTAGGACAAGAGGAAATGGCCTCAGGTTGTGCCAGGGGAAGCTTAGACTGGATATTAGGGAAGATTTTTTACCCCAAGGGGTTGTTAAGCATTGGAACAGGCTGTACAGTGCAGTGGTGGAGTCCCCATCCCTGGAGGGATTTATAAGCCCTGTGGATGTGGCTCTTGGGGACATGGGTTAGAGGTGACCTTGGCAGTGCTGGAGGAATGGTTATAGTCAATGATCTGAGGGGGCTTTTCTAACCTAAAGGATTCTATGATTTAGTAAAACTTACTTGGGTTCAAATGTGGGTGATTCTAAGTTCCTTGCTCTGCTCTCATGGTGCAAGGTGAGTTTTTATTATTTCCTTCCTGACTTAAAGTTCTGTTTAGAAACCAAAATCCATTGTGATTTACTTTTTTTCCTAGAGGTGGCAGAAACGTGTTCCTCAAACAATGCTGGGGTTTGCTTTGCCCAGCCTGCCAGTAACTACTGAAGCTACATAGTTTTGTCAGCTGTCCTTTGACTGCTTTACCCCAAGTAAATTGTTGTCCATCCCTGGAACAGCTGCCCAGGGCAGTGGTGGAGTCTCCATTCCTGGAGGGTTTTAAAAGCCATGTGGATGTGGCACTTGGGGACATGGGTTAGTGTTGGGCTTAGCAGTGCTGAGGAATGGTTAGACTTGATGATCTCAGAGGGCTTTTCCAACCTAAATGTTTACCCCAACTAAAGCAGTTCTAATTTTTTATGTATTTTCTGCTGAGACCCAGACTGGGTTTTCCCATCATTTAATCTCCTCTCACTGCACTTCACAGAATGGTTCAGGTTGGAAGGGATGACAGTGGCTCATCTGGTCCAAACTCCCTGCTCAAGCAGGATAATCCTAGAGCACATTGCACAGGGTTGAATATAGATTGTTCTGGAATATCTCCAGTGAGGGAGGCTCTACTCCTCACTTCCTTGAAAGAGAAATGGAGAAGATTGGAGAAACAGGTTGTGCCAGATTTTCTCTGTTGGTTTTTTTTTTTGTGTGTGTGTTTTGGTTCGGTTTGGTTGGTTGTTTCTTTGTGGAGGGTTTTTTGGGCTTTTTTGTTTGGTGGTTGTTGTTGTTGTTTTGGGGATTTGGTGGGGTTTTTTGTTTCCTGGTTTGGTTTTTGGCATTGCTCCATGGAAAACAAGTTCCTCAACACTCCAGCTTCAGCCTATGAAAGTGGTACTGCTAAAACAAATGCGAGATGATGGGAGTCACAGGAGTGGCATTGCTGTTGGGCCAACTCACCTGAATTAAGCGAATGGAGAGACGTGAAAGACTGTGAATACAGGGATTACAACAGGAAAGATTCATTGCAGCTCCTGCAGGAATCTCCACCAAATGCAGGTTAAACAGTTTGATCCTGGGGAATGGGACCATTCCAGCAACTCGTGGAGGCACAAACGCAACATGAGTCATGAAAAGCAAAGTGCAGGAGTGATGGTCCCCAGAGCAGGACTCAAACTCGTTGCTCCAGCCTTCCCACCCAGACATCTGTCTCCTCCCAAGCTCCTAGCATTTGCTTCCTTCTCTCCCTTCTCTTCTTTTGAGATTGGAGCTGAGATGGTCTTTTTACCTGGCACAGAACTCTGCTTTGATCTCCCACTGTGCTGTGATAGCACACAGAAAGTCTCTTCCTTCTCCCCGCCCTCCCAAGCTCAGCAATGTTGACAATCCTCAACGTTTAACGTTATGCTAATCCCTGCCTCACTTGGAACCTGGCCAGTTCATTTTCATGCTACACTGCCCATTTCCAGCTTCTAACGTAGTTTTAAAGTTGAATTAAATAAAGAATGGATGCAAAAATCAAATTAATTACTGGACACTCCATGCTACTTAATTTTAAAGCTCCCATTCCGCCAGTATTTCTTGTAATCACAACAAGCTGTGGAGTGCCAGGATGGTCGTATTGCTCTTAAACATGTTGATTAGAGAAAAATATGAAACAGAGATAAGTGTTGGAGCATTGATTTGCAATATTGTCTGGAGCTCTTATTTTCACTTTGCAGTTTTGCAGCTGAGGGAGCCGGGGGGGGCTCATCCTGAGGAAAAGGAGGCTCAGGGGGGACCTTCTGGCTCTGCAACTCCCTGACAGGAGGGGGGAGCCAAGGGGGGATTGGTATCTGCTCCCAGAGAACAAGGGATATGATAAGTGGAAATGTCCCCAGGTTTTGCCAGGGGAGGTTCAGGCTGGATATGAGGGAAAATTTTTCATGGAAATTGTTGTCCATCCTTGGCACAGCTGCCCAGGGCAACGGTGGAGTCCCCATCCCTGGAGGGATTTAAAAGCCCTGTGGATGTGGCACCTGGGAACATGGGTTAGTGGTAGGTTTAGCAGCACCGGGGAGTGGTTGGACTTGATGATCTCAGAGGGCTTTTCCAACCTAAATGTTTCTGTGATTCTATGATATGCTTGTTAGGAGGCAAGACAAGACCACCTTGGGGTGACGGGTGCTGGGATCAAAACACACTCTGTGTGAAACTGAGGGTTTCTCTGAATGCTAAACTGGGATGAACATTCAAGCACCTTCAGAGAGAAGGATACTCTGACATGTTTTTTCAAGGAGTTGTGGCATTTTAAAATTAATTTTTGTTTTCCATGTTGCATGTTTCGTATTCCAGTGTTGTATTTTTAAAGATAGGCAGACAGCTGGAATTTGCCAAAAAGTTGGGTTTGTTTCACTGTATGTGTAACCTTGAAGGAAGAACACATATTTTTCTTGGGAAAAGTGCCACAGGTAGTATTGCTTGCCAAGGTATGGCCCTTTTTTCTTCCCTTCAGCTCTAATCTACAGCAAAATCTGGACATCAATGTCAAGAGCCTCTATTCTGCTTTTACAGAGCACCTTGGGGTTTTTGCATTTTCTATATGAGCTACTTTAATCCTTGCTCTCCTATATGTGAATTTTTTTTTTTTTTTTTATATTCCTAGATTTGTGCTGACAGTCTTTCTGCAGACTCTGCTGCCCACAGAGGACAGGCACAGATGTTCGTTCTGTCCTTCTGCATATGGATATTTTTCTGTTCCACGGGCTTTTTTCCACTTTACTGGGGTGTGTAGGGACTGACCCTGCGCCTGTACTCTCCTATAAATAAGAAGCAGTATGGTAATACCTGTACATCCTCTCTAACAAACACCAAGAGGGGGAAGGATGCTTCAGTATTTCAGAAGAACCTGAGAGCAGAGCAGTCAACCAGGGCCTTTGAAACCAAAGCAAGTACATTTTTATTATTACGTTGCTATTTTATTGTTGGTTAAAATGTACTATTTATCTTATTTTCCTCACAGGAAGGGAAAGCATGCAAAATTTAAATTCTGGTGGTTAAAAGGGACGAAGCAGTGGCACAGAAGGGGTTACACCTGCACAGCCATCCTTCATGGTGCAACTTCTTCCAGGACCCACACAAAAACTTATTAAGCAGCTGCCTGTCACCTCTCCTTAATAAATAAGAATCTCTTTTCAGCCTCTTTGTCTCCTTCACCTCTGGGGCCGGCGTCCTGTAAACACACTGCCAATTAAACCTCACGTCTAGCAAGGCCACAACTAATGAAAAGCAATAGAGAATTCACTGCCTTTTAATGAGGAAAACATTGCTTTTTACAGGGAACAATTTATTGGGCCAATTCCCCCCGTCCATCACCCTGGGGAACTGCTGCCTTTTTTACCCCCTGTTTGTTACTTTGTCAAGCGCGTGTAAAATTGCACGCTGAACACAGAGGTGAAGGCTCTGACTCAATTTATGGTGTGACATCTCTGATCTTGCTCCCCGGATCAGTAAGCGATCCTGGCAATGATATGCATGGAAATTAATTACTGTGCCCGCCAGCGCTTCAGCAGGACCCTGCCGTTGATAATAGATCAGTTTGCAGGAGTTTGTTAGAGGGGCGGCCGCGTCTGCTGCTGTTTGCTCACAGGCAAGACAATGTCAGCGCGGTGCAAACCACCAACATCATCACAGCCCGTGGCTGTGGGAGGGGAGGGGGAGAAAGCTCTTGTGAGAGAGCTCCGAGGCTGCCTAAGTGCCCCCAGAAAAGGCAAACCAGAATAAAATGACAGGAACACAGTGATTTTTGGGTTTTGTTGTTGTTTTGGGTTGGTTTTTTTTTGCGAGAGCGAAGAGGCAGCGTTAGGTTAAGAGTGCCATAATATTTAAGCAAGGGCAAACTTTTGCCAAGCCCAGGCTATTAAAGTGATATATACTTAAATGGGGAGGAGGGGGGGGAAGGAAAGGATGGCGAGGTCAAATTGCAAATAAAAGAAGTTTGGGAATAAATTCTGCATAAAAACCTACAGGGTCCTATCATCCATGGTTATAACATGCGTTAGCTTGGTTAGCTTTACATCCCTGTTTCCCAGAATTTGCAGTTTAAAATGCATTCACAGAATCATAGCATGGTTTGTGCTGGGAGAGACCTCAGAGATCATCTAGTTCCAACCTGAGCTCTTGGCTGCAGTATTTTGTCTGCTCCTCCCGAGCAGCCCATTTTTTTTTTGCGAGTGGATGCAGCAGGTTTTACTTGGCTTGGCTCACCAGTGGTTCAGGACATGAAGGGGCATGGGGGGGGCCAAGGTGTGTCATCCTGCTGAGCTGTTCTTGGGGAAATGGGGGAATTGCCCCAGAGCAGTTGTAGGAAACCCCTCCTCGATGAGCCTGTTGGGCAGTGTGGTCCATGAGCATCCTTGAATCCTCTCACAGGTCACTCCTCCACACAGGGAGTGGTGAAACCAATCCCTTGTGTGAGGTGAGCAGAGGGATGGTGGGCAGGGACAGGCATGGCCCCCCAGTCCTGTTCCAGAACACCTTGACCTTCCCTGCCACTGCTGTCTTCTTCATCTCATTTATTTTGGCTATGGAAAAAAAGGGTAGCAGTCACTCTCCTGCCTCTCTGGGGGAGACCCAGTGGGGTTTAGCAGGGTGCAAGGAAAGTGAACTCTACCAAGCACTGTAATTGGATGCATTCCACGCTGGCAAGGTATTTTTGTTTGTTATTTGACATTTTTTATCATATTATTTCTTACCCCTTTAATGATGGATACCTTGGTCCTCGGACTGTTCACATACTCATGGAATTACTTTAAAATCTCCTTTATTTCTCACCACTTACTTCATGGTTTTGCATGCTTTGAGGTCCAAAAGGGCTCCATATTGGTTTTGGGATTAGACAAATAAGGCATGATGACTGGCTAAAACCCCAGCTCCGGGGTACCAAAGCAAACAGAGATGATGCCACTCTTGGCCCAAATATACCAGGATTCCCAAAAAGGTAATTACACCAAAAGAATGGGAGACCCCATCTCCAGTCTGTGACTTTGGGGTCCCTGTTCTCAACCCAGTCATAGCACAAGTTTTTTTTTTATATTGAATATTTCCTGTTTGTGGTACTGATTTTCAGTTCACTTTCTTTGAAACAGCCGCACCAGTCTCTTGTGGCAAGGCAGGCACTTTAAAAACGTGTTTATAAAAAAGTGGGGAGCGAAAAGAAATGGGTAATAACAAATACCTTGGAAAGGGAGACAGATGGAGAGGAAACAGGGATACCCATTAGCTGGTTTTGATGCCTTGAGCGACGGCAGTGTTTGTTGCTCCTGGATCCCCACAGCCCTCGTGCTGTGACCCTCCACCCACTGCCACTTTGCATTTGGTAGGGGGACATTTCAGAAAACAGTGGGTGAATAAAAGAATATGCTTTTGGATCTACCTGGCTATCTGGTTTGACCCAGTTTGCACCTACGCTGAAGAGCAAAATGTAGTCCTTCCTATTTACCCCTGATAGTGAAATCTAGAAAGTGTCTGATACATATAAAAAGCCCAAGATTATTTCAAAGCTCTAGAAAAAAAAAAAAAGGGATAGGGAGGGAGAGCTGTGAAAGATCATTTCTTTCCTAATGTGACTGTTAGATTTGGCTGGTTTAGCAATTAAACTTTTCCTTTATTTGTTACCCCTACAGACCCCTGGTTAGAATAGGATCCTGAAGTTGAGTCCGCCAGAGCATTGGGCTTACATGATTCAATTAACCTTTAAGGTAGCTCTGGAAGTTGGTACTCTAGGAGATCCTTTTGTTAATTGGCAGCCTGACACAGACAATTAAGTTTGATCAGATGAAGAGGGCATCAGGGACATCATTATCATACTGTACTGAAGACTACGTGGTGTGTAAAAGTTGTTTAATTTCTGCCAAGGAAGAAAGCGGGGGGCTGGGGGAGCCCTCTGTGCACATACAGTATTTTGCTTATTAAATATTTCATTTCCCTTGCCATGAGCTGCAAATGTTCCCATTTTTTACCCCTCCTTTTTGGTTTCTTCCCACTGCAGCAAAATCCGCTGAATGATCGTGCCTCTCTTATTAAAACTTCTGCATTTCACTGGAGGTATTGCATTTAAAAAAAAAGGGGAAAAAAACAAAACAAAAAACCCCACAACCCAAAAACCAAACAACCAAAACAACCACAAAATCAGCAGAGTTGCTTCAGGGATGGTCACAAAGCCCACGGTGGGTGGAGTATGAGCAGGGTGTGGTGAAAGTGGTTAAAGCTGGAGCTGGGCTGGGTGAGATCTCCGTTTGTCCTTTATCAGGGAACTACACAAAAACATACCTGTGAGTCTTACATGGAGCAGGTCTTATAACAGAGGTGGCTGTACATCTCTGGGATGAAGGGGGAGATGCTGGGGTGAGAGTGGCACATTCTTCAGCGCTGTGCATGTCTTTGCAGAGGCAGGAGGGGCTGGAGGAGGTGAACCCACCACTGATGGGTTTGTGAGTCTGAGAGGTGGTTTCTTTGTATTTCTCTCGCCTGGTACTAACAACAGTCACACTGCTGAGGCTTTAAAAATGCATTCTTTTTTTCTTTTTTGCAGGCACCACTGCAGAGCATTAGGGGGGTGAGCCAAGTTACAGCCATCTGCAAGGTTTACTCACCACCAACTTCTTGTTGAGTAGGAGACATCCTGAATTCAAAACCTTTGGTAAGTCAGTAGCACTTTGGTTTTCCAACTTTCCATGCCTAATGCAAAGAGCAGCCTGCCTGGGGCAAATATATTCCCAGGCCTGAGCATCCTGCTGCAGTGAGGATCTTCCCACTGTGGGTATGGATTGCCACAACTCCGCTCCTCACCACGGTCTGCAGACGTGGCATCCAGGTGAGTTCAATGCACCGTCAGAAGCAGAAGTAAATTTAGCAGCTAAACTCGATATATGAGCTGGACAGGAGCTCTCATTGCTTCTGGGGAGCCTTCAAGGACTCTTGTCCCTCCTCAGCTATCCCATGTCCACCCTGGATGCTCCAGCTGGTTGCTGAGCCAAAGGCAGTTCAGGAGGAGGTTCCCCAAGCAAACACAGGACTACAGGGCAACAGAAGAAATTAAACCCCATATCCTCAAAGACAGAGCATTTCTCTTACACCTACCCACTTTTGTAGAGGACATTTTAGGAAAAATAAGCTGTGAGACCCATGCAGAAGCACATTTTCAATAGATATACAACCCCTTGCTCCCACCTACCACTGTGCAGTTGTTTTTGCCCCCTCTCCTTCCTCCAGCCATTTTTTCTGTGAGCGAGAGAGAAGGCATAGTATCATGGAATGGTTTGGGTAGGAAGGGACCTTAAAGCTCATCTTGTTCCACTCCTCTGCCATGGGCAGGGACACCTTCCACTAGACCAGGTTGCTCCACGCCCTGTCCAACCTGGCCTTGGCATAGCTTCTCTGGGCAACTTGTGCCAAGGCCTCACCACCCTCACAGTACAGAATTCCTCTTAATATCTAATCTAAATCTCTCCTCTTTCAGTTTTAAACCGTTCCCCCTTGTCCTGTCACTGTCTGCCCGCGTAAAAGTTGCTCATCCTCTTTTTTTATAAATCCTCTGTAAGCATCTGGAAAGGAAACAAGGCTCATAAAACCAGCAGGCACATGATACCAGGATTTTCCATCCTCGTATCACATGGGCAGGCTCTTTGCTTTCTCATTAGCCTTACACAGTTGCTTCAGCAATTATGATACATATTGCATAATTCTTATAGCATTAGCCTTGCTACATAAGTCATTAATGTGCTAAGTTAGTGATAGCAGCAAATGCAGATTCTTGTGCTGTGTGATGCTAATAATATCTATGAGATTTTAGTCCTAATCCAGCGAGACGTTTTCAGCCCTCTACTGCCATAGCACCGTGTAATGGAAAATTAATGGGAAGTTGCAAGTGAGGAATGAGTGTCTCTTTCTGTCTTGCCTGCTCCCCGTGCTGCTTGTAAGGCTGTAGCACAAGAACAAAAGAGCTAAAGATTAATCCAGACCACTCTCCAACAGTGACCAACACTCAGTGCCTTGGGGAGGACACAGAAACAGGGTGAACGCAGAGACTCCACCTGAGGATGCTCTTCCAGCCTCCAAAACCCCTCGGCTCTGGGTCCTCACTTGCCACAGATCCAGCCACCAGCAGGGTCCCCTAGAGAATGTTACTCAGAATAGTAGGTACTGGTGTGTTTTCGTATATTGTTGTATTTTTTTAATATGTCATAGGTCTCGGTGTATTTTTCTTCTGTAAAATTTTTGGGAGCTCTTTTGAACTCATGTAACTAACTATTTCAGTACTTCAGCTGGTAAATAACAGAAATGGGTAGTGAGTAAGTCTAATCTCTCCCATGGCAACTTGTGGATGGCATTTAGCTGATGGTAAGTGTTAACAAAATGGCAATGATGAGGTTTTGAGGTGTCCTTATAAATCCCTGCCATTAAACCCTGTTATTGTTAGGGCTTGGTGTGAGACTGAGAACTGAGCTTGGAGAGACCATGTCGTGCCCTGAAGGTCTCTCTCTGTCAAGGAAAAATGGAGATGGGATGGTCACACTACAAAGCAAACTATCTCCTGTAAGCACCTCCTTTTTGGTGGAATGAATCAAGGCAAGTATGTTTCCTTTATGGGGATCAAATGGGTCATGTGCCTCTGGCCTAAGTCTGCCCATTCCTCCCTGGAAGTCAGAGATTCCTATTTACTCCACCCTATGTTTTCTACCTCCATTTCCTATGGGGAACTCCCCTCAAAAACATGGAGCCATAGAATCATTTAGGATGGAAAAGACCTCTAAAATCATTGTGTCTGATTTTTAGTTGACCAAACAGTGCTGAGAAACAGACTTTACCAGCCACTGGTGGTGAAAAATCCTCTAGTTCAAAAATCCGTAACTCTGCACCTCCTAACAAAGGCAGCAGGGAAAGGCAAGGAAAGGGGCAGGAATGGTAGCAAGTTGTGAGTTTTCACCACTTGGCATGAGTCTTCAGCTCAATACATCAGTGGAAGGGTATGTCAGAACACGAAATGGTGGGAAAAGCATTTCTGTGAAGGAATGGGAATTGTGCACAGTTCCTCTCCACAACTTACCTGTGGAGCAGGACCTTGCTGTATCCTGCATGTGCCATGGGCAAGCCTGATGCAAACTCAGAGACAAACAGTTGTTCCCGTGCTCTGTCTCCCAAGTTAGGAGCGTTAAGAAAAGGGAAAGATTGAATTTGTGAAGGCAAAAAAGTGCATTGGAGACAAATGACTGCACAGTGGGCTGTCACTTTCCTGTGAGCAGGTGAGCCCCTTGCACCAGGACTGAGGTTGGTCTGCTTGGTTGGTCGGTTGGTTGTCTACTGGCCCAGCACTGCAGAACTGCAGAACAGGATGCTTTTGAACCATAAAGGAATAATACTTGAGATGTATTGGCTGTACAGTTTCATTAAGATGACATAACATCTTGGATAGATTATAATTTTATAATACCTTTGCATGCCACTGCTATTACTACTATGTTGTTTTATGATGATGTTAATATACAGATGTTGCTTTAATCTGTTTTTTAATTTACTTTGTATATCCCCTACGTACATTTTGTTGTAAGGTAGTTTATTTTGTAGCAGCTCATTTATTTTAAAAGTTGGGAGGTTTTTTTATATCACTGCTAGCATGCTAATGACATTTATACATGTGTTCTCTTTAATCTCTCCCCTAGTTGCCTGGTACAAATATTATAATTTCTCTGATTTTTCTAAGTGCTGAAAACTGTTTTGTTAGGGGTTTTACTTTGAGGTTCAATTTTTTATGTCGAGGTTTACTGAGTTCAGCTCTGCAGCACTGTATTTTAGTGTGGTAACCCTTCCTTGTGTCTTCACTCCTGTTTTCACTGATCCTGTTTACAGGATAAGCATTGTAGAGCAGTTTGGTCATGCTGCCCTTCATCTGAGCTTTTGATGCTCCCTAGGAAGATCTTGCTAAAAGGATTTTCAGGTGGCCTTGCACCTCCTCAAGTTAGGGGTAAGGCAAAGAGTAGAGCAGACCTGAACACATATCTTACCTCTCGCAGTCACATCTAGTTAGGACCTAGATTGTAAAATATTCCCATTCCTCTAACAAACCAAACCTCAGGCCAAAGGACTAGGATGTCCCCGTGCTTGGATACAGGTGCCATACACGGGCTGAAGGGAAATTTCTCCCGGCTGGGGCCAGGCTGAACAGGGTGATCTTCAAGGTTCCCTCCAAACTGAACCACTCTGTGATTCTTCAACTCTGCATCTGGGGTTGTACCAATGGAGAGAGCAGGTCAAACTGGGGAATAAGGACTGGATAGCTGGAGACTGGCACAAAGAGAGGGGGAGGCATGACCTGGATTTCTGGACCTGGATGAATGATGCTGCTACCGTGTGTGTGTTTAGCTGCAGCAGCAAAGCGAAGTCCCTTTGTGCAGAAGGAGGGGATGTGCTTGTTGAGGGGAAGAAGGAGGAGGGAGCAGCATCTTTCCAAGCAGCTTCCCATGCTGGACTTCTCAAATTATGCCTAATTAAGTCTGCTGCCCAGAATGCCATCAAATTAGCAAGTGAACAAATTGGATTGACTTTGGTGGGACGACTCCCTCGTTTTGTGCTGCCCCGCAGTGCAGCTGCTCTGTCTGTGGCTCTGCCTTGCTGAATTCCTGGTGAAACCCCTCCCAGATCCAGCAGAAATGAGCATCCAGCCCTCACCACAGGCTTTGACTCCACTGCTTCAATGTAATATCCTGTCTGAGCTCTCCAGCCTCCTCAGGGAGACCTTCTTGCTTTCCCTGAAATATGTACATTGGGAGAATATTTTTCCCATAACTTGGTGGGATGGAGCTTGAGAAATGCTGCCGTAGATGGTTTCATGTTGCCAAAATGTACTTGCTATTTGATGATGTGGGCTTCGGAAGGCCTGCTGTTCCCAATTGTCCATTGCATATTAAGGATGGTTATAGCCAAGAAGACTCCTCTATTTATTTGCTCCCTTTTCACTGTGACTTTATTATGCATGAGCAGCTTGACTGTGATACTTCTTTTGTTTTACATTTTGCATTCATTAAAAACCAGTCATCTGCATATTTTGTGAACCCTCAGGGGTCTCTTCTCCCCTTGATGCATGTGTGCCAGTCCCATTACCATCGATGGGAATTAGGAGCTCATGCTGAAAAAAAAACACAGGCACACCTCCCTCTGTTTCTCCTCCTACTATTCAACTAGGATATTAAAAAAAAAAAATCATTACACAGTATATTCACTTCGTGTTTAAAAATAAAAGTTTAAAATAAAAAAAAATAAAAAAAAGAAGAAAGGAAGAGAAACTTGACCATGTATCTCGGGAGATTCTTCTTTCTTCTTATAGCCCAGGTCTAAAGGCCCTGTAAACAGAAGGTGTAAATAATTTTAGCATCACTGAGATTTATGACTGTGCTTTTACCAGTAAGTAAAGTGGGCCAGACCCCCTTCCCAATAGGGAAGACAAGTGATGTCATACAGCTTGTGTCTACACCAGTGCCCTTGTCCTTCTCCAGCCTTCTTACATGACACTGAGGTCTGTACCCTGCTTCCTGGCCCTGTTTTTGTCACTAAAAGTCATCAACAAGCATTTGATCCCATTTCTGTCACCCTAAAATGGTTGCAGGCTGCACTGTGGTCCTCCGTGGCTTCCTGACGGTGCTGAGGATATGGATGAAGAAGTCACAGCAGTTTCCTGAAAGCAGTCACTGGGAGAACTTGGGTGCTCCTGACTGACCATCCCAAGGCAGGTCCTTGCCAAACTACCAAGCCAAGGGACCACGGATGGGGAAGGCTGGTCCTGCCCTTATCCCTGTGCCATTTTACAGGGGGTTACCCTCCTCCCTCCCCTGCTTCTGCTGAGCAGGGGTTCAGGCTGTGCATTTTTGCTCCCTGCCAACAAAGAAGTGATTTATTTCTCTTCCATTTCAGTTAAAACTACCGGTGCATGGTGGCCTCTGGTACAGGGAACCCCTGTTCTCTCTGCCTCATCTCTGAGGGTTACAGCAATCATGCTTCTCCACCCAGACAGAAGTTTTGTATAAAACCTCCCCTGCTCCTCTGCGTTTCGAGTTTGGCAGTTCCCCCTTTCACAAAAATGTGCACGGGAAGATGCACAGAGAGATATGAATTTATTTTCTGCATTGTTAAAGCTTCAACATTGCCCTCAAATCATCCTGACACAAAGGCAATGCAGCTCGGTTCACCAACCAGCACATTTTGCCCTGAGCAAAGACACTTTCCCATGCATGGAATGATCTCCCACTGTTTCCCATAAGAGCACAGGGCTGGCTAGAGGAATCAAATCAAAAGCTTTCAGAGACAACAACCTGCCTGAAACAACTTGAAACAAATGAGGGCTTGGGATGCAGCTGGACAATGATAGCTGGGGCCACGTGCTAATAGTGGAATTAAGCAATAATCCCATTTTGTTGTTGCTGCCATGGCTGGAGCACCCCTTGCTCTGCTGAGCATCTGCCCTGTCTTAGCAGCATGCTGGTTGCTTCGAGGACCAGGTCTCTCTGCCCATGTATCTACATACTTGTCCGTGGTGGATACTGGCAGGTTTAGGCACACAGGGTGCTCTAGCAAGTCAGTCTCATAGAGCCCATCTTGCCTGGTTGATGGTGGGAGAGGGATAATCAGTTTTGGAGGATGAGACACTCTGTGTAGCACAGCTTCCTGGCTTTTTGGGCCCTGGTTGTGGTCCAGTTGCTCTCTCCAAATCAGTTCAAGTGTCAGAGTGGGTGTCTGAGTGGGGAAGCTCAACTCCCACATGCTTCTCAGCTACACAGCTCCCTGCTTTCTTTCTGCTGCTGCTACTTTAATGTCCTTAGCAGCACATTCTAACATCCAGCATATCCTGGAACAAGATGCCCAAGGAGGCTGTGGATGCCCCATCCCTGGAAGTGGTCATGTTCAAGCTGGATGGGGCTAGAAGCAACCTGGTCTAGTGGAAGGTGGCAGGAGCCCATGGCATGGGGTTGGAAGTAGACGAGATTTTGAGGTCTCTTCTGACCCAAACCATTCTAGGATGCTTTGATCCAGAAGCAGAGAAATTACTTAGCAGGGACCCAAACCAAAAGGGGATCATTTTCTAGGGTAAGAGTCATCACTCATCCCTTGCTCAGGATCTATCTCACAATTCAGGCTGCTTGGAGACAGCCTATAGGTAATAGAGCAAAATAACAATCTTCCAATTCCTGAATTACTCGCTGGTTTGGCCCACTGATTTTACCAATTGACTGATTTATCAGCTGAAACCTGGAACAAATAAACATTTTTAAATAATGAAGAGTTAAGAGGTTATGAGCTTAGGTCAGCTCTGGAGCTTGAAGACTCTTTGTCATCCTTTGCACGAAGGTACAGAGAATTGCTACTTGCCTTTCAGGAAAAGGTTTTTCCCTATACAGGTGTTACATAAAGAAATAGTATGGAATAAGGGGTGGAGAAAACAATGGCAAACCGAGGGTTTGGGTGGTTGGGCACTGAACAGGCTCCCCGGGGCAGTGGGCACAGCACCAAGGCTGACAGAGCTCAAGGAGTGTTTGGACAATGCACTCAGGGACAGGGTGGGGTTGTTGGCGTGTCCTGTGCAGTGCCAGGAGTTGAACTCGATGATCCTTGTGGGTTGCTTCCAACTCGGGATATTCTATGACTCTTTGCGCATCTCACCAGCACATGAGTGCTATTCTTACCTTGACTTACTGCAGCCCAGCTGGTTATTCTCAGACTGTATCTTCACTGGGATAACTTTATCTTGTCCACACACATGCTTCACTTCAGAGTTCCTGGTTGCACCCCAGGTTCCACCGCAGCTGTGGGTCACGACCACACTCCAGAATCATGCCTGAAGAAAACTTGAATCCAGCACCACTGGCTCGCTCTTGATCTACCAAAATAAAACACACAAAAGCAGGAAGGATGGGAAATGGTTTTACTGGAGCAGCATCAGCGTCTCCATTTGTGAGTCAGTTCCTTAAGAGAAGGAGGCTCCATTTAGCTGAGAGGTGGAAGGTAAATTGCATCACTGGCCTTCACGTCCACAGCCCTCCACGTACCAGCTTTGACTCAGCAGTCTCCAGTAGTAAATCATTAATGGTCCCTTAAGAAAGATGAGCTAGTTCATAACAGAAGTCTGAAATGAGGAAAGGAGATGGGTGGAAGAGCAGAGTTTCCACTCCCAAAATAAAGCATCGCAGTCATCTTGAATATATGGAGAGCGCGGGGAAGGCCGGAGGCATCCTCTTTGTTAAATATTTACCACGCAAGTATTATTTCACAGAACATTTCTGGGGCTTTGTCTAAGCAGGATGGAGTAAGTGAAACATTCGGATGGGTCAATAGGACCCAATTTGCCAGAGTGGCTTGTTCTTAAATGGGAATCAAAAGCCAACCAGAGAGAGCTCTGTAATGTTTGACTACTAAAAGCATTGCTGCATTGCTTGAAAAATGCAGCACTGGGCTGGCTCCGAGGGACCAGTGAATAGATTCTCTTCTTGGCATTGCCAGGCCAGGATTTCCTCTTCATTATCAGCTGTACAAACTCCTGGACACAAGCAGGGCAAAAGGATGAGGTCCTGGTGGCTTGGTAGGAACCTGATGTTGCTGAGGAACCTGTGGCTGAGGTAGGAACCTGATCAGTGCTGATGTGCACAATATTCCTTCAAAATCACGTTTACTGCTCATAGAAATTAACTGCATTTAGAACAGGTATAGCCCACCGCAGGTCCAGTCATCCTCCCTGCAAGCACCAAGGCTCAGGTCTGGCATTACCCAGATAATATTTGAACTTTCTCCCCCACCACTCAAGGCTTCACTGATGGATGTAATTAAATTACAGATAACTCAGGGCCATCCAAGGAGACAAAGTCACCAGAAGGAGAAAGAAGATCATTTTACTAATTCTTGTAAGGGCACAGCAGAAAGTACCATTCTGTAGATGCAAAACCAGAGTAAAACCATTGTTTTATAAAACTAAAAAATAAAAGGTGAAAACCCTGAATTCTTTCAGGTTTCACTCACAAGTGAATGGGTCTCCTTTTCTCCACAGACATATTTAATGACGATTTTACTGGATTAACAGCAAGCTAAATTATTCCTGTTATCTGCTTGGGAGCAAGCAACTGTACTGCCAATGAAGTTGTTCAGGAGTATAATAAAATTCTTCTGGCCACAGATGGGCTTTGGGGCTGCTTTCTCCCAGTTTTTGGGATGTCTCCTCACTGGAAGAGCATGAGACACTGAAAAGTCCTGGATTAAGGTAAGCACTACTTGACAAAACCCAAAACGTCGGTGTGTTATCATTATTCTCACACTGAACCTAAAACACAGCACTGTATCAGTTACTAAGAGGAAAACAAATTCTATCTCAGCTGAAACCAGGACAAAATTACTACAGAAACTGTGAGGAGTCCCATGAAGGAAAACCAGCAGTTATTTTTGCACAAGAAAACTCGGTGAAGCAGAAATATCCACCAGAGAGGGAAGGCCAAGTGTGCTGGATTCAGATTCAGGTGGTGTTGATGTCTCCTGCACGTAGCTCTCTCCTGCACCACCTCCCACCACAGCAGAGAGATGTGGAAGCTCAACTTCCAGTGGGTTTGAGTGCATCTCTCATCTTTAAAATATCAACACATATTAATTCAGTATATGTGATGCTGCCTCTCCCAGCTCCCCAAAATTTCCATTTTTTGATCAACCTGAGCTACAAACCACTGCTCTGTGCAAATTAACTTCCTTCCATGAGCTTATCTGTCCCCCCTTGAGCTCAGACAGACTTTGAGCATCCAGTGCGATTTAAGGAAGCCGGGCGTGACAAATAAGGACAAGTTGGATTCCTAATTTTTTTTATTTTTTTTTTTTTTAAATTATGAAGTGCAAAACACATCAGCAGCTAATTCTGATTCACAAATACACTGGAGAAACTTGTAACCTAGGAACGCCTTGAAAGCGGGAAGAAAGGCACAAAATTTGTCATGCCTGAGGAACCACTCAGCTCCTTTGTACTTCCCAAATTTGCATCACGCTGGGCAGCTCCATGACACAGCCCAAGTTCAGGGAATCCTGCCCTTGCTGGGGAATTGCTGCATCAACCCACCAGCTTGATTTAAGTCACTTCAGGCGTCTGAGTAGCATCCAAAAATTAAAAATGCCGTGAAATGTTTTTTGAGGTCGCTTTCTCTTTGGAGAATTTTGAACACCAGCCCCTCACCTCTTGTCAAATATTGTTGGTGTTTATATCGTATATCATAGAATCATGGAATATATGAGGTTGGAAGGGGCCTTTAAAGGTCATCTAGTCCAACTCCCCCTGCAATGAGCAGTGATACACTCAACTAAGTCACTAAAAGCCCTGTGCAACCAGCCCATTAACGATTCCAGGGACGAGGCACCCATCACCTCTCTGTACAACCTGTTCTGTGTAGGTGCCACATGGTAAGAAACTACATCTGATCAAAATTTTCCATTTTTATTTGCAGTTTCTTGGGTTGTACTTACCCTTGTTCTTGGCCAGCAGGACTTCTGAAACCTATTTTCTCAGAAGTTGCCTTCCTAATGTTTCCCTTCTGTGTCTAACAATAACATTGAGTTCATCTTGGGCCTTTGTTTCAGAAGAACAAGACCATGATCTGGTGCCCTCTTGTTTTTGGGTTTTTTTTTTAAACTGGCTATCTTCTCCCTCTCCCCCCCCAAAAAAAATTACAATAACTAATTCAATATATCTGGTATATTTGTGATCACTAACCTTTTGTCATATTTTGTTAAAACTGGTTAACAGCTTCAAAAGTTATCAGCCTCATTTCCTTAAGAAACATAGTTAAAAATATTACTGTGAAAGCATGAAATACTTATTTTCTTTAATTTGACAACAGGTTAGGATTAGCAAAGGTATAGTCTAGTCTTTGCTCTTCTGTATTCCTCCTGGTAATTTATACTTACTTTTGTTTTCTCTTTTTGCCATTTGTATTTCTGACCACCTTTCTCCTCACAACAGGTAACAGCAGATGTCACACCAGGCAAGAGCAGAATGTGGTAGCCCTTTTTGTTTGGTCCTTGCAACATCTTCCAGTTTGCCACTATCTGCAAAATTCAGATTTTCACACTATTTTCCATGAGCAACCATACTGGTTCAGACCAAAGGTCCAGCTGGCTGAGGATCCAGTCTCCAACCAGATGTAGTTCTGAGACACATCAGAAATAATTTTCTCTTATTGTATATCTAAATATTCTCTGATGGTTTTAGCCTGGTTTCTTCAGGAAATGAGGCACTTTTCCAAAAGACTCCTCCTACTGTGGTAGCTTTTGAATCTGTAGCTCACCTTTGACCACTGGTTCCTACGAGTTTTGTTAAAATATTCAGACTGGGCTGAAAATGTTCCAAAAAAACTGTGCAGAAGAGGAAAATTAGAAATATCTTAATTACAGGAAGTAGGATTTCAGAAATAGGTTTTCAGGCTGCTTTTTGGCACTCATTCTTAATCAATGTTATATGGAAAAACTCAAATATTTTGCTAAACTCTCAGGCTGATGTATCTCTGCAATTACCTCCGTAATAGAACCATAGAATGGTTTTGGATGTAAGAGACCTTAAATGTCATTCAGTGCCACCCCCTGCCATGGGCAGGGACACCTTCCACTAGACCAGGTTGCTCCAAATCCCATCCAACCTGGCCTTGGACGCTTCCAGGGATGGGGCAGCCACAGCATCTCTGGACAACCTGTGCCAGGGCCTCACCACCCTCACAGTGGCAGGTAAGGTAGAGGTTCCTATCTCTTCTGGCTTTCACTCCTGTTTTTCTTACAGGACACAGTGATTTGGCCTTTGATACCAGTTTTCAGTACTGGAGACATGACAAAAGAGTCCAACCAGCAGCAAAACCATGTCATGGACAGAGATGGGACTCAATGCCCACGCCCATTTTTTGCTATCTGCATCATGCACCTTTCCCACTTGGGGTGCAACTTGGAGGGAGAAAAAAAGGATTGAATCAAATCCTGAACTCAGAAGCAGCTCTTACAGAGGTGGTGATCACAGTCGATGTATATTTTCATTGACATGAAGAGTTTGTTCAGCCTGGATTATTTGCCAGCCACAATTACACAGCACAGAGATGACTTTAAACACAGGACCCCTGGCCCGCTCTGCTGTCTCCTGGGTAGGCAGGAGGCATATTAGGAAATTGCTCAGATAATGTTAAAGAGGATGGATTTGTGATTATGGCGTTTTGACCCACCTGGTAGCCTGCCCTTGGAGCTCTACTTAACAGGTCTTCCCTGTGTCTTTTCAAGCAGTTAATTTTGTGGCCAAGTCCCTGAACTCTCTTCCCATTCCTTTTTCACGTGTAGGGCTGTTTGCTTCTCTGCCATCCAGTCATCTGGCAAATGCTTGCTCAAGGACACCGCGGAAGATTTGTGCTAATAATGAAAAGCTTGAAGGGGGCAAGAGATTTTGCCCAGGAAAAATAATGTCGATCCACTCTGTTGTGTGTCTGTCCCATTGAGAAGGGGGAGCTAATAACAGAAAGGTTAGCTAACAGGCTGGCTTCTTTCTAGGGGCTGTGGCCACGTGGATTAATGCGTTATATTAACCTAAGCAAAATTCTCAGCTACCTTGTAAGGATTCAGGGTTTTAAAATATTTGCTTCTGTATTTTTAGTTTACAAAGAGGGTTTTTTTCCCCCCAGTCTCGCCATCTCCTTCTGTCACAGGCTGACAACCGGGAAAAGAGAGCGGGATATTTCCACACTGCTTCTTTGCCTTAATATCAGGATATTTTCAGCAGCCAAAGGAGAACACATTTCCAGGTTTGAGGGGGTTGAGGCTGGCTTTTTCTTTTTTTTTTTTTTTCCTCCTTTGTGTGTTTGTTTCTCTTTGCACCACAAACCACACGGAGGGGCAGGGAGGGTTGTGCATTACATAAGAGTGGCCCTCCACGCTTTAATGTGGGTCTGCGCCGTGCCATGCAGCGAACATAATGTGTCCTCCCAGGGACAATTTGCATAAAGGATAAATAAGAGAATCACAATGTGAAGTTTATTCATTTTTAAATCCTGCAGCGTTTGTGATTGAAGGCCCAAGCTCAGATGTTTTCCTGATGTGTACCATTAAGAGTCAGGGCTTTGCCTAATGTCTCTTCTGTTACTGCAGGGGGATGTAATGTGCAGTATTTCTCCACACTGGAGTATCATTTTCAGTGTATTCCACTCGGCTAGGGAGTGAGGAACTGCAGGCTGCATTATCTTGTACCGGGCCCACTCTCCTTAATTTGCTGTAACCGAGCCAGCACATTAAATACAAAACATATTGATGTTCTCTGAGAACCCTTGAGGGTCTTTACCCTTCCCTGTCAAAGGAACTGTGCAATCCAGGAGGAAAGGAAAAAAAAAAAGGCATTTTGCCATGGTGAAAATAGTTGCACTGCTGGCACGGCATGGCTGACATAACACTGAGCTTCCATTTACCTCACTTAGAGGGGAAAGTCATAACAAAAGCCATTTTACCTCCCAGCTCCAGATCAGGGTCAGCAGAGAGAAGTGATCTGAACCCCAGCCTGGGTGGTAACAAAGGTAACAAAGGTGCTAATACTGCACACTCCTAAATTTGCTGAAGTCACAGAATCACAGAGTGATTCAGGTTGGAAAAGACCCTTAAGATCATAGAACCGTGTAATATTTTGTGTTAAGCGACCCCAAAGATCCTCTAACTCCAAACATAAACCTGACATTGCCAATTCCCCCACCAAATGTCCGCTCTCATGATCTCACAGATGAAATCTGGTGGTTAAAGGGTCTGGTTCTATATGGGGCACCACGGGCAGGAACCCATACAGGGCATCTCAGCAATTCCCTGGTAAAGGTGAGTAGGCTTGGGCCAACGTGATGACCCACGTTCAGATCTGACTTTGGTTGTCCTGTTTAAGGGCTAAGTTTCTTTTTGGACCTGCTACCAAAAAAAAAATAAATAATACAAGTGATTATGGAGAACAAAAGCAAAAGTGTGCATGATCTGCCAGATCTGCCTTTATGCCATCACCAGTAAAAACTGTAATAGAGGTACCCCAGTACCCCAACACCCCACGTCAGCTTGCAAGCTCTAGCCCTGTGAAACTGCAGAATGTTGCCTTGCATTAACCAAAGTGGGTTTTGTGGGTTTGGGGACCACAATTTTAGCACAAAGCTTTTCAGCACGTTAAAAGGGAACATTTGAAAGTCCAACAGCTAATTCTTCATCACCAGCAAGTCTGGGCTTTTCTCATCTTTAGATCTGAAGTCTCTGTGGTTAGAAGTCAAGTTGTTGCCCTTTGGCTTCTGGAGGTGGTTAACAGCATCTGCCTCATTGGCACCAGAACTGACGAAATGTGGTGGTTTGGGGATTTGCATCCTGTGATTGACAGTCTTTAGTGCCTGAGAGGGAATGAACTTAGCTGAAAGGTTTCCTGTATTTGGAAGAATTTGTAAGGTCTGTCGTGTTGGCTCTCTTGAGGTTCTCTAAGACAAGAATTTCAGCCTTCCCATATTCAGAAGGTCTCTACCCCCAACCTGCTTGTGCTCGTGTAACTTGTAAAGACTGGACACAACCATGGAGATTTCTATTTTATTATCAATTTTGGGTGAAACAAGGACATAGGAAAAAAAAATAGCAGGGATACTTTTATAGACTCACACACATGGATAGTAAGGTAATAGAGGCTTCTTTAAGAAATTAACACAGAAGTAGTATTGTTATGCAGTTTCTCTGAAAACCGTGTATAGTACAAATCTCTTTACTGATTACTCAGTTTACCAGGTAAATTCCCTGGGCATTCATCCATTTTTACGTGAAATCATGTACTTTCTATTGGATTAACTGAGGGCTATCACTCGTCTTGATCTCAGAAAGTCAGACCCAGAAGGGAAGGTTTGACACCATATCCTGCCATGCCTTTGAGGAGGGAGTTTAGGCTGCATGTGTTGGGTACATTTCTCTGGGAACAGCAACCCAGGATTTCCCAGTGCCAGACCCAGTGATTTCAGATGACACAAACTTCAGCTTAAGACCCAGGATAGACCATACTGCCACAAAACCAGCCAAAAACCTCCTTTCTTTTAGACAACAACAAAAACCCATAAGGAACATCTTTTTAAAATGTATCACTTTGAGGAGAGAAAAACCCCAAAGCAAGCCCAAGATAGAATTCCTAAACTTGAGACATTGGGTTTTTTTGTTTGTTTTTTCCTACTAAAAGCTCAAGTCTGGCTCATTGAGGTACATGATATTTGCCATGGGTAAGGTTTATTCCAAACCATTTTATGCACCTCTAACCACAATCCTTCCAAACCTGTGCAACGATTTGTTGTCTGTAGTTTTAGAAGGTGTTTGGGTGGTGAGATGACACTGATTGCCCCCACAGCCATCACTTGTAGAGGGTTTTTGTGCCCCATATGTGGCATTTCCCTTTTGTGTGCTTTTTGGAGCGGAGGGAAAGATTTTATGTAAGTCAGAAAATATTTTGTGAAATAAATTCCAAGGAGGGTGGAGGAAGAATCTTAGGTGAGAAAGTGCTTAGGTGACCTTGCTATCATTTACAACCAGAAGTAAGGAACCATGTAGCAGTTGTTGGGTTTGGTTATTTGAAAGAATTTTTGTGGTTAATCCAACAGAGACCATTTTTCTGCATGGATCAGGAAGATCCATTTTCCACCCAGCAAAGAGGGGCCAATTTCCCTGCTTGTGTGACCTCTTGGAGCAAACTGGTGCCATGAAGGAAGCAGAAGAAGTAAGTAGGAAATAAATTCATCCAGACAAGACACTGACTCTGTAGATTTGGGCTTTAGTGTTTATCCCGTGGTCTTTTCAAAAAGCAATTTTTATTGTTTGTTTGTTTTTATGTTGGTTTTGTGTTTATGTAAGTTTTGTGTTTGGATTTTTGTTTGTTTGGGGTTTTTTGTAGGGTATTTTGGTTTTTTTTTTTTGTTTGTTTTTGATTTTTTTTTTTTTTTGGTGGGCTGGGGGTTCAGCAGTGGTGGTTTTTATGTTTGGTTTTCTTTTTTTACTGCACTGGGGTGATGCCCACGAGTCAGAACAATCGGTGGCTGCGCATTGTTGAGCTGCGTGGTGGATCTGTTCCTGTGTAGAGGAGTCCATGTTGGGCAGCTGCTGGATCTGCCTCCAGGAGGTCCCACATTCTCCCATCTCAGCTCCTCCTCACGCTGGATTACCTCTGATTCCTCCCAGCCACTCCTCTCTCCTGGTGGACATCCCAGCTCTTACGCCGTCCCTTACCAGGCAGCAGTTGCCAGTTGTCACCAAACCACCCCCAAAACCTCTCCACAGGCAGACTGGACATCAGTGGGAAGACCAGCCCCACAACAGCAGTAACACCTCATCTGTTTAATTCACATGTAGCCTGTGGCCCCTGGAGAGGCTCTTCCAACCTCAATAATTATCCCACTAGAGCAACCAAATGCCATCTCCAGTTGACACTAGTTCTTTACCTTACTGAGGCCCTTGTTTTGAAAGTTGATTAATGAACATACTGAAGTAGGTAAAATATTGTTGGGGACAGCTTGTGTTACGGCACAAGACAGCTTTCACTGACATCTCCATAAAACTATTTTCTTAAAATTATTTTTTTTTGTCTGTTTGTTTCCCTGTGGTCTCTGTGTGTCACAGAATCACAGAATGCTTTGGGTTGCAAAGGACATTTAAGACCATCTCATTCCATCCCTCTCCCATGGGCAGGGACACCTTCCAGTGGACCATGTTGCTCCAAGACCTGTCCAACCTGCCCTTGAACATTTCAGGCTCACCTCCAGGCTGGTGTCTGTACAATACCTGACACAATGGACAGCTTGAGTCCAGGGCTTCCTCACAGTGCTGGGAGGGAATTGCAAGAAACAGTTTAAGGTCAGCACCGGTTTTCCTTCTTTAGAGAGTAAATGCAACAGAATTTTATTATGTGAACTGGCTTGGTCAGGGGAGATTTCTTGTTACTCATAGCAAAATTCAACTGGGGGAATTTCAGAAGTTCTCTCATAAGATGCGAAGTAGCAGCACTTTATTAACTCAGGCACTGAGATCCCTTATACAGTGAGGAAGCTGGTTTTGAGTCTCTGGTGGCACTGAAATAGAGGGATAATAACTCTTCTTCTCTCTGCTCCCACTGCTGCACTCCAGTTCGTCTCACTGATGCCAGGACTCCAGGAACACCTCAGGAATGGTCAGGACTTAGATGCTGGGACACCTTTCCATCGAGACAAGGGATGCTATGTACACCTTTTGCTGTGCTTTGCAACCTTCCCCCCACACTGAACCCTAACCCCAGGGTGACCCCACACCCCCCTTCCAGAGCTACCAGCCCCAACATCTGCTCCAGGGGACGAGCCCAATGTGATGCTTGCCTGGCGAAGCAAATGTAAAAAAGAACCAGTGGAGAACTCCAACACGGGCTTAAAAATTGAGTGGAAGATTCATCCATGTCTTCCCTGTAAAATACACCCCAAGTTCAGCCTCTGCCTCTGCTTTCTCCCTCCCCACAACCCCTGCAAAGCCCTAACCCTCGTGGTTTAGTGCTATCCAGGGGCGTGTGTGCGTGTCTGTGTGTGTCTGTGGTGGTGTTTTTTTTTTTTCCAGAGTGACTTGTTTGTGCTGTCATCAGCCGTTGTTTTGGTAAATGGTGAGTTAAACAGATATATCCAAGCGTAAAATCTAAAAAATGTTCCCTGTGGGCGCCTGGGGGGTGTTGTTTGAAATCAACTACATATCAATTGAGCGGCGGCGAGCGGATCCGATGATAAATTCCAGTCCACAGACGCCTTATAAATTACATTTTTTTGTTCACGATCTAGCCTCATCTCAGCTCCCCAGAGGCCCTTAGACTGAGAACTATGATTGTGTTGGAGAAATGTTTGCTCAGCTTGAGCGATGCCATTAGTGTTACATGTGCCAGGCCGCTCTCGCAGGCACCCCCCACTTCCACCCCTCCATCCCCCCCAGTCCCAATCCGATCCCCCTCCCTCTTCCTCCCTTCGACAAAATGCAATATGTGCCTGGTAATTTTTCTGTTCATTATCTCATTGTTTTCTGTAAGTACAAGGTTAGATTGAATTACTGCAGGCTCTATTGTCTATTTGTAATTCTCCTTCCATGCCGTGCTACTAATGAATGGGCAATTTAGTCAAATCTTTGTAACGGCTTCTTCTGTGCGTCAGCCACTTAATTACTCTGAGCTTTTCTCACTGCTGCTTTATTGCATGGAAACTCAGGCTGCTTCCAGGTCTTTGCTAGGGGAACTCCAGCTCCAAGAGAAGGGAAAAAAAAACAACCAACCATAACAATAACCAGCACAGATTATCTTGATTCTGCGGTGCAGCGGCATCCTCGGCACACAGGACTTTCCCCTCCCTTGCGGTTTGTTTGCTCTGTAGTTAGTGTTTTTATTGTGTGTGCACAGAGGAAACCATCATCGTGTAAATTAGTCAAAGTGCGTCTCAGGTGTGAAGGTGGTCGAGACCCTTTAACGTGATGGGAGCCAGAAAAAAGGGAAAATTAATGAATGCACAGGATACGCCCCACTCCATGCAACTCCACTGAAGCTGAGGTGATAATCTCCCTCTATGTCAGGATCTCCAAAACCTGAATTTAGCTTGATTTTGCTACTGGGGCAGAAATTGTGCTCTTTCTGTTTGTTTGCAAAAAGCATACGCTCACCTTTGTGTTTAAGCATCCAATATTTCGATCTGCGAACGAGGGACAGGGTATGGGAATAAATACATTTTAAAATCCATTCAATAGAATTAATCACGATTGTCTATAACTAGCAGTCAGATAGGTATGTGTAGAAAGCTTTGGAACAGCCCCCCTGTGCAGTAATTACTCTCTCTTTTCCTTAATAAGAGGATACAAAGAATGGAAACAAGAGGAAATAAAGGAGTTTAAAAGAAAGTACTGTGAAATATAAATAATATTGTGACAGATTATCTCCATGCATGATCTGACTCACCTATTTAAATTCCTAAAGACACTCTATTCCTTTCTTCAGTGACTGAAATACTCAGAGGCTGATGGAGTGCAGGATCAGGCTCAGAGTCATGGGCAAGTAGACTTGATGTGTATTTGAACTCCACTTTATCTGTGTGTTTAAAGTGGATACCAATGCCTTATATCAATCACACTTTTAGCAAACTGTGATTTTTGTAACATTCATTTAACATTTTATTTTCACCTTTGCACAAGGTGTATTGTCTCGATGGTTTTTAACATTTTATTTTCACCTTTGCACAAGGTGTATTGTCTCGATGGAGGAAATGCTCTAACAGTCTCTCTCCAATCCTGTTCCAATTTATATCTACATGTTGTTGAGTGAAATCCAAACTCTTGGTTGCACTTTATGGTCACATTTCTCAATTTTTATTTCAAAATTGGAACTTTGAATTTGAACTGGGATTCATTAATTTCTGTCACCTTGACCTTTTACAGAGGGTTTTATATTCACATGACAGACAGGCATAGACTTCATATTGATTTTGCACAGAGGATCTGCATGCTCAGTGATCTAAAAAGACACTTAATATGCAAGCAGTAAGTTCAACAATGACTCCTATGACTGGAAAAGAAATTCCAATTAAAATTCTGTTTTGCATGATTTTCAGGGAATGGACTTATCCCTCAAAACTGTTATGAATTGACAGGGAAGATCTTGCAGACTCTGTAAGAGTACAGAAAGGTTTATAATAAATTACTGTAATTATTAATGATTAGAAAGGTCCTTTAAAAGACTTTCCAAAGAATTTTCCTATAGGGGAATTTCCCAACCCCTGGAGACAGATTGCTGAAAAGAGCTGCATGCTGAAAACTCAGCACAAAGACATTGTGAGAGACTGAGAGGTTTTGACTGATGCTGATGTTCATCCTTGACCCTAAAAGTCAAAACCTTCACCAGTCCAGGAGCAGTTGGCATGTGGAGAGGGGCTACATCTCCCCTCCACGTGGCACTGGGATGGGGCAGGGTGGGGTGTGTGCCTGGGACAATCCTCAGTGCCCATCCCACAAACTCCTGGCTGCTCTCTTGTCCCTCAGCTGGGATTTGGTTTAACAGCTCTCATGGTGGGACCTCACTTGAGCTTCATGATAGACACGTGTGCCTTTAGTACCCTGCTCTTCCCCAGGCCAGACCCTAAAGGTACTGGCCATCCAATGCCTATTGCATACAGCAGGAGCTGGGTTCTGACTTACCGTGGGGAATCTGCTCCTAAAAGCTTAAATTTCTTAGATTTCAGTAGAAATCAAAAAACCCCACATTTTTTTACGTGATTGCAAAAAAATAATTCACTGCACAGATGCCACAGATTTTGGCCAGGATGCAAATGAGAGCCTTTGTGCCAACCTCCAAACCAAATCCTCATTTCATTAAACGTTCATTTTAATCCCAGCAGCGTGAGCAGGCCAGGCTGACTGTAGCTTTTGACATGCTTTTCTCCCTCTTGAGCCCCGGGGAAGACACCAAGGAGACAACTGTGGCATTGCAACAGAACAAGGGGTGATGGTTTTAAACCAAAGGAGGATTGAGTTAGACGAGATACAAGGAAGATGTTTTTTGCAATGGGGGTGATAAAACACTGGCATGGGTTGCCCAGAGAAGCTGTGGCTGCCCTATCCCTGGAAGCGCCCAAGGCCTGGTTGGACAGAGCTTGGAGCAACCTGGGATAGTGGAAGGTGTCCCTGCCCATGGCAGGGGGGCTGGAACAAGATGACCTTTAAGGTCCTTTCCAACCCAACCATTCAATGGCCCTGTGGCCATGGAATTGCATGGCTGTGCCACAAGGGGCTGTCCAGGTCTCACTGGACCAGTGGCTCTGTGATCAGCTCTGCTGCTGGAATAAGGGGATTTCCCCTGACTCCTGCATCAGCGAGTGTTGGGTTTCTAACCACCCCTTGCTTGTGCCACCCACAGAACTGAAAGCACCACATGCCTTCAGAAACACATATCATTAAATAACAGCTCATTTCTGTTTGTGTTTACAGAATAGCTGAAAATGGGGACAGAGGCAGCCCGAGAGCGAGCTGGTGCCTTGTGGACTGAGATAGGCTCTTTGCCTGCTTTGTTATAATACTTCATTGGAACTGACACATTGATAGCCACAGTTTTTCTAGGAAGTGACCTTCATGCTGCCCATTGATTCCCAGTGGCCATCAACTCCTTGCAATTGGAATGACAGGCCAGGTTAAAGGTCAGTCCTTAAATAAAGCTTCTGGATTACTAAACACCTGAAGTTCAAATGAAAATGGAAATCTGCACCTCATTTTATGTGACATGTTACTGCTAATGACACTTCGGGATCTTAAACGGCTCCTGCTCTTTAACTCATGCACATGTTTCACTTGATAGCCCCTTAAACCACCTCCTTTCCCTGCTGCTGCTGGACCCTTCCAGGA
Organism: Manacus vitellinus; assembly: GCF_001715985.3. Taxonomy (NCBI): domain Eukaryota; kingdom Metazoa; phylum Chordata; class Aves; order Passeriformes; family Pipridae; genus Manacus; species Manacus vitellinus. Next base: position 1,326,449 of record NW_021940553.1, read on the forward strand.
CAGGCAGCAAGGAAAAGCAATGTCCCTGGGATATATGGCTTCTGGGGGGAAAAAAAAGCTTTCTCAGGAAAAGACATCAGAAGCAATTAAAACATTTGCCTTTCAAGTGATGGCCAGAAACAATCATTCCCTTAATTAAGATTCACAGCAAAAGGATTTTATTTACATGAGCTGTGTGGCATTAAAAAGGCCCCCATTTATACAGTCATGGAAGTTGGATGTTTTTTGTTTGCCTCTTTACCTTCTCCTCTAAATTTTTGTTCATTTTCCACACCTCGACCTGAGTGGGAAACATTGGTAGACAAGACAGTGGATTTCTCATTGCATCTTCACGAGCATTTATACCATTCTATAAAGTTGGAAAAAAATACTTTGACAGATTCTGCTAATTTACTCCTACGATATTGTAACATCTCTAGTTTCCAGCTGAGATTAGTGTACCCTTGTGCCAGACGCAGTATATACTCCCTGTAAGATGTACTGCCGGCCCCAAAAATCACACTGGCTAGATAATAACATGAAGCTGTTTGCCCCAGGGTAGGTTCATCTTCTGCAGGTGTCAGAATGTGCTGGACATGTCAGCATGCCCATTGTTTCTTAATCCACAGGCCCAAGTGTTTAATAAATGACCACATAATAAGTTAAAGCTGCCCAAGGTTCCTTGATGGCGCTGCAGCTCGCTGGCAGGGTATGGCCTGCATCCATGCTCTTGATCTCATCCTCCAGTGAAAGATTGCCTTGTCCAAAATATTTGCCTGAAGGAATCTCTGGACCACCCTAAAGCTCAAGTCATGCCTGGAAATTGACTGAGGACTAGTTGCTTGGCCAAAACAGGACCCAGGTCTGTTCTGACAGTCTGAAGTGTAGTGACCAAGTTCCCGTGTCTCTTTAATTTGCCCTGCAAATTTGCCTCAGGTTGTGCCAGGGGAGGTTTAGGTTGGACATTAGGGAAAATTCCTTGATGAAAAGGGTTGTCCAGCCCTGGCACAGGCTGTCCAAGGCAGTGGTGGAATCCCCATCCCTGGAGGGGTTTAAAAGCCATGTGGATGTGGCACTTGGGGACACAGGTTAGTGGTGGCCTTGGCAGTGCTGGGTTGGATTTGATAATCTTAGGTTGGGTTTTTTCCAAATGTAAGCAATTCTATGATTCTTTCATTCTGTAAAATTTGTTGTGGGCACCTGTTTGTGTGAGATGATGCTTTTCTTGGTTCAGAGGATCAGCACTGGGGAAAACGGCTGGATGAGGAGGGAACACTTAATCCCAGAATCTCACAGGTCCTCTACAGCCTCAGGTGTATGCACTATTAGGTCACCTAAACAAAGGATATTTTGGAAGGCAGGCATCTGGAATATGGATGGATGCCTTTTGGTTAGAAAACAGTGTCAGAATGTAGCTTAAATTATTCCACAAGTTACAGACCATTCGTAATACCAGAGACTTACCAGCAGGCATTGCGTGGATAATGTGGATATGGCATTTGGGGATATTGTTTAACGGTGAACATGGTGGTTCTGGGTTAAGGTTTGGACTCCGTGATCTAAGAGGGCTTTTCCAACCTTAATGATTCTGTGATTCTACCATCAGTAGCAAAATATGCAGCAGGTTATGTTGACTTCTGCTTCAAGGTCCCTGCTACCTCTGCCACTGCTCTTTTGGGGGCCTGCAGGGACTTCACAGTGGTCATTTTGGGGGGTTTTCTGGTGCCCATCTGCAGCAGGAATAGCTCAATTGCTGTCCATGCTGGCATCTCTTGCCAAGGGGCCGGGGGCTGGGTGGAAAAGGCATTGAGTTAAGCTCTTGTTGCTGGATGTGGTGCCCCCAGGCAGCGGCTGTGGGAAGAGGGAGCTGCGGTGTCGTAACCATCCAGGTGATGAATGGTCTCTCATCCCCTCCCCTGTCAGCCTGACACCACTCACCAGCACTAAATTAATCTAAACAACACTGTGCAGCATGGATACTGCCAGGGTTTGTTAATGCCCAGCTAATAAAGTAGGAACAGCAGAGCCACTGAGCATCATTTCATGAAGTGCTTTAAGCGCACGTTAAAGGGCTGGGAACACTTACACCAAAGAGTGTGCTTGCTCACTGTCTGCTTTAAACATCTGTTAGTTTGGGTGGTGTTTCCTCGTGCAAATACTGGGATTTCTGGTAAAACCCCCTGAAATTTCTAAAAGCATAGTTTAAAATAAGTAAGAAGAAAATTAACTCTATCCCAGCCAAAATCAGGGCATTAACTTAAAAAATAAGGTGATCCCTCAAAATAACCCTTTGGTTCTGTACATTTACTAAAAAAAAAAAAAAAAAATTAAATCTAGTCTCATCTATTAAAATCTAAGGAAAACTTCTGTGTTAATGTCGGTACAATAGAACTTGTCTCAAATAACCTTCCAAAAAATGTTTAAAATGTTTCCCATGGCCAGAGACCTTACACTGAATTTCAGCCAGTAGCAAATTTTTTGCAGCCAGTGTTGTAAATCAAAACTGGATTTCTAATGAAAGTGCTGACACAACTTTAACTGTAACAGTACTTTCAGGCAAAACTGTAAAGAAATTAGAGTCCTACACTGAGTTTTCTGATGCCACATCCAGAACTGTATTTTTTTTTTTACCTTCCTCTCAAATATCAGAGCAATGGTGAGAAATAGTGTAATCGTTGTGTAAATCAGAGTGTAGATATCTGCTATACCTAGTGAAATTCTACAATATAAACTCTTTTGTTAGAAATATCAAGAGATCAAATAGTCAATTTTATTATTTTTTTTAAAAAAACCTGTCTGCAAAATACCAGCTCTGTGTGTGCAAGCAGCTACTCAGGTCAAACAGCATCCCATTTGCTCCCTGACTGGAAAACTGACAATTCTAAAATATTTAAAAAACAGTTACTGGTGGTTAAAAGCTGTTCCTGGCCCAACATCTAGACAGAGCATCCATTTGTTCTAACATTCTTGAAATTTGGGGGAAACTGCAAATTTTTCCATTAGTATCTGGAAATTAAGTACTGGAGACACACGACTCCTTTGAGGCAGAGACACCTTGACCTGGGTCCTGCTCCAACAAAACAGGCAAGTGATACAATTTTGGGAACATCAGTGGTCCCCAGAAGGGACCACTTGTGCATGAAAGTTTGCACAAGCACAGAGATGTTTTGAAGGACATTGACCTTTGGAGGTGTGTGAGCCTTGACCTTTCCATCACTTGGGATGTTATGGCAATTCAAAGTGGGGTTTGCTTGGAAACAGAATGAAAATTAGGATTCTAAAGAAAATTTTAAACTTCTCAGAAAGCAGTGGTTGGAGGAGTATCAGAAGGATTCTACTCAAAGGTGTCCCACATCAAAAGGGGTCTGAAAATTCCCCATCAACAATTAAAAAATCCCTGATTCTTCTGAGCAAAAATATTTCTGAGACAATAAGTTTCTTTTTCAGTGAAATTCCACAGAAAAATAAGGTTTTCCATTGGAAATCTGCCTGGCTCCCTACCAGTTCACTGCTGTGTTCCAGAGACTACAATATAAGCATGTATTATCCAAAGGATTTAACAAGTTCTTCCTTAGTATCATCAAAGGAAGGACATGGAAATCAATTCCCTTGCCTGTTCCCCATGAATTCTGGTCCAAGTCCAGGACTGAACACCATGATTCTTGAAACCCAGAAACTGGGAAAATGCATGGAAGTATGGTTCTAAGCAACCTAAAGGCCCTGTTAACCTTTCCTGTGGTGATTGATTCAGTTGCTCCCTTTCAGAGTTTCTGGATTAGAGACAGCCAAGACACAGAGGACAACTGTTACAACAATGCAGGGCCACTTTTAAAGATAATAAACAATTTACAGGCATTAAAACTTACTGTCTATTTGCTGATCCTGCAGTGTAGTGTCCTGCAGGGAGGATGGGAAATGCTTATTCTTGCTCTCCTCAGCCACAACACGACATTCACTTTATTTTCTATAGAATGGTGGCTCTGCATTTATCTCTCCAAGGTTGAGTTACTTGAGTTAATTGTTTTATGTGCCTGCTTCTCTGTAGGGTATGAACTGGAAGGGAATCTGGCTTGCTTTCCTCTTGAAATTCTATTTCTCTAGTGGTTACAAAAATGAAAATAGGTTTGTCCCTCTGTTTGCCATTCCATCATGTTTGGATTTTTTATTGTTATTCAAGGATAGGCATCCCTGAGAGCCACCACTGAGCCTTGTGGCTCCAAATCTCATCAGCTGGAAGTGGACAGAGCTGAAATAAGTGTCACTGTCCAGCTGGGGTCCTAAACAGGGGTTGTATGATACCAACTGGTGCTCAGTCTTATTGTCCCTTGAAAACTGTTGTTGAGCAAAATAGTGTTACTTGTCCCCTAACTGACAGCCACCACAGTTTTAAAAGGTGACAATAAAATGGATGCAGGAATAACTAACAAGAAATAACTTCAAGGAACACTATAATTCATACAGACATTTTTGGGAATAACTTGATGTTTGACTCAACTATTAAAAGGTTGGAATGAATTTATGAGAGTATAAATCCTTTCCTGAATGTTTCAGAGTAATTGGTAGCTTGGAAATGGTAGGTTTTTTTTAGGTCAAATGGGATATTTCAAAGACTGCCAACCAAAATATCTTGCTTTTTTGGAAGACTTTCTAACAAAAGCAAAGGAAAAGTAAAAGTGGAGATGGCATTTAAAGCCAAAAGATCCATACTCTAATGGGCTGCAAAGTCATCTGTCCTACATGCTCATTTATACCCTCTGTGAACATACTAGGGAACAAATGAAGCCTTTTCATCTCAAACACTGTGCAATGAACCATTTTAAATTTTTTTCCAATCAGGTGAGAGCACTACACTGACTCTGAATTACCAAAAAGTTCTGGTTGATCGTGAACTGCATTTCCTCACAGGTGAACCATTTTTCCCCAAAATTAAAACACTTGCTGTCCCTGCCTCAGCGTTTATAAATATCACCGTAAGTGTGATAATATTCTGATTAAACTCTATATTTTGCGTGATGACTTCAGGCGAGTGAGGCAGTTTCTGAGTCCAGAGGCCTGGGACCCTTCATCCTTTTTATGTTGACATTAACTCTGCCATCTACACTGCAGAGCAAGGAAGGCACGTGTGGTCCCAGCATCCTCTTAACACTATGTCCAGTATCAGTAGTGAATCCCAAAGCCAAGGTAGCTGATATGACGCAGGTTTTAGTAAATTTGGGTTTTTTAACAAAACCTGTGTTTCTCTTGTATCTCTTTTGGTGCCTTTATAAGAGCTCACAAAGGCCTCTGGACTTTCCACAGTACTGTGTCCAGGATCCTCTTCTTTGGCTTTCAGTCTGCCATCAAATCTTGTGGGTTTATTTCTGTTACATTGACAGGAAAGAAATTTTAATACAGTACTGTGTATTTACTTTATCTGCTTGTCTTTACAAATCACTCTACAATCCCAGGGTTTGGTGTGAGACAGAGAGAGAGAGCGAGCAAGAAGTAGTATTTATAGTAAAACATGGGTAGTCAATAGCATGTGGGAAAACAACTGAATCTGAAAATGGTCCCAAAGGTAATTTGCAAATCTGCTGAAATCCCGAACAAGCTTTGATTTAACCGAAGCTTGAAATGGCTTTTATTTACTGTCTATTGTGGAATAAATGACATCTCATAAACAGGCTTTATCCATTACCACAGAATGGCGATCACTGTGTTAGGGACATTTTATCCTCTTGATATAAAACAAGATATGCTATAGTGTGTTATTACAAATAGAAAAATCAATGCTGAGACACACACCTCTGAAATTTCATTTTTGCGGAACCCCATTTTCAAAAAATGTATTCTCTAATAAAAACGTCTCCATAACCAGGGGGATTTACAAAACACTGAGCAACAAAGAACAATAACAAACAATGAATAAAGTGGCTCCATCCTGAGTCTTTTTGCTGTACATTAGTCACACACTTGCATACATTTCTGAGCACTGAGCAAAGCTCCCACTAGGCAGGGAAGCAAAACAGCTGAATTACCTTCACTTTTAAGCGCTTTATGGAGAACAAACACTGCATGCCAAGTTGTGCTGGAGAGCAAAACTTTGCAGTAAAAAGAGCCTGATCCGGGGATGGGTGCATCAAAAGAAAGACTTCCCTTATTTTCTCCAAGGTCTGTATCAAACAAAAGCTAGGGGGGGTTTTGGCTGATGCTGGTGTTGGCAATTACTTTTCATTCACAACAAGTCTGATATATTTGCCCCTTTTCGCTGTTCGTTACTTAATGCTGATTCATAAGACTCTGTTTCTTTGATAAATTTTCACCTGAAAATGCCTGAAAACAGATTTTCCTCCAGTCAGTCAGTTATGAATTGCTCAGACTGGCTGCTCCCTCTGTACGTAATTGGCCCCCAAAATATGATACTGTAACTGGAATCTGACTGGATGCCTGTAAAACTAAAATTACATGAAATAGTGAATGGCAAATAACAAACAGTGATTGCATTGATCTTTTTTTCTTTCCTAATGCATGATTATTTGTCTCTGGAATTTATGATTCTTCTGAGATTTTGAGACTCATCAATCAAGGGAGTGAAATGGAGAGTGAGTCTTCCCCAACAGCATAGTGTATGAGCTGTAAATGACTGTGAAGTGACTTCCCTGAACACTCCTGAAAATGCAGATAAATTGCTTTTGAATTATTCAGTTGTCAGAAATCAAGACCAGATAGTCACCTTTGGTAGGTCAACAGTATCCCAGGGATGTGAACCTGAATAAGGAAAGAGGGTCCCCTGCTCATACAGCAAAAGCAGTCCTCTGGAAAGTCACATTTCCCACAGAAAAGGAAGAGTCACCATCAAACTCAACTGGCAAGAGGTGCATTCCCACCCACATAAATCAAGGAACAGCTACTTCTGAAAAGTGGTTGCTGATATTTTGGTTTATAGCCTGATACGGGCATTGCTTTAGTATGACTCAGTTCATGCAGACTGGTCCCTTAGTTATTTCTGATGCTCTCTGTCTACATTTATCTCATGACATTAATGTCCAAGGACAAGCATATGTGGTGGGCTTTTCAGGGACTCTGCAAAGGCAGATGTCAAAGACCAGATATATGACTCTCTCCTCCTCAGGCAGATAAGTGAATTTATTAGGATGACTTGCAAAGTACTGCGATCCCTAATGTAAGCAATCATGATGAGGTCACATTTACATTGAAAATGATCTCATAGCCCCTAGGGTTTGTCAGCCAGCGCTGGGAAATAATCCTTGCCTCCTGCTGTGCAAAACAGAATCATGGAATTGTTTAGGCTGGAAAAGACCTCCAAGATCATCAAAAACAGTTTTTCCAGTGCTGCCAAGGCCACCACTAACATGTGTCCCCAAGTACCAAGTCCAGGGAAGTCACGACTGAATGCTGCCTCAGGAAGCTGCATGAGCAGCTGGAGTGGTGATTCTGCTCTGAGACAGAGGCCCTGCAGAAGTTTCAAGGGAAGGTGAAGAGCTCTTTAGGCTTTCTCTCTGATGAAGACAAAATTTGCTGGGGCCCAGGGGCCAGCTGCAATTCCCTGTGGGAGACACCACCTTTGAGAAATGCATTCGTGTAGACGTTTGCCTGCTGCAGACACAAATAGGAGCATGTGGGGATGCTATCAGGATGCAATTAAGAACATTTCCTTGGACTAGAGAAATCCCTTCAATCTGCTTCTTTGTGCCCTGTGCCATGTTCTGACCCTCCCACGCCAAGAGTTTAAGTGAGGACAACATCCTGAGTCATTTCAGTGACGTGGTCAAACTTCCAAACCGGTATCTTTTAACTGTAAAAAATGGAAATAAAAAAAAAAGGTATGAGGGCCACAATGACTTGTCAAAGCAAGGCCAACATGGGGAATTACAGCTGTCCTGCCTTTGCTAAGAGTTGCAAAGATTAAAATAAATATCATGCACTTGTTATAAATGCAACTTCTGGTCAACCCCCCACAGATTTTGATGCAGTTTTGAAGGACCTTTTCATTGTTATCACTGTGTTAAAAAATGTACAGTGGTTCATAGTTCAAGTTCCTCCAGTTCCAAGGACTTGCAGGCTGCCTGTTTTAGGGACTGGTTAGTGTCAGAGGTGATTTGCAGTGGCCCATGGACACCTCAAACTGCTGCTTCTGTTTGCAGCAATTCAGGTGTGCTTCAAGTCCATGAAACCAAGATACTTCAGGTGACTAAAGGGACAGAAAGAATATGGAGAAATCTGATTTTTCCCTTGCTAGGCCTACATGTCCCAGCACATATGGTCACAGACAGTCAGCCCTATAAGGACTCCTATAACACCCAAAACCTTATGGGATACAGTGAGCACAAGGACCAGAACTTTATAAAGCTGATTTGACAGCCTATACTGCTGCCAGCCTACAAGTATTTAACCACTTGCTTGGTGATTCAGTTGCATAAACCCCTTTCACAGTGTTGGGCAGCCTAAAAGAGGTCTGATCTTTCCTTCAACGTGGCTCAGGCAATGCTCATCCCTCTGTATGTATCTCCTTTTGGAAATGCTTCCAGGGGGAATAGTCTCAAAGAAACGTGTGGGGATGTGTGTTGGTCTATTCCACCAGGCAACAAGTGACAGGACAAGAGGACATGGTTTCAAGTTGTGTGAGGAGAGGTTTAGATTTGATATTAGGGAAAAATTCTTGATTGAAAGGGTTGTCCAGCCCTGGCACAGGCTGCCAAGGGCAGTGGTGGAGTCCCCATCCCTGGAGGGATTTAAAAACTGTGGATGTGACACCTGGGGACGTGGGTTAGCTGTAGCCTTGGCAGTGCTGGGGGAACATTTGAACCTGATGATCTTGGAGAGTTTCTTCAACTTAAATGACTCTGTTATTCTGTGAAAAACTCTTGAGTTCTTGGGCTGATGGAGGAAATGACAAACTGCCACTTTTGGCCTCAGCTGTCCTTGTTTTGCCACCTCTCAGCCTGGCTCATTGTATTCCAGAGGTACTTTTTGCTCATGAACAATCCGCAGCATGTTTTCACCTAGTGCTACCTCCTTGCCAATGCTTACCAGACCACAGTGAGTCCAAAAATGAGATGCAGACCTGCAGATTGCATCTCTCACCGGAGATCCATCATGCATATGGATCAGGCTGCCTCCTCAGGTGGAGCCGAGCTCTGCGCGGGGAGAGTATTTAAGGAGCGAACGCCTAATGGAAAACTTTGAAAGACAGCCGACTTTCAGAAACTGTTCTGCTTTGCTCCTCCAATATACTGGATATTGCTTTTCATTTCTTTGTTATCACAGAGGACATTTGCATGAAAATAGGATCGTTGTTCTTAAACATTTCATCTGTTCTTGCTGCCTGTTTCTTGTTCGGAGACTTAGTGCCAGTGGAGTCCCAGGCCGTGGCTGTATGGGAAATGAGTTGTTCAGGGGTGGAAGGGGAGACCTGGAGAAATACAGCTTTGTGTTTTGCTGCCTGACTCTTCAGGCAACTTGTATTGAGGTGACATGTCAGAAGGAGACAAGAAAGAGTCTGTCAAGCTCGAATCTTTGACCTGCTCTGGGTACCTGCACACATGGTAACATACTAGATACAAAAACCTTTGTTGGCCCCAAAACTTGTCTCCAGTGGTGGCCAGAAACAGCCCAATAGGAAAAGATAGAAGAAAAGCATGTTGAGCTACTCATTCTACCTTTTCTGCCTTCAACAGCTCGTGGCTCAGAACTCTCTGAGTCAGAGCTGATGTCTGGTAGTAGGCACTTTCTGGAGGAGCCCACAAGGGATTTTTACTTTCACGTTTCTCTGAAATACATTTTTGCACTGTAAGAAACAGTCTGTATCAAGGTGTTTCCCAGAATTGTATGGGATGTTGGGGCTCACAGTCCTGAGGTGGGCAGAGGAGGTGGCCTTTTTCCTTCTTCCCTGGTCTTCTCCTCCAAGAAGGGTCTTTATTAAAGGTATCAGACTTACCAGGTACTGAAAGCAGACCAAAAGCTCATAGACAATTCAAATATCCAGTGTTAAAAGAAGATTCAGATCCCTCTGACCTTGGCAAGATTATGGATTTGGCTTTGGTCTAAACTGGGTAGATCTAGCTCAAAAATAAGTTGAAGCAGCAAACTCAAGTCACCCCTTGTTCAGATTTGTGTTTAGTTTGGTTAGTGAAGGTTTTGAGCAGAGCCTCTTTATGGATCTTACAGGAGAGGTTTGTCTCAAGACATACAAAGTCCTTCTGTGGGTGAAAGTGGGATCAGATCTCCTGGAGTATTTCTGAACTACTGTTACTCTTCCTCCTCAGGTCAGAATGTAAGGAAGAGTCAGCAGTAGCTGACAGACCCTGTGGTCAAGGAATAAACGCAGAATTCCTTGTCAATAAAGATGTGAGGGACAACAGCATTTAATTACAGATTATAAGCTCTCATCATAGCATAGGGAAAGCTACTTACATAAAGGTCATGTTTAGCCTTTTACTGTGAAACATCAAGTTCTCAGCTTGTAAATTGGGACATGACATGAGAGAGCTTTGTGCTTTATTTATGACCTGCTGTTAATCTCAGTGCCTACCCACACTGCTGGAAAATGTTTTGCTGCCAAACAGCGAGCTCCTCCTCAGAAACAGGTCATTAGGCTTCAGAGTTAACATTCAGTTGAGATAACTGGTGGGGAGGGGCAGGAGGGGTGCAGTTTCCACACTGCCTCGTTGCTGTAGCTTCAATTGGGATTTTATCAGATCTGTGCATACATCAGATGACTCTTTTCCAGGGGTGGAGGGATTAAGATGAAATAACTCCCTGTCTTGTCTCCCAGACACTTGTGGTCCAGCTTGGCATCATGAGTCAAGCACAGCAGCCAGAGCTCAAAAGCCCTGTTTCAGGATAATACTATGTATTATACTGCAGTTATGGGTCAGGGTAAAGCAGCCTTGCTTTTCTGACAGTCTGTGGAGGAAGAGGATGAGTAAGAATGGACATACAGCCAAAACTCTTCAGTTTACCCAGGGCACTACCTAATGGTGAACCTGAACGGTTTATAAACACTAATTAACTGCTGAAACATACTTACAACATCCTTTGGATATGCATCTATGAACAGGCTAGTGTGCACTCAGTTTTGCCAGCAGGGGAAATGAAAGATAAATAAAGCCCATTTCACCACCGACTGCCCCCGTTGGCCTCACCTTTAATGCAGTTGTGACAAGGGTCCTTCCCACTGCCTGGTTGCATGATGCACATCTCACTTTTTTAAGCTGTTTACCACAGAAAAATGTTTAAGTAGGATTCAGATATCCCTCGGCAAAGGGAAAGAGGAAAGGAAAAGATGAAGAGAAAAAAAAAAAAAAAGCCTTTCAAAATATAAAACAGAAGTTGCTGCAGGCAAAGATGCCTTTGAGCGGTCTCAAGCTAAGACTTTCCATTTCCATGTAAAAATGTCTGTCGAAAGGGCAAGCTACATTTACAATGAGCAAAGTTTTATAGCTTACACAGGCATGAGCACCTGCTAGGAAGATGGGGAAAAGATTCAATTTACCTTTGGGTTGCAATGCTCAGATTCCCATTTAAAAGTCTAAGACCTCTGATTATTTATTGATGTCTTTCTCTTCATAGCTGTCTGCATCTTTACCAGCATGCAAGATGCAACAGTGTGGCCTAAAGGATTTTTTGAATTAAGTTCTTTCAAGTCATTTTCCCCCTTCAGGTGTTTAGCCAACGATGCTGAAGTTTGACATGTCTCCTCTGTATTCGGGGGGGTTGATATATTTATATATTTATTGGCCAACAGTCAAATTAACTGTGCCTGAGCTGTCATTAAACACTAGGTTATGACAGGGTTACTGAATTTTCTGCTTTTTTTATTTACAGGAGGCAGGGAAGGCAGCATCAGTGGGAGTAATGTTCTAAAGCTACCCACATTTTACAGTGAATATGCTTCAGGTTCCCATAAGGCAGTGACAGACAAAATTTAACTGCAAAGTCTCTACCCGTATTCCCTTCCCCTCTCCCAGAAAGCATAAAAGTGGCAGATTGTGCATTTTCTTTAACTTACAGGAGGCAAGGAGACTTTTAGTGAAGACATCTAAAAAGACATTACAAGGCACCTCTGGCAATGAAATGAGTATTTTCTTATTTCAGCAAGAAGAATAGAAACACTGACTCTTCTTTTTTCACAATAATAAGACTCAGGGTAAAAGAAAAAAAACAACCAAACAACAGTTATTGCAACTAATTTTGGTACTTGCAGTATCCTGGAAAATCAAACCTGCCTTTTACCTGCTAGGTAAAAGCAGAGGAGCAAACACTAACCCAAATGGTAGTTTGTTTAGTTTTCAGGGGGCCGGGGAAGCACTAATAAAGGGGAAGCTCATACTGCTCAAAGAGCAAGAACAGCCACTCCACTTTCCTGCATCTACTGTCAGTTAACAAAGGTGATATTAACTACCCTAAATTACTAGAAACAGGGTTTGACTGGAAAATGATACATACGAGCTGGACCCAATGCAACGTTAGCCCGGGGGGAGAATCATCAAGGGATTGCATGCACCAAAATAGGGCTTTCACTAAGAAAGGAGGTAGAGCAGGCAGTGGCATGGCCTTCTGCAGCCACAAAACACGATCACCCTCCAAGGGCAGATGAACAAGCGTTGGTGGTGGCTGCCAGGATGTGCTGAGGATGTGTACTCATCTGGAGATGGGTCCTCATCGCTTTAACTCTGCCCTTTTCTGGCAAGCTGTGAACACACTTGAACACTCTGGAGATCAAGGTCTTCACTGACCTTCAGGTAAGGAAATAGATCCTCTGTGGTGAAGCTTCAGGACTGAGCGCTGCAGTGGATCTGCACAAGCCAATGCTGAGGTCTGGGTATCACCACGTCCCCAGCCCTGAGCAACCAGTGCAGGAGGAGACCCATCTCGAAGTGAGGAGAGGGCTGGAACTGTCAGCATTAATCACAAGGCTCAAAGGGCTTGTTTCTGGGACTCACCTCACCTAAATTTCTGTACCCTGGGCTGGCTGCCTTGGACGGCCCTTTAGTGGAAAGAGGACCTTAGGGCATGACTCTGACCTCTCCTGGACATCTTCAGGGAATGAATCACAGCTGTAACGTGCCTGTCCCTCCTCTGATTAAAGATAATTTGTGGCAGCTGCTCAGGCATCTCCTTCTCCTGAAGTTACAGCGTGTCAGCAGTGGACCTCTCCACCTGGTTCACATCCCCAGTGGCTGAAGAAGGCTGTGAGCCAGCTCCATGCAGCTGCACCTTCCCCCTTGCCAAAGAAAAACCCTCCAGCTTTGGTCCACGTAATCCTCCTTGGTGACAGCAAGCAGCCCACAGAGGTTTTGGTCCAGCTATAATTGAGGTGTGCTTGGATTTTCCATGGGTAAGGAGCTCTGGATTTATGACACCTCAGTTGGGTTCCCTGGTTGGTTTTGCTCAACTGTGAGGAAGCATCGAGCATGTCTGGGGCTTTCTGACACGTGGAATCACAGAATCTCAGGATGGTTTGGGTTGGAAGGGATCTTAAAGCTCATCTGATTCAGTCCCCTGCCATGGGCAGAGACACCTTCCTCTAGATCAGATCACTCAGAGCCCCATCCAGCCTGGCCTCGGACATGGACAAGGGTCTTGAGGTTTCTGTTGACAGTGACTGAATATTGCTGCCAAAGCTGACAAATAACATTCCAGTGCAGGAAATTTATGGCCTCTATTTTGAGATTAAGTAACTGTCCAATCCATTTATCAGCACACTCACAATTACAAAATGAGTGAAAAAATAATAGTTATCACAGTAAAATAGATTGTCACCCTGCAAACCATTTTGGTAAGTCCAGAAAAGGTGGCAGATTATGTTTGTAATTTGTTATTTGCTGAAAATGGGAATTTCTGTAAGGGGATTTGCATTTTCTCAAGGGCTCATGGGACAACAGGGGTGGTACAAAGAGAGGAGGAAAAGTTTGCCCCACTCTGGTGATCTTCTGATCTGCACTCCACTGGATGCAGACGTGGATTTCTGAGCATGTCCAAGCCAAGGGGCTTTGGAACAGCTATCCCAGGAATGCCAGAGGAGGAAAATGTGCGACATGATTGAGTAACATGAATCTGTGTTTGCAAAAATTATTTTTAAAAGAGGGGTTTTACATATGTGATGGATCCCAGACCCTCCCAATGCCACTCATCTGCTTTCTTGCCTAGATGGGATGTTAATAGGTATATGCATTAATGTAATGACCTCTTTATTGACACACTTTCACTTCACTTCTCTTTAACCACCACGAGAGTAAAACCCAGAAGAACTGTTCAGAGAAGAGTGACTACATTTAGAAAAGTAAAACAAATACCATTACATGGAGTGCACTAAAACCAGGTAATTAGTAAAATGATGTCATGGACACTATATTATTAATAGAAGCACACACAACTTACATTATTCTCTTACAGGGCATTTCAAAGAGGTGTTTACAATCTGAGCCAAATCTGAATGTCCTTCTATTCCTTATAAGACATATATATTACAGATATGTCTGTATCTAAACACACATTTCACTTGCAAATAGGTCTCAGAACCGACTGAGGCTGTAAAGATCTCCTCTTTATGTAGACATAAAAACCACATTAATGCATCTCAGTTATTATATGAGGAGGGCAATTGTTAGTATAATAAAAGTGGACACTGAAAAAATGAAGCCCCCATTTGATTTGAGAAGCGAGCATATATCAGGGGTTTATGGAAGACATCCCTCAGTGGGTTTCTGAAGCACAGACTCACCTATCGACTGCATGAAATATTTTGTGGTTGGGGATATTTTTGGTGGGTATTTTTCCTGGATGACTTCTTACTGCTTTTTAGAAGTCACGCTGTGCCAAGCAAGAGAAAGGAGAGAAATCTGGTGTTAGAGAGCGTGTGATTCAGCTGGATTTTGGCTGCATTGTTTTCTCTGAATGAAAGCGCCAGGTTTATTCACCAGACCACAAATCCTTAAATGGTTCCATTTTCCTGCCCTCGTGATCATTGCTATTGATTACTGTGTGTTCTTGAATCTATTTTGTACAGCCCTTGTTTAATATTTAAGAGACATAAGGAGCAGCGTGTTGTAATATTTAAGAGGTTAACTTATTGCAGAGAGATAAAGAAAAGGCACGTCCCCAAATGAGGTGGAACTTTGGTCCATTTTATTGACGTGCTGCAAAATACATTTAGGGATATACACTGCACTGTAATATAGATCCTTTCTTTAGAAACATGGTAGAATACTGGTTATCTCTGAGACCTTTTATCTTTAGTAGAGGCAGTGTCAAGGTGCTCAGCACCTGGCTGGGGATGTGGTGGCACTCAGACCTGGTGTGTCAGTCCATATGTTTCTCTCTGTGGGTCACAGCCACAGATTTTACATCGCAGATATTATGTTGTTCATGGTCGTGTGTCTAACCTGGAGCCTGGGATGACAGACTAGCAGAAATCTGATTTGACAACAAAAAAATGTGTCCTGCTTCAGCACTGCCTGTGCAACAGTTTGTCTTGCACCACCCTACCATGCATACGCAGGTTGGACCAGCAAATCTGCCAGTAGGTTTGTTGGCTACATTGGATTTGCTTTGAAAGGAGGTACCAGCGTGGAAAGGCTGATGCTAATGCTCAGAATAGCAGATTTTTTTGCATGTTAATTCAGGATCCATGAATATGATATTTTGCCAGGTTAATAGAAATGCTTGGAAGGGGAATCATAGAATGGTTTGGGTTGGAAGGGACCTTAAAGGTCATCTAGTCCAATCTCCCTGCCATGGGCAAGGACACCTCCCACTATCCCAGGTGGCTCCAAGCCCCATCCAACCTGGCCTTGGACACTTCCAGGGATCCAGGGCCAGCCACGGCTTCTCTGGACAACCTGTGCCAGGGCCTCACCACCCTCACAAACAGCAATTCCTTCCCAATATCCCATCTAACCCTGCCCTCTGCCAGTGGGAAGCCATTCCCCCTTGTCCTTTCCTTCCATCCCTTGTCCCAGGTCCCTCTCCAGCTCTCCTGGAGCCCCTTTAGGCTCTGGAAGGGGCTCTCAGGTTTCCCTGGATCCTTCTCTTCTCCAGGTGAACCCCCCCAGCTCCCCCAGCCTGGCTCCAGAGCAGAGGGGCTCCGGCCCTTGGAGCATCTCCGTGGCCTCCTCTGGACTCTCTCCAGCAGCTCCACATCCCTGTGCTGTTGTTCCCAGGGCTGGAGGCAGTTCTGCAGGGAGGGGGGTCTCAGCAGAGGAGGCAGAGAGGCAGAATCCCCCCTCCCCTGCTGCCCCTACCATGGGATCAGCCCAGGGCAGGGGGGGTTTCAGTGCCAGCACACTCAGCCGGGGCTCGTGGAACTTCTCATCCACCAGCAGCCCCATGGCACGAGAGAAGCCAATTTGATATGGTGTCCACATGACTGCAGTGTCTGTTTGTGCACACAAATATTTAGTTCAGACATGGTACTTAACATTTCTAGGCTTTTTTAAATGCAGTGGGGTTGATCTGTCCCTCTGTGGGCTGTTCATGCCCTTCATCACTGGAGTGGGGGCTGACTGATGCATTTATTCATGTTACTCCTTGGGAATTTAGGGAAAGGGATGACTGTCATTTGACAGAGAAACAAACAAGTAGCTTGAGGACAGATTTTAAATGGCATTTAAGACACTTGCTTAGTTTTTCATTGAACTCAGATGTAATTAGGCACCTCAGATTTAAGAAATCTGGTCCTTAGTGGCTTGAGCAAGGTCTGGATTAATGCTGGGAACTAAACTTTTATTTCTCATGGCTAAAGCAGGTGCTTCAACCATGGGACAGGCTGTTCCTTTCTTTGACAGTGATGTGTAGGGGTAAACTGCAGCTTTTAATGAGATTTTGCCCCTTTTTGGGACTGGAGCATGTTAAACATCAACAGAAGTGAGCAGGTGTCATGCTCCAGTGCCTGGTACTGGGCACCAACTTTCACATATGGTCAATAAACACTCTTTACCTCGTATTTTTCCTGGCAAAACATTGTCCATAAGACTCACAGATTGCTGTGGAGTGATGCCAGGTAATTAGTATGTGACTGAGGCTAATTAATGTCAAACTATAGTCAGGTTTATAACAGGAAATTGTGTTGCGTAGGTTAAAGGCCCTAAATAAAATGATCATAAATAGAAATAAAAAATCTGGTCTGTCTTCTTGCTGCTGTAATGAACCAAATATCCTTACAACCAGTCTTCTTCTAGGAAAGGAAAGAAGAACACGTGGGTTGGTATAAGGTTGCACATTATGGGATGCAACAAATTACAGGAAAAATGGCAGAGAAGAATTAGTCCATGCAGAGCTTTTCATTAAGGGATCTGATCTGCAGAGTGAAGTTTGCCACCCAAATAATAGTGACTGGTCCCTACAGCAGGTGTTGGAAGTGTCTGGTGCATCAGCCAAAGAAGAAGAAGAAGGTGGCCCTGGAGAGACCTCACCACCCCTCAGGCCAGCACCTCTCCTTGCATGCCATGCCCACAGATGCTGCACAAATTCAGGGCAGGAATGGCAGGTGGGAAATCACACCAACTTCTCTTTTCAAGGCCTCAAGCCACCTCCTCCCCTCCTGTGGGGCAAATCAGCACAACTTGCTCGGTGAGCAGTGCAGCGGGTGCGATCAGACCCCATGTCACCTGGGGACAGCCAGCGTCCCGCAGGAGCAAAGGAGATTTTCAGTTAGATAGATCCATACCTGGTGAGTTATAACCACTCCTTATGGCTGCAAGATCACTTATGAGATTAAAAAAGTCTATCTCATAAAATGCACGGGTGTGCCTTTAGTACCTCACCTTCCTTCCATGGACAACACAAGCCAAGACCTCTGTAGGTGTTGGGGTGATGTGCTGATACAACCATGGTGTGTATGGGATTATGCAAATGCTCTCCTTTGCTGGACTTGACCCACACACCCCTGAGCAGCAGAGATTTGCAGCCACTTCTCCTGCAATCAAGCCCCAATATGGATTGTGTCATTCCCACTCCTAAGCAAAGCTTGGGGTAGGTTTAGTGTCTCTTGTTATTTCCTCACTCTCCCGCAGATGAAGACACACTGGAGCACTTTAATGAAACAGTTTGTCCTTATTAAGTTGAAAATAGAAATACACCTTTCCCCCGCTGGGGACATAACCAGAATGGCACAAGGCTGCGGAGTTTTATTATCTTGGTCTCAGCTTAAAATACTAAGAGGCGCTTCTTTAAGAAAGTTTAAGAGAAGTTCTATAAACCATGTCTATATATAATCCCTTTTGTAAGCATCTAGGAAACTGCAGGACGGAAAGGTTGCCTGCCAGACCTCAGAAAGCAAATACTAATTCAGCAGTCTAGTCACTCTGTCAAACATTTAGTGTATCAGGGTTGATTGTTCCCTGGTAGGTATAGCTCTGGTATATCCGCCAGGCCTTTTGTCATGTTAACTGCAACCGATCAATGGATTGAGGTCAGGACTTCTGATGTAGGTGCAAGCTTAGAGGGAAAAAAGTCTCAAAGATTCATTTTTTCTCGTCTGGTAGCACTCCGGTCACTTATTTTTTCTCAGTTAGCCTCTGCTGCTCTAAAGTGGATATTGATCAGTGCTTTAATGCAAACCTGTCAAATTAATTTTGCAGAGCTGGGATATGACTGGCCTAAAATTGCTTCTGCATCTGTTCTCTGCAGCAAGCCTATGAATTTTAATCATGACCAGAATGGGCTGTTGGCTTTTTTTGTTAGAAACTTGAATAGGAAAGGTTTAAACTGTAAATGCCATGAAATGATGCTGTTTTGTTCTTTTCAGAAACTCATGTGGCTGAGGTCAAAGAAATTATTATGTCTGTGCATTCTTGTCAGATGCTTGGGGAGCTGTGCAGGGTTTTCTTCTTTTGCAAAGGAAAGCAAAGGTATGTAGTGAGCTTGTTAAACATTCCCAGACCAATGAGGGAACAGCAGGCTTCGTGTCTCCTGCAATGCCAGATACATTAGTATTAATGTACAATTTCCTCTCCAGCCCCCACTCTATGATCTGATTATTCCTGATAACTTTATCTCACAGGATGGAGAGGGAGACCAACTGGGGGAACAGCATTTATTTCTTTAGTACAAATTAAAAATAAATAAATTCAGAGCATCCCGCACACTATTAAAGGGCGAGTGTGGCTGTCCCTGGAGTAGCAACCTTATGGGCCAGGGGAAATGCAGATGGTTACAGAGGTTTTCTTCATCATGCAAAGCAGGAGATTCTCCTGCTCTTCATCAATTGAGACAGAGTGTACAGGGCTCTGTTGTGATGTCAGCATCATGCAAAGTAAATAATTAATTTTAGGCTTTGCTCTGCACAGACGAGACTTGTTCATACAAAGAAAAGGTGTCAACTTTAATCTGCTCTGGAAAACCTGCAATCAGGCAGGACACATCCTTCAAAATCCAAACAGTGACATTGACCATAACAGCTTGATTTCGTGCTGGCTCTTTTGTCAGATGATTTGAAAGCATTCAGAGTATTAATTATTAAGTGCTGCTTGATCTCCTAGAGGGCTGAAGAATTTGAAACTGATTTTGGCATCGGAAAAGCTGACACTCAAGGTGGGAGTTGGAGCAAACCCACTTCCTGTGCTGCTGGAGCAGCCCAGGAGAGCTCCCAAGGGCAGGTCCTGGGTCTCAGTTGAAGGAATAACATCAGCTGGCTGATGTCTGAGACCTTACACCTCTCCAGCTATTTCAGAAGACAATTTATAACTATTGCCAGAAATGTCGGCCAACAAAAAGATCTATGCTTTCCCTGGTGAAATAACTGGCAAAACCTGCAGAACTAGAGCAGAAGGGCTGGTCTGGGAAACTCCTGTCTTGGTCTCCTGCCCCATCCAGGTGTTCCCTGGCATCTACCAGTGCCTGAAAACTTTTAACTGGAAGGGGTTTGCTGGTGGCTGAGTCCTCCATGGACACAGTTCTCAGGAAGGGTGGTTACATGGTGGCTATTAGCTGTTGGGGTCAGTTCTGTCATTCCTCATGCCTTTACAGTTAATTTAGGGAAATTACTCTATTTTACCTGCACCCTTGCAACATTCCAGAGCTGCAGCCAGGCCCAGGGCTCAAACAGGGATATCTGAAGAGCAAGAGGGAAAGACCTTTGGCAAGTCTACCTGAATGTATTTATGAGCAGTCTGAAGCAATGAATCTTGGTATATAAGTAGGGGAAACCAGCCCAGCCCAGCCCTGCCAAAGCCCACTGCTGCCAAAGCCACACCATTTTTGGTGTCTGAGAAGGTATTTCCTCCTCTTGATTGCCATATATCTTCTGCAGGTGGCCAGGTGGGCATACCTGTCGTCCAGAGTTGGAGGCTGTGATTAAATGAGTCACAACCAGATTTTCCGTCTAGAAAATTTTGTCATCTTCTACCTTCCCTGGTAGAGACAGAGAACCAAGATCTCTGCTGCTCCCCAGCGTGCCTGGGAGAGAAATGTTGGATGAGCTGGGTGGGCAGGCTGAACCCCACCCTCAGCACATCCCATGAGGTTGTCAGGGAGGGCAACTTGAATGGTCTCTATTGCTGTTATTAGAGAAAGTAATGGCACCACTAATTTTGCAGAGGAGGATGTTCCATTTTGGACCAAGTACAACTAGTTTTAGATGGTGTCTGTTGTAATACTGGTTACACAAGAACAAAAACAAGGAGTTCACATGCACTGATTTGTAAAAGACATCCTTTTTTTTTTGCAATTTTTCACTGTGAGGGCAGTGAGGCTCTGGCAGAGGTTGCCCAGAGAAGCTGTGGCTGCCCCATCCCTGGAAGTGTTCAAGGTCAGGTTGGACAGGGCTTGGAGCAACCTGGTCTAGTGGAAGGTGTCCCTGCCCATGGCAGGGGGTGGAATGAGATAATTTTTAATGAAATTATCTAAATTTTGCATTAGCTTTGACTTACAGTATAGTTTGGACACAGATCTCCAGAGGTGAGGCCTCACTAAGCCACACAGATAAAAAGATGGATGGGAGATGCTGCAACTCAATGAGGGGTCCGTCTTACTAGGGAATCTGTAGGGAAAACTAACTGCTTGGAATGATACAAACAGCTTTTTGCACATCAAAGAGGAAGATTAAAGGCTGTGATGATGTTCTGGCTCCTCCAGTATCAGTGGCAAATTTCCCACGAGCTTCCAGCAGATAAGATTTCAACCCCAGCCTTCAACTTGCTAAAACTTAATAGAGACTGTGATTGACTGCCCATCTTACAGGCATCTTCCCTGGCTGCTTGACAAAATTTGAGCAAATATTTGGCTTAGGGTTGTTGGCTAGTACAGATATCAGTGAAACTTCTGTTCAGGTCAAACCCAAGGAAATTTTTTCCTAATTGTTTTGATTAAATGGAAGAAAACCAATGCTTTAGGTCAAGGTAAGATAGTATATTTATCCAAACCAAAATGAGTTGTTTGTTTCAGAAGTTATTTAATCTTTATGAAATCTTCAGGGTTTTCTTAAGAGAGAGGCTAAAAATGTGGGTTTAAATTGAAAAATGAAATAGCTTTCCCAAATGGATTGTTTGGGCTGGTTTTTTCTTTGTCTATATGTTTGGTGCAGTTTTTCCTGACATCATGAATAATTTTGGACCTTTCAGTAAATTATTTTTTGTCAAATATGTCTATTCCAGCTATAGATTTGACTTATTTCCAAGCAGCAAACGTTCATTTTTTCAGTCGTAGAAGATGAAACTTTGCTTCTCTGGCAGCTTCAGCAAGAGGAAGACTTTAAAAAGGCAGTTGGTTCCAGGAGTGATAAAGGTGGGAATTGCTTAAGTTTTTTTTTTATTTGATCTCAAAGAAGTCTATTGGAATTTCCTCCAACAAAGGGTTTGACAGATTACATTTCTTTTGGGAAATGGGTCTGCAATTCTATAACAATTCACATTTTTTTTTAAGTCCTCTGCCCTTGGCATGTGTCTCCAGCTACCACATTTGCAGACCTGAGTTGGTTTCTGCTGCTTGGTTTCACATGGAAACTAGAGTCAAACACCACACGTGCAGAGCCTGAGCACTGTGACATTATCAACACTGTTACCTGAAGCCACAGAAGGAAAAGGCTTTTCCCCAGAGTGGCAGATGCCAGAAGTGATTTGATCACCTGCAGGTGCCAGGCTACTCCAGTGGAGAGTGGGGCTGTGCTGGAGAAAGACACGGAGTGGACAGAAATTGTCACTGAGCCTTCAAAACTGATCTTAAACTACCAAAGTGAGGGGCAGCACCAAAGGTAACCTTATATCTCTGCTTAAAAGTCGTTGTCTTTTGCTGTAGGACACGAAAGACATTAGAGGAGCAGATGCTGCTCCCCAGTCAGAAGTGACTTTGCTGTAGCTAGAGGAGGCTTTAGGAGAAACTGCAAATTATTTCTTCAGGAGCAGCCCCGTTCTGTTTCACGGACAAAAAGAAAAATGCGCGATACTCTCTGCAAGCAGGCACGAAGTTAGCCATTGCCCTTCAAACCCCAGTGATTTCACCTAGTCACAGCACTCCAAAACGCAGCGGAGCCGAGGCGCGGCTCACGCTGCTCCCTCGGTGGCACGCTGCACGCACGGTGGCACTGATGGATTTGGCTTCTTAGGGGGCAGATCCACATATTAATTGGCACTGGGGTGGCATTGCAGGCTGTCAGCAGCCCCGGCCACCAGCTCGAAGGATATAATTGTACTGTAAACGCCGCGTGTGTGGGTGATGGATACACGCGTCCCCGCAGTCTGACTGCCGGGATGTACGGGGCAAGCCATCCTCTAATTCGCCACCAAGAGGGTCTCTTGCACTAAACAGCCTCTCTTAAATCAAAGTGTTCAATCCCGCTGGAGGTGGGAGTTGGGAGGGGAGGGCTGGAAGCAACAAAGTAAGACGATAAAAAAGAAGAAAAAAAAAAAAATCAATAGTGCTTCCCCGTAAAACAGACCGAGGTTTGCAGAACTCGCTTCCACTTCGACGTCAGAGGCGCCCATTTGGCAAATTCATTTAAGGCCAAATTGAGAGCTCAGCTTGTAGTCAGGGTTGCTGGACTGTAGCGCTGTCCATTCGTGGGGCTTTGGTCGCTGTTGTATGCAAAGCACTCTAAAGCACCTCGCTGTGAGGGTCACAAACAGCAGCTCCAGCTTCAGCCCTGTGTCAGGGTGCTGAGCACCACCCTGCCACATCCTCCCTCGTGCAATGGCTGCTGGGCATGCAGTGGAAACACAGCCATGCTCCTGCTGGGCTTGTTTTCTCCGCACCCAAAGATCAAAATCAGCCGATGTCCTGCGCTTCATCCCCTTGGGAAGAGATGGGTACTGACCACACTGGATCTCATGTCCAGGAGAAGCTCCAAAGGAGCTGTCTCTGTGCTCTTGAAAGGGTTTGTAAGCCCTGACCTGCTGGTTGTTTACCAAAGAGAGATGCAAAACTATAGCTTGAGCTATTGAGGGGTTTCTGTCATTAGCCCTCAGTAACACCCTTGTCTTCTGGGGGAGAGACATATGTGAGCAGACACAGGGACCCATCAATCCCACAACACATTCAGGGCCTCTGCATTTCATGTCCTCTAAAGCAAAGCTACTGATGGGCTAAGGCCACATGTGGTCAGGTCTGTGGACGTGAACTTCCACTGCCCTGCACAGGGCAGAGGGTGTGTGAGAAGTTACCGAGCCACCGTGGCCCCGTTTGACTTTGGGAAAATTATTTGAAACGTGCAATTTTTTCAACAATTAAAATTCTTACCAAACCATTTAAATTTAAATTAAAAAAAAAATAAATTTAACAATGTAAAAAAACCCCCCCAATTTATTGTGTAACTTTCACCACGTTACTTAAGCCAAAATTTTCATTCGTGGATATTTAAAGTTAGGGCTCTAGAAGTCCACCTGGACAACCCTTTTTGATCCTTGTAAGTTCCTTCCAAATAAGGACATTCTGTGATTCTAAACCTCTCCCTTCAAGTGTAAAATTCCAGCCTCCTTCAATACTCCCTTTAGTGCATAAGGCATAGACCTTATTTGACCACATTTGCACATAGATTTGTAGCTTAAGCCCTTTTCCATAAGACCAGATCTTCTCCAGTGGAACATCAGAGATGGGTGTCACCACTCCACACTGAACTACTAATCCTTACTTCTCTTTTTACAGTATTTTGTATTAGAGATTATAATAATCAGATAATATTCAGAATTTTCCAGTTCTTGCTCTCTTTGAACAGGGAAAAAAAAAATTGATTATTAGATTGAAACGGGAGAGCAAATTTCTTTGTTCTTTGAATGCACCTGTTAGAGGCCACAAGAAGAGAAGTTTCAGGATTGGGCTACGTGCCAGTCAGCACAAGCCAGAGCTCACAGCTATGGTGTGGGTACTCACAGCAGCAGGTTATTATGTCTGGTATCAGATGCATAATCATGGCATTAATGTGGTGCTGGTCTATGGCCCATCATTATTCAGCTAATGACCCTGCTGCAGAATAGGATTTGTCCTTTGAGACCTGGGAAAAGTGAAGGAAAGGAGTGAGAAATTCTTAATTATTTTTTTTTCTTCTAGGAAAATAGAGCATTTTTATTAGTTTCTCCTTGTGGCCCTACTGGGAAGAAGTTGAAGAATTTTTGGCCTCAGAAGAAGGAGGCAGAAGAATCTACAGTCTCCTCAGCTGCACTTTCTTGCAAGATAATCAAACGCTGAGCAAGAAACCCCAGAAACTGTGGGCATTGGTGCCAAAACAAGATTTAAAGATTAAAAAAGCTGAAGAGTTACATGTAAATTAATAAAGAAAACAAGACTCCAGCACTGTCCTTAGATTGTCTACACTACTTGAATGCAGCAAAAGTCCCTAAAAGTAGAAAACCTCCCCCTAAGCCAAGGACTACCTGCCCCACCACGTACAGTGCACAGAAGAGAACCAACACTGGTTTGGAGAGGAGTCTGCAGACCCCTGTGCTCTCCAGCACAGTTAGGGCCTGTCTGGCACTGGATGGGAAGGATGTGGGGTTGGGATTTTTTAAGGTCTGGGGGGTATGAGTGGTGCCCAGTTTGGTATCTCCTAGAAATCCTCTTTCTTCAGCTCCAGGGCTTTTAAACTACAGGGATGGAGGAATCACTTACAAGGCAAGAGACAGCTTAAATCTGCTTGCTGATATCCTGAAATCACACTGAACATCCACTCTAGTCTTGAAGGCAAAGCCACCTTCTTCAGAATATTCACTGGAGAGATGTTTGGTATTTAACCAACTGCAAATAGATGTGGCTTTGGATATAAATGTCTCTGAGACTGTAGAAGGGAAGCTTAGAGGCAAATGACCACCTTAGTAACAGGTAAAATCTCTGCCAGGTCTGCAAGAGAGTTCACTTTGGCTCATGTGGCTTAGTTGTCATGATGTTGAGACTGAATCTCAATTTGACCTCCTGAAATTGAATATTCACTTTAGCCTAGATTTGCAAAGCTATTTGTTAATGCGCACATACAGGGCTGTTTCCTCCAGGGTTTTAAAGAAAAAACTCATTTCAATGTAAAATTCACAGGATCAAATTGAAATTTATTTTGAGAAGGTTAACATTACTGATTTTCAGGCTCAGACAATCACTTCCATGTCAGATTGTAATTACACCTTTTTGTGCATCAGCTGCATGCGTGGTATGGAAAAAAAAAAAGTAAGATAATGCTGTTTCTTTCAGCTACATAAAGGACCTTTGTACTGTCCTTCCCTGGAAATCCCCCACACTGAAAGGAAGAAAGTGATTTATTTCAATCACTCTGACAGTACGAGCTAACACATTAATTGCATAAAGACATTTCTCTTACCCAAAGTTTTGTTTGATTTTTACTCCCAATAGTCTGCTAGGTGTCTGCATAGCATTTTCTTTTCCCCGCAGCAGTTTTCAGTGCCATAAAAATCTTGCTTCAGTTAAATAGCAACATTAAAATATTGTAGTGCTGACCTTAATGGTTTACAACATTCAGCTAAGGAGCTCAAGTCTCTAAAATAAGACTGAAACACACAGTAAAAATTTATCTCGGGAAAATTAAAACCTCAGAAGTCTGACAACCGGGATGTGATTTCGACCCTTTTTTTGTACCTCCATGGGGTACATCCAGCCATGTGGGTGTGCAGAGGATTGCAAGAGCCCAGTGCAGTCAGGTGGGACTGAGATGGGCAAGAATTTGAGCCCAGATATACCATCACTGGCTGATGCCAGCAGGCTATGGAAATGTGAGTTGATTTCATACCTGGTGGAGCATCTCTACTCTCGTGTGAAGAGCTGAGCTCAAAACATTACCGAATCAGGAAGGACAATGTCTCCTGCTTACTTTGTCCTGGTGCACAAAGCTATTTAAGCTGAAAAGGGGGAACTAAATATCATAGCTTTAATGTTATTTAATATTTTATTAGGTTAAATGGACACACATTTTGTACTTTGAAAAATACTCAGCAGAGACTAGCTATTTTGGTACAGCATTTAGAGGAGAATACAGTGGGGCAGATTTTGCTGCAAGACATTCCTGGTAATCAAGAAGTTTGTTGTTGGTTTTGGCTTTATTTTCAAGGAGCACTGGATATATAGAGAGAAAATAGTTTGTTGGTGAAGCATATTGTCATTTTGGTGTTACAGACCCCAGAAATGATGCTCGCCTATCTGTTCCCCTAAAATCTGTCAGGAGACTCTGTCCAGCCACATAGAGCGACTTATGAAACTAT
Organism: Manacus vitellinus; assembly: GCF_001715985.3. Classification (NCBI taxonomy): domain Eukaryota; kingdom Metazoa; phylum Chordata; class Aves; order Passeriformes; family Pipridae; genus Manacus; species Manacus vitellinus. The sequence goes on from NW_021940553.1 coordinate 1,353,055, forward strand.
CAGCTCTCCCCAGTGTGAAGAGAGAGATCATGACCTCATCAGGGGATGCTGGGAAGACAAAATACCGAGGGATTACATGGCCATGGGTGTGCTAGAAAAGATATGTGAGACCACACCCCGGAGGGCTGAAATTCCCCAAACGCTCCTTGATGAGTCTCTGCTGCAGAGATTGGTAGAAATAGCCAGAGAACCTTAGAATTACAGAATGGTTTGGTTTGGAAGGGACCTTAAAGATTATCTGGTCCAGTCCCCTTGCCATGGGCAGGGACACCTTCCACTAGACCAGGATACTCTAACCTGTCCTTGAACACTTTTAGGGAAGGGGCAGCCATAGCTTCCAAAATCATATAGGCAAATCATGATAATATTTTCTGTAAATTCAGAATGAGAGGATCCACAATGCTGTGGATTATTAAATTTGGCCCAATAGCCATTGGAAAGAGGGAAATGCTTGTGGGAACTTCAAGGATCTTGGGAACAGAAAAACTGCAATATAGACCTCTTTTTATTTTAATACTAGCACAGCAGGCCAAGGAGTCAACAAGTGCTAATTCTTCCCCCCAACAAATTAAATCTTGAGAGCTGTAATTTTTTTCAGGTAGCAGAAAATCAACAATGTCATACAGACAAATTCTGGTCCTCCAGATTCTGCAGCAGCTGAGCATCAAAAAAATTCAGCTGAGCTTGATCCCAGGACAGCTCAGTTAACAGGACTCTTTCCAGCAGACCCACGGGGTTTGAGCAGGGACATGTAATTATAACCCCAACCCAGCTCCCAATGAAAATTATGGCAAAAATGTTCCAGGTGGGCTTCCTATCACCTCCATAAAGTATTTCACAAGATGACAATGGTGACCAGTGCTGTTTCCCTTTGCTATAGCACCTTTAAAGAGCAGCCTGTAATTCATGATGAAAAACGACAATAATATTGCTTTACATAGGAAGATAAAAGCCTTCCTTTGCAGCAATGAAACTCAGATGTCTTGAGCAATGTGTGTAGCTTAAGGGTTTTTTTTTGACAGTGCAATATTGTATATAATAACAATTACCAATGACCTCTATTAGGTTGTCCAGTCTCATTAAGGCCAATGCATTTGGTACCTGCCACTGCCAATTTGCCTCAACAGAGGTTTTATTCAGTGGATATGATAGAGCTGTAAAGCAATCTTTTTTCATTTAAATAGTTTAATTGAGGAATGCTATCAGATGTTTCAAAATTTAATGCATACAACAATTTGCTTCCCCTATCTCTTTTCAGAGTTTAGTTTGGAGAAAATGACATCTGATTCTTATAGAAAGAAGGCAATTACATTTTGGAGCCTGCCTGCCCGTATTGCATATGTTTTTAAACATAAAAAGAAATTCTTAATATGTAATTGTCAGGTAATAAAAAGGAAAATATTTTACTTTGCATTTATGAAGTAATTTTTCAAAAGCATAAGGGAATTGCATGTTAACGTTTTTCGTTTATTACCACACTCCTAATGCTGCACTGTTTTCACAAGTTTAGATTAAAAAAAAAGCAGATCTGATGCTCATGTATTAGTATGGTAATACTCTATAAAGTAATTAGGACAGAGGAAACTGCAAAGGTTTGTTGGTTCTGATAAGCCAACTCCTGCTCTGGGGCATCGCAGAAAACCACCGGGAGTCTCTCCCCCAAATTTCAAGGGCCCCAGCTCTTAACTTAATCTTCTGAGAAACTTCAGTGTCTACTCATCCATCTCATAATCTGTTGTCTCCACATTTTCTCCTACTTCACCGGGAGTACAAGCCTTGAAGACCAGCATGGTGCCTTGAAAGTTTCTTCTCTTTTGCAGGGCAATGATGGGACCAAATAATCGTGGAATAGTTTGTGCTGGAAGGCACTGTTAAAGGTCATCTTGTTCCAACCCTCTGCCATGAACAGGGACATCTTCAACTCAATCAGGTTGCTCAGAGCCCCATCCAACCTGACCTTGAAAGTTTCCAGGGATGGGGCAGCCACCACCTCTCTGGAAAACCTGTGCCAGTGTTTCACCACCCTCATTCATAAAACTTCTTCCTTATATTTTTATCTAAATCAGCCCTCTCTTAGTTTAAAACCATCACCCTTCGTCCTATCAAAACGGGGCAGGGCAGCACTGTTCCTGTGTCACTACATGGAGGTGAGGACTGAAGTGATACCCCAGAAAGGTTCACATTCCTCTGGCTGTGGACCATTTCCACCTCTGACTTCAAACTGGACCATTTGATCCAATATGCTACAGCAGATACTCTGGGCATAACTCCAGCATCTGCTCAGTGGAAAAAAAAAGGTTTTGTTTTTTTTTTTTATTCAGAAATTAGCCTCAAAGTTCTTAGACTGCAGCATCAGGATCTTTAAGCTGTAAGTAAAATGCTGTGGATCTTTCATTGTGTGTGTCTGTTGTGCTTTCATTTTATAGAGCTGACCTTGCTTCCCTGAAATGCACTTGTTCTCCACAAAGCCAGTAAACACCACCCAGTTGTCTTCAAGTAAATCACATATTTGTATTAAGTTACTCTTGCCTCATGAAAACAAATGCTTGAAGATAATCCCAGTTAGTAAAGAAGGACTGAACTTCATCAGGGCATGGTAAATCCCCCTTCCTCCTGTGGCTTCTTGGTTGGAACAAATCCATCTTTAAATCTCTGTCAAATTTGGTGCACTGCTCAGCTAGAAAAATACAAACCCAAGTATTAAAAAACACCAAAGTATTTAATTCATCTTTGATGTAGTTGTTTGTAATGTTTCCAATGGGAAGTGAAAGGAAAAAGGGAAAGGGAAGGGAAAGAGGAAGGGGAAGAGGAAAAGGAAAGGGAAGAGGAAGGGGAAGGAGAAAGGGAAGGTGAGGAAGAAAGGGAATGGGAAGGGGAAGGCAAAGGGGAAAGGGCTAAGGGGAATGGGAAGGGGGAAAGGGGAAGGGAAAAGGGCAAGAGGAAAGAGAAGGGGAAGGGTGCTGCCATCTCTGCTTCAGCCAGCCCATGTGGGCTCAGGGACCCCATTTCCAGCTTCTCTCAGCTCTTGTCCCATGCAAGGTAGTCCCAGGAGCTCTCATGTGCTACTGTAGTCAAAGACTCAACAGAGAGGAATCCAAAACCCTTTTTTTGAAGTGCTTTTAGAAAGAGAACACTCCATGATCAGCCAGGGAACCTGAGCTGGCAGTTCTAAAAATAAAATAACCTGTTTTCCGTAGAGGGGGTAAATTATGGGCAGCATGAGATAACCTACTGTGTCCCTGCTCTTCCCTACAGATCAGCATTGGCCCATCAGGAGGGTAAAAATACCACAAAAAATCCTTCAGAAAACCCTGTGAGCCGTATTCAAAACCACGCCTGCAAATCCAGCTGAAGCACTTGGTGCCTGTGCCACCCCCAGACTCTCGGAGGAGTTAAAGTGTTTCCACCGAGAAGATTCTCAAAGCCCTGGAGCGGGTTGCCCAGAGAAGTAATGCACCTCCAACACTGGTTAAAACACACCTCACAGGCGAGGCTTAGGTCTAGCTAATATCACCCAAACTCAAGGTCATATACTAAATGACTTTCTAGGGTTCCTTCCAGCCTTATTTGCTGTACTTCTGCAGCTTCAAGCAGGAGAGACAAGACAGCAGCTGGGCAGGTATCAGCCTGGGTGGACACACACACAGTGCATCTGATGGGCACCAGGGCTGTTTTACAGACTTGCTGGTACCTCCTGACTTAGTGCCACTTAGTGCGAGATTAATGCCATGTGAATGCAGCTCATGTCCCCAGCTGGGATTTCCTACAACCTACTGCTGATGCTTTGCTGGCAGCAAGAGCAACAAGCTTTCAGTTTACTGTTGGAGGTCAAGGTAAAGTGATTTCAATTAGAAGAGGATCACGTAGGTCTCAATCCAATGCAGGCAGGTTGTGTAACACTGGCAGCGTGAAGAGGAGAGTCATTTATTCATTTCTTAGCTGCATGGTTTGGGATTTCATTTTCCCCTCTCTGTTTTCACAGTCTTCCCTGTCCCTTCTACCGTTCAAAGGGTAATGCAAAAAGGTATTAGGGTTCATAGCTCCTCTGCTTTCATCAGGAGGTGGTTTGCTCTGCCCCAGTCGCCCCAGTAATTAGCAGTAATGAACTAGAGGAAGACGGAGGAAGCAGAGATGGAAAATGAATATTCAGCTGACCAGTTCCTTCCCCTGGTGGCGTTTGCTTCTGTGTCACGCAGCTGCGTTTCAAAACCCCGCACATATTTACATGCCTCTAAGAAGAAGGGCATGTGTTTGTTGCCCTGCTCAAAACCAAGCACGTATTTACCTGCTTTGCTGAATTGGGGCCATATACCCTTCTTTTTCCTTGACACTGAGGGCAACCCTTTGTTTCTGCTGGTCAAACAAAACAGAACACACACAAAAAAATAAAAGGAGACCGGGGAGAGAAAATGTATTTATTAAATGGTTCTATAAATAAAAGAGCTGGGAAGATATAGGAGGCTCTGATCTCTGAGGGGTGATGGCAAGGTGCTACTGATAAAGTGGCTACGATTCAGATCAATAGCAAACAAGACAGGCAGGTGAATTTCCCCTTTGATCTTCATTCCCTGCGCAGCCCGAGTCGGTCTGACTCTGCCACACAAATTACTGCTTTGTGCAGGGAAAAAGCAGTTTGCTTGGCTTTTTGCTTATTGCACAAGTGTGTTGGGTGGCAAATGATAAGTGTCGCTTGTTACCATTTCAAAAAGCCACAGGAAAATGGTGGCTCTTGCACTTCAACTTGATGCGTTGACATTTTTTGTGTCAGCAGGGTATTATGGGGTTGATACATAGATCAGGGCTAAACGGTCTTAATAAAAAAGAGATTAAATCTGGAAGAGGGAAATAAAGCTCAGGGCAGGTTCACCTGTAAAGCTATTAATAAACAGTAGGGAAATTTGAGGGGGCAGAATAGTGATGATGCGAGATGACTCTTTGCAAGCCAAAAATGTGCTTTTGGCCTCAAAAGCTGTGTCGTAACCTGCTCTGCTCTGCTACTGACTTGGGAAAAATCACATCAGCTTGTGCCTTACTTTCTCCAACAATCAAGTAGGCATGGCTGAGGAGAGCTTTGCAAACTTAGCGAAGGAGGTGACTTGTGAGCCTCCAGTCACCAGCCCAGAAGTCAATAGCCCAGATAGCTACATCAAAGTGAGCTCAAGCTCAATCCCCTGCTGGAAACCACTCTCCCCAAGCTCTAGGGAGCTGCATTATAGGGGTTTGGACTTCTCCAGAGGAATGGCTGATATAATTATTGTGGGTTTTGCCTTCATCTTTTCACCTCAGTGACAGGGGTGGGAGGGTCACTTGGCAGGTCTAGCCTTTCTTCATGCTGGCAGGTTCCCTACATAAACCAAATGATAGATCAGATAGAATCATAGAATCATTTAGGTTGGAAAAGCCCTCCAAGACCATCGGGTCCAACCATTCCCCAGCACTGCCCAGGCCACCACTGACCCTTGTCCCCAGATGCCACATCCACAGGACTTTTAAATCCCTCTAGGGATGGGGACTCCACCACTGCCCTAGGCAGCCTGTGCCAGGGCTGGACAACCCTTTCCAAGAAGAAATTTTTCCTAATACCCAATTTAAACCTCCCCTGGTGTGTCTTGAGGCCCTTTCCTCTTGTCCTGTCACTTTTTACCTGGGAGAAGAGACAGACAACAAAGATATTACAGGTGGGGAGAGGGTTGCAAGCCATTTGGATGGACCCCCTTCCACCCAGTAAGTCCACCCCTGTGGCCCACAGCGCAAGGCAAGCCTCACTGGGTATTTGTTATTCTTGGACTGTCGTGGATGAGGCCACATCCACATGGAAAAGCTGTTAAACCATAATATATTGGCTTCCCATATGTTCTCATTTTTATCACAACAGCCCAGTCTGTTGCAGGAAGAACTTCCCTCTGACAGGATTGATAGTTTCTCAAAAAATAAACAATGATCTTGCAGCTTCTATGCCCTCTACTGCTGTTCAACTTCCCACCCAGCTGTTTTAATTGTTTTAAAATTAAGTGTACACCATGGAGATCTGTGGGTAGTTGAAACTTGGAATGTGCTTTTGACTGGGGCTAATGAGTCAGTGATATCCAGTCAGATGTATGCCACCCTAGGGGTTTCTGAGCAGTCACGGGACAATCTCTAACTTGGTTTCACATAATTTTTGATCTGGTTGTGCCTTCTTTCCTATTTAAGTCCCGAGGATCCTTGCAGGTCTCTGCCTAGCTTATTAGTAGAACAAGTATGATTAATGGAAAACAAATCCCATTTTCCAGATACCTTGTACTGCACGTGAACACAACTGCCATTCATTCATCATCAAATCATTAATACCAATCATTTTCCTGTCGTGTTTCCTGCACTCACATCTAGTAGCAGCTGATTTTTTTTTTCACCTCTGTGTTTCTTAGGGTTTTGTACTGATTACATTTTTAATCAGGAGACCACGCAGATCACCAGAAGAGACCTCTTGTTAACAGTGATAAGGAGAACAGCAAATGTCACAGGGAACAACTGGTGAAAGCACAAACTAGTCTTTTCCTTTCTGGGGTGCACAACCCCATCTTGCAGGGTGAAGTCCAGATGTAACTAAAGTAGCCTCAAACCCTGGCAGGGAGTGATACAGCTCCTGTGTCTCCATGTACCCCATGGACCATCTTAGCAAAACCATTATCTTGTTCCTCACAACCTCTTCCAGTGGTTTCTAAGTCCCTTTGCTGAGTTGATGGGATTCAGTTGGAGCATGATTTCTTTCTTGGTCTTCACAATTCCTGTTCTCCACACTGGGATTCAGTTTTTCTGTGTTACTTGCTGGTGATAACATACAGGGAAATGGAGCTGGAGTTACCTTTCACCAGAAAAAGGGGAGCTGATGGTGGAACTTCAAAATTTTGCCAGTGGAAAGCTGATTTTCAATCAACATTTCCAAATATGCATATTGCAGACAGTGTTACATAAATAATGCCTCCATTAAATGGTGTGCAGTGCTTGTCTACGTGAGTAAAAATGGAAGGAGCTTTTTATTCAGTTCAATTTTAATCAAATTCTACAGAACAGCATTTCTAAGGCCTATTTAAAATTTAAACAAAGGCAGAATAGCTCCATCTATATCTATACCCTCTTACTATTGTCGCAAGAAAAGAACAAGTAAAAGCTAAAAGAAGCCCTTACAATCCCATTGACATTGGCCAGATGCAAGCTGCACAGATATTTTAACCTCACTAAATAACTGTATGAAATGCCTTTTCCTTCTATTTTGGGGTTCTAAAGAGCCTGATGAAATGATACCTGGAGAAAGTGGCCAGTCCTATTGTTTGTGAGATATCTCTGTGGATTCTTAATAGCAATTTTCAATACTAAGCAGTTGCCCTAGTGCCTGTTGTGAGATTCTCAAAAATCTGCTCCAAAGTGAAATAGACAAAAGAGAATGAATGAAATCAAATTGAGTTGTAGCAGGGGACAGATGGGACCCACTCACTAATGTAACCTGGCCTATTCATGATATTCTCTTCCATGCAGAACAAGGTTCTAGTACCTGGAACTAAGATGGAAACGATATATAGTTCCCAAGATCTGCTTTACACTGATGTTTGGGCTCTGCAGTGCATGTGTTTAAATAAAAAATTTGATCAGTTTAATTTTTTTTTCTCTTTTCTGGTAAAACCTGGTAGCTCAAACTCAAAGACTGCTGTGGGAATTGGGCTGCTCTTTTTAGTGGCAAAGTTTTCTTGGATGTACTCAGAGTTGAAGTTCAAAAGTCTCTAACTAGCAAGGTTATAAGTAACTGGGCCTCACCAAACTCTCCTGCCTTTTGTATAATGTCCCTCTGCTTATCCACGTAAGATAGGTGTGAAAAAAAATGTAAAAATCTGATGACTGATGCCACTGACATGAAAGAACACTTCAATGATCAGTACTTAATTTGGTGTGTGGAAAATCACTGCCCTCCTCCAAGGCATATGCTGCTTGTTAGCTGATTGTTGCTGCTGGGAAGTTTGGCTTTTATTAAAAGTGCCAAAATTTGACATCCAAAATTAAAGTTTTCCCTTCTCGGCTGAGGTCGTTGAGACTGCAGTTTGTGGACAGTGGTAAAACAGATGCCTTCAGCTAAACTCTTTGTCTCCAGCTGTATTATTCCTATGCAGGGCATGGGGATAAGACTGTATTTTTGTCCTGAGAATCTCCCCATGCTACAGCACTGCAGGTCTGTGCAAAGCAAGGAGCTCTATCAAGAATTAGTTGCAGCAGATCTTGCTACTCACCCTCAGCAAAAAAAAAAGAGCTGGAATGTCAGAGGGTCGGAGCATGTGTTCTATAGAAACAGGATGAGACAACTGGGATTGTTCAGCCTAGAAAAGAAAAGGTTCCACGGAGACCTTAGAACCCCTTCCAGGGCCCAAAGGGGCCCCAAGAGAGCCGGAGAAGGACTTTGGACAGGGGGAAATGGCTTCAAATTGTCAGAGGGCGGGTTTATATTAGGAAGGAATTGTTGGCTGTGAGGGTGGAGAGGCCCTGGCACAGGCTACCCCATCCCTGGAAGTGTCCAAGGCCGGGTTGGATGGGGCTTGGAGCAACTTAGAATAGTGGAAGGTGTCCCTGGCCAAGGCCAGGAGATTGGACTGGATGACTTTTAACATCCCTTTCAACCCAAAGCAGTCTATGGTTCTATGGCTGTTATTCCTGACTCTCATAAAAAAGTCAGAACTTTTTCAAACCTGCAGAAAATAAGTATTAGAGCGACAACAGGCTCCATCAGGACAATCATTCAGCAGATAGCTGGAGCTAAAACAGGGTGTAGGCAATGAATGGAGGAGGATTTTACATCAACTTGGTTTGCAGAATGTCTCTTTGCCTGTCATGCATCATTTGCAACGCTCTGTCACCCTTGGGTGTCATATTTGGCAGAAAAACCAAGCTGCTGGCCGCTGTTGGATGGCTGTGGAAGACAGAATTTCAATTTCTAAAAACAGTCTGATTTTTCCATTTCCTGATGACCCTCCCAGAGTAAAAAAACCACCAAATCCCACACACAACGTGTTGCATTTAATCAAACTTATGCAGGAGAGAGTAGGTTGGCTTGTTTGTTTGTTTCATTTCATACTTCCATATTCCACCCATGGAGAAATCTTGCTGGTAGGGAGGATAAACAAACAACCAACCAAACAACCCAAACACTGGGCCTCTAGGAGCCCTTGTTATTTATTTCCACAATTAGCAGTCGAGTTCTGGTGCTGTGCCCAGAGAACTCCTCTCATTTTTCAGCGTGTCACTCTGTGAACAATATGCTTTTAGGAATTGAGGATTAAGGCGGCTGATTGTGGGTGGTTTATGAAACTTTTTATGGGAAGCCATATAGCCAAACCTTTAGAGAATCAGAACATCATTTTAATGGGCTTATGTTGTGTACAAGACTGTTCAGTAAGATATTCACACAGTACAGAGCATCTTGATAAAGAACTTGGATTAATCAGGGATGCTGTTGCCAATGGATGCTGTGGGTTGTTTTCTGAATTAGCTACAAGTGGTGCTGAGAACAGCCCTGGGAGTGGATGCCCTTCCTCCTTGAGGATGCAGACATGGTCACAATCTAGTGGGAAAACAACTACAGATCTATTTGTGAAACAAACTTAATATAGACTCTCTATATAGAGGCAAAGTGAAGAAGGCAGCTTTGCTCATCAGAAAGGGTCTCTCTGAAGTTCAGTGCTACCGGTTCACTCAGCAGGACAGCGTCAGGAAGAGGTCATCACAGTCACAAAATCTGTTTGCGTTTCATTTGCCCACATGAAAAACACACATTTCCACTTACCAGCGGGAAAACAGCAATTTCAGAGAGTGCAATCACCTCGTAAAGACTGCGGGCGCTCAGCACCTTCCAGGACCCAAGTCAAATACTTCAGCTGTGACAGAGGGATGAGTATTTAAGGCACGGATCTATGGCATAACATTCAGATTTACCAGAGATGTCATTCTCTCCCAGGGTTGTTAAAGGTATTGATTAATTGCCTATTGTTAAAGCTATTGATTGATGAAGCTACAGTATAAATACTGGCACCATCACCTACTCTATACGGACTTTAACCTGAGGACTCAAATGTTTTATCTCTTTTCGTATCTGTAAATCAGTGGGGTTTCGTGCCAAATTCCCACTGTGCCTTCCTTTATACCCCCACTTTGCATTAAGGAATTCACAATAACACCTCGTCTCTATACTGTGATGCAGGTACTGGGGCCATCTTGATGTCCAGTTCCCTTGCAAATAGTACTGGACCTTTTTGAAAATCAGCTTTTCGAAAATCAACTTTTCATATGTAACGAGCAAATCACCATCTGTCTTTCAGGATGAGCAAAGAGGTAAACCAAACCAGGAGCCATCCTCCCAGGGCGAACAAAGAAGCCAATTTTCTGGATGGAGCTGAGCCTTCAAATACACCTGGGAACTGAAGACCTGATGAACCCTGCTATAAATCCTATAAAGAAAAAAAAATCATTTTTATTGAGTGTCACCTACTTTCAACAATATTGTTGGTACCTTTGAAAGGAATCCTGAAAAACCTTTCCCAGAGCCTTCAAGGTCAATCCACCATCATCATTATCAAATTGTTGCAAGACACTCCATGTTGATTAACCGACATCATACTTAATTAGTGTGTGAGTGGCACTTCATCCTGCTTATTGTTAGAAATCCCTTTATCTTGCTATTTGCATTGCAGAGTTTTTAATTAGGATATGTGTAGGGAATCTCTTAATGATCTCCTGTCTGCATAACCATCCAATCTGTGCTCAGTTGTCTCTGCATCTCCAGAGGGTGCTTTGCCGCCACAGAAGAGAAACTTGTATTTCCTCAGTTGAGGCTTTGGAAGTGTGAAGTTGCTTTGACAGCAGCTCAACCTGTCGGAGATGTGTCTAAGTGGGATACATCCAACAGGTTGGGCACTACTGCCCAAGGCTTCAACCTTGTCCTAGGAAATACCTGTTTCCTACTGCCCAACCCCAAACCTCTCCAGGTGCAGCTTCTTTCCCTGTTCTTTATTACCAACAACTCTTTGTAATAACCTTTCACGTAGCCTTAATCTTCAGCTTGATTTCTCCTTTAAATTCATCTTTTCCTGGACCAAATAAGCTCCTTGCTCAAGCCCTCCTTGCAGCCGTGTTCCTTGGACTGACCATCTTGAGGACTTTCCAATAAACACATTTCTCAGCATCTGTCTTGACATTAACTACAGGTAAGAAACCTTAAAAGAGGTAAAGGACAGCTACAGAGCCAGTGAAAGAAAAATAATTGTAGGAAGGTGATCCTCTGTTATCACCAAAAAGGAAAGCTTTCATCTTTGAGCAACCTCTAGTGGAATGAGGTGATCTTGAAGGTCTCTTCCAACCAAAACCATTCTGTGATTCTGTGATAAGTTGTTAGCCACCTCTATGTCATAACACATGGTTATTTGGATTTTTCCTCCAGCCAGTGAAGAAACAAAACCTTCACAGAAAGCTGTTCCTCCCTTCATCTTTGACATCCTCTTTAAGGTGTGAATCACCCTCTAAATCAATCTGCTTGCAGTGGGTCTGCTAGACTCAGAGAAAACCTGAATCACAAGTAGGTTTTAGGACCCACCACACTGCAAAGAGTGAATGTAAAATAAAATGTGTTTCTGGGAAGAACAGAGAGGTGCAAAGGCACCAACAGAAGTAAGAAGACAATGCTGCATTCTCAAAGCAGCTTTAATGACGTTCCTGAAGAGCAGCAAACCTGGGCTGACACAGCTTTACAACTATCACAGAATCATAAGTCGTGGAATGATTTGGGTTGGGATTGCCCTTTAAAGGTCAGCTAGTTCCAAACCCCCTGCCATGGGGGGACACCTTCCAACAGACCAGGTTTTTCCAAGTGCCAGCCAGCCTGGCCTTGAGCAATGCCAGGGATGGGGCATCCAGGATGTGAATCCACTGTGTGTGCTGGCCTCTCAGATACACACGTGGCTTTGGCATCAGAGGTTGCTCCATCCAGCCCATAATTCAACAGCCAGAGGTGAAACCACAACAGCCCTCATACACTCAGCTGGGATATTGAACTACGAGGAGATTAAATTACCAGATCCTGGCTGTGCCAGAAAGCACCATGTGTCACAGCACCACTAAGAGGAGAAAACCCCTCTTTGTTACCATCCATAATCTCTTCCTTCCTCTTCTTCTTCTTGGATTCCTGTGCTGACCACCCAGGCTTGCTATGGCTTGTCAAGATGAAAGAGGTTTTTTGGAGGGCTCTACCAAATTATAATTGGGCGTTTCAATTGCAGAAGAGAAACAGAGACAGTGTGTAGGTAATGCACACTGGAAGGAAAATAGTTTGAACTACTTGCACATGCTGATGGGTTCTGAATTAGTCATAACTCACTGGGACAAGATTTAGGCATTGCTACTGACAGCTCAATGTGCAGCAGAGGTCAAAAAAGTAAATAAGGCATTAGGCTCTGTTAGAAAGGGAGAGACAATAAAGAGCAAATATAAGGCTGTGGCTGTGCTGCATGCACAAAGGATTGAGACTGTTCTTTAAATGCAGCTTTAGTTTCTTTGCCAGCTGGCCCAAAATTGGGACTGTCGAGAGCAGGGAAGTGAAGAGAGGCTGTCAACACCACAGGAATTTCAGGAAAGGGGGAATCTCAAAGGATATGCCAGTGTCAACCAAAGGGGGAGCTTAGCATATGTCAGAGTAAATAGCTAATGGTCCTTGTCCAGAGGATGTGCCACAAGTTTTGGGTCCAGAAGTTTCTGCCTCAAGGTAACAGGGGAAAATGTTGACATCATCTGGACTCTGATGTCAGGGATTCCCCATTTTTCTGGAAAACTTCCTCATCCTCAGACAAGCAGTTCAGGCACTCCATCTGCTCACAAAGTGGAAAAGGGATCAGGGAGCTTTAAATCAGAATCTGTAACAGAATGGTTTGGGTTGGAAGGGACCTTAAAACTCATCTCATTCCACCTCCCTATCCATGGGCAGGGACACCTTCCACTAGACCAGGTTGCTCTAAGCCTGGCCTTGGACACTTCCAGGGATGGGCCAGCCACATCTTCTCTGGGCAACCTGTGCCAGGCCCTCATCCCATCTTCAAAAAAATAATTTTTCTTTTAGCTGGCTATTGAATTCCTTTAGGTACTGTCAGAAAGAAGCAAAAAAACATGTCACTATAAAATATACTAAACAAATTATCAATGTTACCAATATCACTTATTGATTTATATTAATATTTTATTATCAATAAATTATCTCTGTGCTTTGAATTTCATTGGTACGGAATAAAAAGTCCTGGAGTCTGCAGCATTGAAGAGTTCACTGAGAAGGAAAATGAAAAAGCCAAATTTTTCTGTGTTCATTTTGTGCATCTCAGATATGAAACAAAAAAACAAGAAACAAAAAAAAATAAAAGGTGATATGCCTATACAGGTCAAACAAGGAGCTTTCATTGATGAACTTTAGTTATTCGTATTTTTTTTACAAACCTATATGTGCTGGGAGCTGTACAGGAATCACAACACTTTTTAAGGTAAAGCTCCTGCCCAAGGATTTTTGTTCTTCGTGAAAGAAATCGTTCTGCAAAACCAGCTGTGGGTCTGGGACTGTCCAGAAGGGAAAGTACAGAAGTATTACGAAGTTCAGCCTTGGTTTGTTCAGCCTGGAGAAGAGAAGGCTCCGAGGAGTCTTTAGAGCCTTTTCCAATGCCCAAAGGGCCACCAAGAGAGCTGGAGAAGGACTTTGGACAAGGGCCTGGAGGGACAGGATGCAGGGAATGGCTTCCCACTTCCAGAGGGCAGGGTTAGATGGGATATTGGGAAGGACTTGTTGGCTGGGTGGTGAGGCCCTGGCACAGGTTGCCCAGAGAAGCTGTGGCTGCCCCCTGGATCCCTGGAAGTGTCCAAGGCCAAGTTGGATGGGGTGTGGAGCAACCCAGCATAGTGGAAGGTGTCCCTTCCAACCCAAACCATTCTGTGGTTCTGTGATCCTAATTATTTTGGCACTTGGACATAAAAATTGTTTTGTGACAGCTATGGGCCTGGGAGCATCTCTAGGTTTTGTGGATTATTCTGAATTATTTCTTCCTTCTTTTCCCTTGGTATGGCCTATTTTTTTCCACCATTGTGAATCACAGTTGCTTCTCCTGAAGTCAGAAGTTACAGCCCCCAAAAAAACTCGGAGTTCACTCTGCTTATGCAGAGCACCTGGACAGGTTTTGGTCCTTCTGCTTAAGCAACACCTAAATAAAACCAAACTCATGGTTTTAGAGGAGTAGGAATGGCACCAAAATTGCCATTGCCTCCCAGTTCCCTGGAATCTGGCAGAGGTTTGCAGCCTGCATGGTTCAGGCATCCCCTCACCTCACTCAACCCATCCTGTCCAGCTGCCTCCTTCCCACACAGCTTTATTGCCCTCCTTTGTGCTCAGGTGACTGTGGGCTGTAAATTCACCAGGCACAGGTTTAGCATCCCTCTTGTCTTCAGAAGGGGAGGAAAAAACCTTCTCTGAGCTGCAGCCAGATGCAGCTGGATCAATACTGCAGTGCTGCAGCAGCCCTGGATGGGGGCTCACCCCAGACACCCTGTTTCTCAGCTCCCTGGACCCCCATCAAGCTGATGAGCTGCCACAGCCAGGGCTCTCGTGGAGAATGGAAATGCATCCTCGAGAAGTGGAGTGGATCCCAAGTAATTAAATGTATAAATTAATTCTCCCCTTAAGATATGTTCCTCTCCCATTATTAGGTTTGTCTCAGGGAAAATCCTTGGAGGATCTTCATAAAACTACCACTACTTCAAATATTGTCTTTCTAAAGCTTTTCTTTCTTTTCTTTTTCTTCTTTTTTTTTTCTTTTTTTTTTTTTTTTAGGCTCGATGCCTGCAGCCTGCAATTAAAATAAGTGACATGAAGATGTCTTTAAAATAGAGATCTATGAAAAAAATGAAAGGATTGTCTGTCAAAGGGTGAAAAATGAAAAATAGCAGTCTCAGATCTCTGAATGGATGAGTGGGGAAAATTCCTGTCCGTCCTACTACCCAAAGGGATAAAACCCAATGATAGCTTCTCAACTGCTTAGCAGATAATGCATGTGCTGTTTTGATGGTAGTAATGTGTTTTTTACTTCTTTCTATCTGGGAGGAACGAATCAAATATGAGAAGTGCTGGGACATGATTTTCAACCCATTGCCTTTGATTAAGTGCTTTAACATGTGAGTCCAGAGACTTGCAATAATACTAATGGGGCATAAAGCACTATAAACAGGACGGGCCTACTTTGGTCCAAATGCCATTATCCTGGAATAAAAAGGAGCAGCAAATGTAATATGTCCACTGCTAACCTTTTTTTTGACAGGAAATTTTCTCTCCTGCGTGCATGCCATGAATTATGCTGCGTTTTGCCAAAACCGTGAGCGATTGTTTAATTTCGTGCGAAGGAGCGTTTGCTAAGCTTGAACCACTTAGCTCAGTGCAATATTTAGCTGTGGAAACGTGGCGGCGTGAGGCAAAACGTGGGTGCAAAATGGCAGCGTGGATGGGCTGGAAGGAAATTTCTTTTTACGTCAGGTTTTGGGAAATGGAGGCAAAGACCTGTCAATAAATGTTGGGGCGAGTTGAGCGTTGTCCAGTGATTCTAAATGTGGTGAAAAAGCCGCCTGGAAATCCAAACCACTCATTTATCTGGAAAGGATAAGGGAAGTTAGAAACTTTGCTTAAGTTTCATTTTAAAAGACACTGAGGAGTCTGTCCCAGTGACATCCCCCCTTGCAGGCAAAGCAAGCCCTGCTACCACACCACTCTGTCAGGATGTTCCAGCACAGCCCTTCAGGCCTGGCTCTGTGTCACTTCTA
Organism: Manacus vitellinus; assembly: GCF_001715985.3. Classification (NCBI taxonomy): domain Eukaryota; kingdom Metazoa; phylum Chordata; class Aves; order Passeriformes; family Pipridae; genus Manacus; species Manacus vitellinus. Next base: position 1,368,904 of record NW_021940553.1, read on the forward strand.
ACTTTGTGCTACGTTTTATTGCTCTCAGCAAGTTGCAGATTGTCCAACTGTTCTGTCATTTATTGTAAACGGTCGCAAAATAAAAAAAAAAAAATTAAAAAAAAAAAAAGGGGCAGGGAAAAAAAATTCCGCAACTCTATAACGTAGTCCTTGGTGTAAATCAAACATTCCCTGTCATGTTGATGGCTTGTGTTAGTCTAATGTATTTTATATTACTCAAAAGCATTGAAACCCTGCAGCTTTCTTCATATAGGCCATTATGCGGTTATCATTAAATTGTCTTGCAAAGAACATTATCGGTAATTATAGCAGACACTAAAATCAAATGATCAGACTGGGACCTTTAACACCAAGAGGAACCATTAGAAGTTAATCAAATAAAAGGATGAGAATAATTATGTTAGGATTAAGCAGTAATATGCCAGAAGTTATATACTTTGCTGACTATATATCTTTACTCCCAGCTTCCTGCCTCTCCTCCTGTTTGATGCTTTTTATATAATACTTTGGCACAGAATGTAAATGACAGTATTTTTGTGTGCCACAAATGGGGCTTTAGGGTTCAAATGAGGTTCATGTCTAAATGGCACAAAAAGCAGCACTATGTAATGATGAAGATAAAAATAATAGTCCTCTGTGTGTGTGTATGGATAATATATATAAAAGTGGAAAGCTGAAGAAAAAAAAATCCATTGGTCAGTGAAGCATAAAGTGGTGGTAAAAATAGTTGCAACAGGAGGTGAAACCACATGGCTGTTGGTTTGCTACTTGAGGTCGCTTTGCTGTTTGTAAGTGACAGTCTTTCTGCCTTTCGCCTTTCAACAAGCCACAAGAAATCCCCTGCACAGACAGAAATTGCTCCTGTCATTCCTAACATTATTCTCTAGGGAAAAACCTTCATATCAAATTCAACCTTGGTGTTTGCGTGAGCCTCGAAGCGGTAACAACAGTGTTGAGGTTGTCAATAAAAACACAGGGGGAAAAAAAGGGGCTAAGGAGGTTGCCTCAAGAAGAGCAGGTTGATTTTGGTTATGGCAGATGAAACCAAAACTAAGATCCTTGTACTAATCCTTGATTTTTGCCAGCTAATGCTGATGAACTGGGCACTAACAGAATAAAAAATGCAAACATGTCACCTCTGGCAGGGGCCCAAGAAATAGGTTCCTGCCACTCATTCCCTCATTACCAGGAGAACACAGTTATAGGATCCTTATGTTTATTACCTATCCCTGCAGAGCCCAGCACCCTGGTGACAACCCATCAGTGCACCCTGGATCTGTTCCCACAGATGAAAAACAAAGCAGTGACGCAACATCCATGGGGAACCTGGAATTTGGGATTTTCACTATGTTCTACTGACATGGAAATAAGTCATCACCCTTAAATCATTATGCCTCTGCTACTAAATTTTGCTTTTTACTGCCTTTCTCTTGGATTTTTTTTTTCATTGAGGATCATTAAACTTGAAACGTAATTGGATGAGACAGTTGGTGTTGGAGCCAGAGCACCATCTCACTCTTGAGGAGTTAAAATGTTCATGCTATAATGAAACAGTTTCTTTCTTATTTTTAAATCTTTTAAAACATCAGCTATTGGGAAAATTTCAAAATTGAATTTGCTTGTGAAAGTGTTTTATGCTAGATTTTTCAGCTGAAAGATTTTTTTTTCCTGACTTAACATATTCTGCAAATTAAACACAGATCAACCTAGACTTAGGCTACTTTCCTGAAAAACTTTTTTTTTTGGCTATAAAATATGAACACTTTATCTGCAGTCATTGCATTGAATAAAATCCTAGAACTATAAAATAACAGAACCATAGAATGATTTGGGTTGGAATTGACCTTCATGATCGTGTAGTTCCAGTTCCCCCCAAGTATGAGCCAGGAAATCTTCCCCTACGCAAACCCAAGAACATTTCACATTTAAAAATCCAACAGATCTCTAAAAATAAGTTTTCAACCCCAAAATGGAGTGTCTCATGTGACCTGTCTTCATAAGGTGTTGTGGGAAAAACATCTCATTTGAAAAGTCATGATGGTCCTTACAATATCCAGCCTTCCAAAGGTTATGGAAGGCAGTAGTTGATGGGGAAACACCAGAAGTCTCTGACAAGACAAAACTGTAAAATGCAAAACATTACATATGTATATGTGTGAAGGTCCACGGTGCATTTTCTGCTTGTTCTACTGCCTTAAAATTGCCTTAGATAAGAATAGAAATTTAACCACTAAAGTCATACACCAACAGCACAGCAAAGCTTTCCCTGTTAAATTTGCTGTGACACAACTGCAACAGTCAGTTCCTTCTAATATCCCCTCATGTGATCTCATGACCTATTTTGTTGATTCAGAGCTTTCAACTGAGCTCTGCGCTGGCTGAATTTTAATTGTGATATTAATTTAATAGTTGCCTCTTCCAGATCTAGATGTTGATAAAACTGGAGTAAATCAGCCCTGCAAAGTGTAAGCTGAAGTGTGGGAATGATCCAGGGACTTGCCAGGCTTGGAAAAAAACACATCACCTGGCACCATCCAAGTGGGCCTCCAAGCCCAGGGAATTAAAATGACAGTGACCATCAGAGTTTATGCACAGCAGCAGCTCTGGGTTGATTCAGTAGGACTAATTCAGCTACAGGCAAGGGTCCTGTGGGTTGGCAGAAAGGGTGATCACATCCACCGCTTGTTGCCACCTCAGCCTTTGTGTCAAAGGGGGATTGGATGGGGCAATGCACTGCCCCAGGGTTTCCATCACCTTCACCAAGGGCTTCCTGGGGAGGCTGCAGGAAAGGGAAAATTGCCTCTCCCCATGCATGAAGTTTATAATGAGCTGGACTTGGCCTTCTCATTAGACCCTTTAAAATAACTTTACTGAGGAGTAAAACCAAAGGGTCTTCCAAGAGTCTCAAAAAGTGAACCTACTGGAGGAAACAAACTCATTTTAACTGCTTTTCACAAAAACACAGCTGGTTTTACTCTTTGCCAGTGTAAGCAGTTATTACTTCTTCATTAAAGCTTTTGCTTTACTATGGGAAACATGCTGCTATTACAGAGGAAACCAGATGCAAAGTGACCTTCTTCCAGTCTGTACATGGAGCAAATACCCCTTTTTCCAAAACTTTCCATGTTAGAAATAATTTAAAGGATTCCCAGCACTTAACAATTCATGTCCAGTCCACTCTTCTCTTTCCGCTGAATTTTTATTGAACCACCTGGTATTGTTTTAGGAAAGATGGTTGGAACTTTTAGGAATTAACTGGTATAGAATGAAAAAAAATGGAAAAAAATGGTCACGTGTGTTCATTCTGAATTTAAAGTCAAGTTGTTTCTACTTAGATCCTGTTTATGGCCTTTTCTCTTGGTTATTCTAATGAATTTTAATTTACTGGCAGGGTTGTTTGGTGAAATGAGGAGTTTACTGGCAGGAACGTTGGAGGGAATTGGAAAGAGGACAATTTAATGTATTACCCACAGAGATTTGGCAATGAAAACAAGTTAAAATGTTTTGTGCCCCAAACTGGAAAACCAAACTCCCGGGGTGACTTACCTGCCCAATCCAACAGTTCAGCTTTCACATATAGCACACACACCAGTGCACTGGTTGTGAACAAGACTCAAAGCCAGACTTATTTGCAGAAGTTATCTGGCAAAAATTTCAAAGTAATGAATCAATTTGAGAAAACTACAATCTGTTCTCAAACAATTAGAGAGCAGAAAGTCCTGATTTTGGCGAGGAAATAAATCACCATGAATTATTGGCCCAGCTGTACTATTAACATTAATAAAGCTCCCCAAATAATTAAACAGAAAACTTTTGTTATTAACAAATAAGCAGGGCCTCAATCAGTGTCCTTCCAAAATATTAGGTGTTTGCCTCACGATGGGTGCTTTAGTGGTTTTATTAGTCTGATGTGGAAATAAGTGGCTGGGGCCTTCTCTGGACATGATGTCAGTGCAGGCAGTTAGCTTTTCCACCCTGAGAAACATTCCTTTGCTACCTCAGAGCTGAAGGCATTTGGAAAAAAATGGAGAAACCTTCCCTACAACTAGAAGTGCTTCCACTCTGACCTATCAAGCACTTACACCGTGTCTTTAACACTCAGCTAAAACTGAAGATGATGTGTAAGTGTTGGAAGTGCTTGGAAATTCTCAAGCCCGGGCTGGGTGGGACTTGGAGCAACCTGGTCTAGTGGAAGGTATCCCTACTCATGGCAGAGGGTGGAATGAGATGAAATTTAAGGTCCCTTCCAAATCAAACCATTCTGGGATCCTGTGCTCTCTAAGTGCTTTCCTGTGCGAAGCCATAGGTCATTGAAGTTGTTCACTAGGATTCTTCAGGTGACAGTGAAGTGTCTGCTGGAAAATGAGGTAGGAGCCCCATCTGGAATACAGATACACTAGATACAGATGCACTAGTCCTGGCATTTGTCTTGGAGAGAGGGTCAAGACGTGTAAGTCCTGAAACCCCGCAGAGAAAGATGTCACTGTAGAGACACTGCACTGACACTTTACCCTGAAGCATGATGCTCCCTCACCCTGCAGGGCAAGAGGAAATAAATCCCACCCTCAGTGACAGAGTGAACAGAGGGCAGTGAGTCCTTCTGAATCATGGGGAAATCCTGACAAAAATCAGCTACAAGCAAATTAAGGCAAAAAGATCCAATGCAAAGAGAAGATTTGCAAAGAATATTTCAGCAAGTTCCCAATTATACTGTTTCTGTCTTAGAAAAACACTGTTTGCAGCAAGCAGTAGAGATCTGATTGTAGTCCATAAACCAAGCTTTTAATTTAGCTTTAGAAACAGAAATATACACTTTTCTTGTGACCTGGCAGAAAGAATGGCCATTAAATGCTCTAAAGAAAGGCATGATAAAATTATATTTGTCTCTGGAAAGTAGGAGAGTTTCATAATCATGTTTCAGATTATTTTTTTTCTCATCCAGATGGATGTTCTCTTTCAAAGCCTGATGGCCAGAGAAATGAAAGTTACCTTTCACTATTGAGTATAGAAGTTTTACCTTGCTAGATTATTTGTTAGTTGTAACCAAAATAATAAAAAAAAAATGCTCTGTCAGAAAAAGGCTTTTAAAAGTGTAATATTTTGTTTTATTTAGCAACTACTTGGGAAAATTTAGAACCGAGCCGGAAAGGTTGCGGAGCAAGTAGCACTTCATAAATTGCTTGAGCCCTAATCAATACATATTGTCATCTAGTCAAGTCCTCCAAGCAGATTTTTCTTTGCCCTGCCTCAAAAGCGTATTTTATGAGGTTGTTACCGGCTTGTGCTGCAAGGCCTGGCCTAATGAATCTGTCACTGGCACTATTGATTGACATGCCAGTGTAAGTGAGACATGTGATTCCGATTGACTTCCTAATTACTGCTGCTGTGATGTCTCACCAACTGGTAAGGCCAGAGGTTAATAGTTTTGATGTTCAGCCATTGCTGGCTCTGGAAGCTGGAGTTAAACCAGCTCGTTGGAAGTCAATATCTGAATCAAGTTCTCAAGGCTACTTTCGAAGCTGATCAATTAAGCCCTCCTTGTTCCCCCTCTTGTTGCCTGACAAGACTTTGATGAGTGGGGACCTCTAAAGCTGGCGGTTTAAGGCAGAGCAGGGAGGTTGGTGAGATTTAAATGCAGGAGGCAGCAGGAGCGGCGTGTCAGCGGGGGCTGTATTTCTGCCAGCAGTGAGATGGGATCCCACTCTTTCTTCCTGTTGGAGGGAATAGGGCTCGGATTTCCAAAAGCTCCTGGCTGTCCTAAGTGTACTCATAACATGGACATCATTTGGGATATTCACACAAGCTTGGCAACAATAGCCAGACCTTCCTGTCCTTCTGTTGTACCCCACAGTGGGAGGGTAATGATCAGGCACCCTCTGTGCTTGACAGCCCCCAACTGTGAAAGGGTCCTGGCTCAGAATTAGGCACAAGAAACCAGTCTTCATTTAGAAAATGTGATCTTAGCCCTCATTCTGAGCAAACAACCCTGAAACAGGGTGGTGAGATTGGGACCTGAGTGTTGCCGGAATGTGCAAACAGCCTGGGAAACAAGCTCAGGAGGGCATGAGCTGCTCCAGATGTCTGTCCACAGCACAGAGCCTCTGAGAGATGCTTTGTGAGGTGCTGTAGAATTTAGGGATTTTGCTGTAGCCAAAGCAATAAAATGGAAGAGCTGCCTCAACCCAAAGGACTATATGGCCGAGTACTCTACCTCTGACCACTGCTCTCAGCTCAGGCCTAGAGACAAGCGTAAGAACATGGCAAGTACAGATCACTTTGCATCAAGTATAACCTCTGAATTTCCAGCCTCATGACTTTCCAAAGTCAAAGTGATAGATCAGTACCAATGGCCTTTGTGGATTTGTCTTCCACGAATTAGTTTCAGTGCATCCTGAAACAACATCAACTCCCAGCTTCCACCTCCTCTGCTGGTGGTGAGCCATGGATCCCACCACGTGCAGTAGGAACAACATACCTCCTTTGGCTTTATACACCTCTGTCTCCACACTCACCTGCTTTGGGGGACTTTGCTGGACCTTGTGTGAAGTTGTTCTTCTCTTGGACAATCCTGCCCATCTTGTCCCTATGTTTTCCTCTAGGGAACAGGAAGGCCAGAAAGGCACGACACAGATGTAGCATTAATTCATACAGTTAAAGAACATTCCTGGCTTGTTCTTCACCACTTAGTAATTATCATTAGCCAGTTTGCTCTTCTGCCCCCAGCCAAGCAGTGAGCTGGCAATTCCTCAGAACTACCTGTTGTGACTCCAAATCCTCTTTTCTGAAGGTAATAGAGAAATCATACTCCATGTGTGTGCATTACTTTGCATTTAGCAATGTTGAACTTCAGCTTCCATTTTATTTCCTAGTTGCTTGGGGTTGCAGATCTCAGCAAGTCTCAGCAGACAGCTTTGGCTTTTACTACCCTGAATAATTCAACAATATCACTGAGCTTTGTCATCTCACTATCCGCACTCCTTCCCGTGTTATTTATGAATATGCTGAACTGCACACATCTCACTGCAGACACACATGGAATGCCATTGGTAACCTGTGCAAGCTATTCCTATGCACTGTTTCCTAGGGTTTTTTTCCCCACCTAGTAATTAATTAATTGATTAAAGGTCCTGCTCTTCTAGCTGCCCCTTAAGCTTTCAGGATGGGATTTCATAGAAATCTTACCAGATTATCTTTCCCCATATGCTTAACAAGACCTTCAGAGAGCTCTAACAGATTCATAACCTTGTGAAGGATGGGTTGAGCCTTCTTTATTGTGTTATATTTACCATGAATACCTTGATAATATCATCATCTTTACATCTAATGGTTTTCTTAATGCAGATCTCAGACTTATGGGCACTGTCAGTCTACAGACACCCTCCAAAACAGTGTGTGTGTGCAGGAGCCACATTGACATCATGCCAGGACACAGCACAGATAATTGTGATCATTTTCCTGCTCAAGTTCTTCTACAGCTCAGAAGAGAACATCTTCCCAGTTCAGTAACTGCTCTGTTCACTTTAACAGGCTGCTCTACATCTCTCCTACTGAAACTTCAATTTCTGATTTATCTTCTCCTGAACCCCACAAAACAGACATTACAGGTGTAGGATACTCTCCAGGCTTCTTAGTGCTGAATACAGATGTGAAAATCTCACCTAGTTTATCCACTGGGACCCTGTCTTTTCCAAATACTCCTGTTGCATCATGAGCACCTGAAGTCTTCATGAGGCCTATTGAAAGCTCTCAAGCCTCAAATCCCTGAAGGCTGAGAAAGGCTCCTGTGGAACTGTCACTAAATGCTCTGCTATGCCTTCCTAAACATCTGGTGTCAGCTGCTGTTGGAGAGAGGGTGCTATGTTGGAGGAAACTTTAATCTGACAGTACAATTGTTCTTGTGCTGCAATTGCCCTACAAACCTTCAGTCTCCTACCTCTGATTTATTATCAGTGTTTGCAACTTCAGCAATTTTTTTCTTCAAAAACTCTCTGGTTTTTTCCTTTTTTTTTTTTTTTATCCTGTTATAGTTTTAGATATAAGGTGCCAGATAATTTGTTTCCTATTTCCTTTTGGTGAATGTGCCTTTGAAGGAAGCTTTTTGAAGGACACCTTCCAACCCCTCGTAGTCTCCTTTGAGCTATTTCTGATTTGCATGGGGGTCTTTCTAAAGTGTGCTTTGTAGAGATTTACTGTTAGTCTCTGAAATAACATCTATAAGTAACTCCACTGCCTCTTACCAGCCTTTGGCCCCTTCTTCTTTGCTCTTCCTACTTACAAGACTGCCCCATTTTTATGTAGGTCCCCTTTCTGAACTGGAATGACACTGATGCTTATGCTGGGGCTTCATAGTTGGTTTGTCACTGTGCCCCATCCTACACTTGATCCAGTCGCCTGTTTTAAAATGCAGGGCTTAAATGGGACTTTATTGGATTGTGTTCTTGAGTTTTGTCAGCTTCTAGACTACCCTCTATTTCTGCATGACGAGATGATATCGTCTTTATTCCCAGAGCATGCATCATCCTGAAGTCTGTGATTTTCCTCCCCTGTCAGGTTTCCTTGAGTTTCAGTTTTCAAAACTGTTGATGGAACATTTCAATTCTAAGGCTCAGTTCTAGTCTGACAAAGTCTTCTGCTTCCCCTTAAGATTTTATCAGTTATGATGCACCCTCATTGTGTATCATTTTCTCAGTTTGTAATTGCAAGACTTTCCAAGTCTCTGCATTGAGCTGGTCCTGCAGTGGTAAATATTGAAGAGCAATTTAAAGCCCAAGTGCAAATTTTTTGTTTAATGGTTCAGGTCTGTATGGAAGTTTTTAGTTGAAAATTAGTCACACAATTGTCATTACCTTGAAACAGGCCTCTGTCATTTCACTGAAGTTGCTGAAAAAAAAAAAAACTAGGCAGGATTTGTGATTGATTACCCTCAATGTTATATTAGACAATATAGATCACCCTGCCAATATGAATTTCTCAGATGTCAAAAATACCAGGTAAGGAAAAAAATCATATGAGAGGGGGAAAAAAAATCATGAGACAATCAGGGACAGCAATAATTCACCCATACCTATGCACTGTGTACAAATAATGCCCAGGGGAATTAGCCATGCTTATCACTTTGTCAGATGTCTGTTGCCAGCAGATAGTGCTGGGTTCCTCATCTGTCACTGCTTGTATCCTGCAACTTTTTCAACATGATGCCGTAACAAGAGATTCTGAATGGAACTCTGCACCTTCACTGGTTAATTAAAGGCAGTCTGAATATGTGGGTTCTGATACCGAATTCACTTCAAAATCTGTGTTTTAGGAACCCTGTGTAAGGGTTCCCAAGGATTAGAGACTATCTCAAAAGCCTGAACTGCGATTTGAAAGAACTCTTGGCTGTGTTAGGGAAAGGCAGCCAAAGGCAGATCATCTCCTGAGGACTCCTGTGTCACTGCTTCCCGTCCCCTGCCAGCAACACCTGCTCCCACGATGACCCCATGTCCCTGTCCACCACGGGGGGATCTCTGCCAGCACCACAGGCTCACCAAGGTGCTGTAGCTTGGAGCTGCCAGTGGGAAATGGGGACCAGCCCTATGGCTTGGGCACACTGGATGGACTGAGGACCCAGTCCTACCTGCCTGCCTCAGGGCAAATACCTCATCTCATGTGCCCTGGCCACAGAGGTGAGGTGTTAGAGGAGCCAAATGCTGGCAGGGTTTGGTCTTTCAAATGGGAAAGTGGCCACCACTGGGTTTTTAAATCTGTCTCAGGAGGGCAGCCATGGCATTGTGACTGTAGCATGTAAACCCAAGAGGGGTGGCAAGACCCCAGCACCTTTCCTCCAGGCAAGGACCTGTAGCTGTCCTGGTCTTGGAGAACTCCCATCAGCTCTCAGCCATGGTGAAGCTCAAAGTTCTCCACACCATACTAGTTTAAAAAAAAAAAAAAAAAAGAGAGAGAGAGAGAGAGAGATCGGAAAGAAAAAAGCAATCATTGTGAAATAAGAAACTTAATTACTTCCAAAACAATTAATTAATTAATTAATTAATCCTCATGTCTCCCCTGCAAGGTAGGAAGTGATTATTCTGCCCATTTTTTCACAGAGGGAAACCTCACTGCTGAGTGACTCGCCGGAGGCAAAGGCATCAAAGGTGAAATCAGCATCCCATGGCCAGCATTCCCCAGGTCTTGCTCCAGACCAGCCCCATATGGTTGGAGGTTGGAAATTGCTTGTCCTCATCACCCTAACACCTCAATGAACCAAGGTCACTCACATTCTTGCTCTGATTCCCTGAGGAAAACCCCAGAGTCATTCTGCCAGAGCCCAGATCATGCCATGGTCAAGCTGAGCTCTGGTGAGCCTGGTGCTGCTCGACTTACCACCCAAGGGTGATCCCTGAGGGATCCACTGCCGTGCCCCAGAGTGGGGTAATCCCAGGCAGAGATGGAGTCTCAACAGGGAAAGGTTTTTTTGAGAGCAGTTTTGGTACCATGCTGCCCTCAGAGCCTAAATGAGTTGTTGGGTCCATGTTGAAATGACCCCTTCGGGGTCAAGGTAGCAAGGACTCAGCCCAGCATCACTGCACTGCCTCAGGCTGCACTGTGGGGACTGAAGGCTCAGGGTAAATCCTGCTCTGGCATATTGTATGAGTGGCTTTATACTTCAGTTTCAGCCCCTGAGGTGGAGGTGGGTTTGTGGAGAAAGGCATTACCTTTTGTCAGACCAACTCATGTAGCTGGGAAAAAACAGCTGAGCTTTCAGGTGGGCAAACCTTCCTTCCCTCTGATACAGAAGCACCGAACACCAGCCAAGCACAGGAGATGGGATAGAATCATAGAATCATTTAGGTTGGAAAAGTTCTCTAAGAGCACTGAGTTCCCCATCACAGCCAAGGCCACCGCTGAATCATGTCCTTAAGAGCAGAAGGGTTGCTGGTCACACTGCAGGGTTGATGGCAATCACAATGCTCAAACCAGCTTAGTTTCAGACCATTCCAGCAAGCCAAGCCTGGGCTGGTCCCTACATATTTTGAGGGAGACCATGGGTGGGGATCATTCCCCTTAGATGGTAAGGAGGGAACAGATGAAGCCAGAGGAGAATGATGTGTGAGAGTTATGCCTCTCCTCCGTGGCTTCCCAGAGCAGCAAACTCCAGCCCACATTTGCACACAGGTATTTTTTAAGGAAACAAGTTTCTCCATTATCCCAAGGATCCAGGAAATAAGGAGCTAACAACAGAAAGCAAATTCCAGGAATAAATCTCAGGGCTCATGCTTTGCACAGCCAAGTGGAGCCTATGCAAGAGAAAAACATACTCTTGGACCAGAAGTTTGCTCAGGCTGTGACCATGTTGGTGCCTCTCAGTCTTTCCAGGGGCCCCTGGAAGTCTTGCAGACCTGCTCCAGGCTAATGGGGAAGCCCAAGAGACCCTCCCAGAGAGTAGCATTCACCTATTCATCTTGATAGCATTTGTTGTGACCAGCCAAGGTCCCAAATTCTCTCTTAGATCAAGAGGCCAAGAAGACAGGCCATAAAGGCTACATCTGCACAGCTAAAATCAGCCCACCTGGGCCACTTTTTGGCACAAATATCCTCATCTTCACTGTTAATCAGGGTGGCCAGACCCAAATAGGCAGTCAGGATGGTGCCTGGCTCAGGCTGCTCCTCAGAACATCCCTGGAATGTAGCTGGGAGAGGGCCAGCTACCTCTGGCCAAGAACACCTTCAGACTGAATTAATGATTTGGCTCACAGTCACATTCAAGTGCGCACCAGTGACCCCTGGCACTTTCTTATTTCCTAGCCACAGGGTCCCAAAAGCCATAAAACCCAGGCTTCATCTGCCTGGAACGAGGTGGAGAGACCAGGGTCCCTCACCCTTCAAATCCAAACTGCGATCACTCCCAGGAACCTCTTACAATTCTGCTTTAATTGTTGTGAGAGCTTTCCAGAGGAAGTGCTGGCACTGATTTGGATCTAAACCTCTCTCCTCATCTCAGGGTGCTGCAGGAGTGGCGTCCGTGAGACCAACTTTTATAGCATTCCTCCGAGGGGTGAAATGTACCTACTGTAAAGCACTCTCTGTTAATTCTGGTGCATCATTTGCAGGAGAGCCACGTGGGGATCAGCGTGGGACATACAGATTTAGATCATTTAGCTGGAGTCAGGTGGTGCCTTGCTCCCAATTCCTCGCAAGTTAATTCTTACCTGGGATAATTATGTCTCTCTCCAATCTAGCCCAGCTTAACCGTTCTCATCCCACGCTCCTGCTGAGAGCACACCTGTGGTGATGGGGATGATGGTTTGGCGGGGGGTTGTGACCATTGCTGACCTCTTCTACAGATTTCTTCCATGACCCTGGGCAATTCAATTAATTAATTTAGCTTGCTTGCTCCCTGATGCTCTCTGACAGATGAAAGCTGCCTGGTGTCTAAATTACACACTCCTGAGAAACCATTTAGCTGTTTAAGACAGACCTGCCCCTTAAGATCTGGTTTCTGATGAGACTGATGAGACTGACCCCATCTCCACTGCTCAAGCCCCACTCCATCCAGAACTGGGTCTTCTGAAATCAGCTGCAACTTGATGTTGAGGCATCTCCATCTTGTCCTGAGCAAGAAATAGAAATTAAAAAAAAAAAAAAACAGGAACAGAATCTGACCTCATCCTGGAGCCCCTCTTCAAGGAGAGAACAAGGGAGTACCTGCCAAGCTGTTCCCCTTCCTGTTGAGCCCTAGTGCCACGTGATGGAACAGATGATGTGAGCTGAGCATGATCTGAAGCCAGGCAGCATGTGCAGGAATAGGGGTAATTAGGAAAAATTCTTGTGAAGGGGTTGCCAAGCCCTGACACAGGCTGCCCAGGGCACTGGTGGAGTCACAATCCATGGAGAGACTTAAAAGACATGTAGATGTGGGGACTTGGGAACACGGGTTAGTGGTGGCCTTGGCAGCGCTGGGAAATGGTGGGACTTGATGATCTTAGAGGGCTTTTCCAACCTAAAGTATTCTGGGATTCTAGGATTAGGGCTTGTACATCCTGGGCCCCATTCTTCTTCAAGCCATCCCAATAATTTTGTCAGGTCACTGATGTTCTGCCCAGCACCTTCAGGCTCCCTGGCCTCTCACGCAACTACCGTGCTCCAGGGTCTTTTTCTGTAGCCTAGACAAAAAAGAAAATGATATCTTGTATTCCAATAACCAATAAATTATTCTTGAAATGCCATAATTGCTCAGCTGCAGCTGCAACAGCGACTAAGTACAGAACTTTAATAAAATATTATCATTCAAATCAATTTGCTAAGAGTCTGCCTTGCTTTCTACATGGGGTGCTAAGCAGCAAATAGGAAATACTGATCAGTGATTAGAGAGCCAAATAGCAAGAAAAGCCTGGAACCTGATTTTTGCCATCTGTACTTTTTTTTTCCCAAGCTGTCTGAGCAAGGACAGGGGCCAGATTCTGCTCAGTGTTTGCAGAGTTGCACTTGTTTCAAAGGCATGGGAATGGCAGCTATTGCATGTATAGGTTTACAAAGTAGCTTAGGCATTTAAGAAGATAATCATCCAGAGAGATTTACAGAAGTGACTTTCACAGGGGGGAAAAGGGAAGGGAAGTGCCCAGCTCCCATCAGGGTGAAAAATAAACACAAATAAATCCAAAGCAACGATGCAATTGGCAGCTCTGGTAACAAGTTCAGAAAATGACCACATCTGGGCTATTCTGGATCAAAAACTATTGAAGTCAATGAAATTCGCTCTGGATTTACAATGGTATTAACTGAGATCAGAATCCGACCCTATAAATTTACTATTACTTCTAATCCCGGCACCTCTGATCTTGCTGAGATATTTGCTAACTGCTGAGCAGCTTGCTTTATTGACACTGAAATAACACACCCGTGCCCTACTATTGTTAAACTCAGCTGGTTTTAAAAACCCATCATACTGTTTGTCATGACTGACCTTAACAAACTGGCCTGCTGTCCTTGGATCTATGGGCAAGAAAGTTGTCAAATGCCCCCTTTTTTTGCAGCCTTCCACCACCAAAAAAAAAAAAAGGGAGAAAGAAAGAAAAAAAGAGGAGGAAAAATCAATTTCAATCAACATGGAGTGTAATATTATCAAATGTCAGATGCTGAGGCCGTGTGCTTTGAAAATTATCCTTGACAGCTTCTTGTCGACTTAATTAAGTGCTCAAAAAAAAAAAAAGAAGTAAAAAAAAAAAGCAAAATATCTCAATTGTCGGCTCCCTCTCTTTGTGCTTCAGAGGTTCTATTGACAGCTCTGAAAAAAAGATTGCCTTTGGGGGTTTTATTGATAGATCCTCGCCTGATATTGGAATGATTCCTGGGCAGATAAATCACATTTAGATTTGTTAGTAATTGAGGAGAATTGATTGAATAGTTAGGATGGTCCCAGAGGGAGGTACCTACTCCTCTTCCGTTCTGCAGAGGTTGTCATCAGATAAAGGACCTCTTTGGGCAGGATGGATAAAGGTCTAATTGTTTACATGATCAGGTATTGCTTCCTTTTAGCCCTCCCTCCCCAGACTTCCCCAACTTTCATGTGGCATGAATGTCAAGACGACAGTGGGGAAGGCCGTAAATAAAACAAAATGTGGGTGAGGGTGATCAACCCTCTTCGTGACCTGGAAAGGCGCTAATTGTTTTCAGATCATTAGTGGAATTTGGGCACTAACAGCATTTATTTAAACAGCTATGAATTTTATTTAGCAGCAGGTTAAGCGGGACTAACAGGTGGGGGGGGGGTTGTAAGCTGAGTAGCTCGTTTTGGCTGATAGGAACTCTGTGAAGGGCTGGCATATTTGGTCCTCACTGGTGAGCTCCCCCTGGGCCCTGTGTCCCATCAGTCTGGGCGAGCTGCTGGTTCTTGCAGAGTCCCAGAGAGAAGCAGCATCATAGAGGCTGTGCCAGAAAAATGTGAGTGGAATGATTGAAACGGTGAGGGGAGACGCTTTTGAGAAGGGCATGTGGTGACAGGACAAGAGGAAATGGCTTTAAACTGAAAGAGATTAAGTTTAGATTGGGAATTAGTAAAAAAAATTGGTGAGGGTGGTGAGGCCCTGGCACAGGTTGCCCAGAGAAGCTGTGGCTGCCCCATCCCTGGAAGTGTCCAAGGCCAGGTTAGACAGGGCTTGAAGCAACCTGGGATAGTGGAAGGCATTCCTGCCCATGGCAGGGGTTGGAATGAGATGGTCTTTATGATCCTTTCCAACACAAACCATTCTATGATTCTAGGCTGGAGCACTGGGGGGGGATGATGAAACCTTGGGAGAGAGTTCAGAGCAATGTTGAGTGACAGTGGAGCAATGTGAGGGGACAGATTCTGCAGAGCCCCATCCTGCCCAAGCCAGAATTTGCAGCAGACAGTTGGATGACCTGCTGAAGGCTTTCCCATGCTGATAGTCTTTCCAAGACTATCAGAAGGAGTGGGAAGGATGACTTTCCAGAGAGGGTTTTTACATGGACTAAAAAAAGCTCTGAGTAAGAGAGAGTGACATTTTCATTATCACTTCCCATCCATTTTTAAAGATTTTATTTCTTTGTGAGAGGGAAGATACATTGCAGTCTGCTTGGCACTTCAAGAGACAACTTATTTCTGTACATACCAACTATAGACCCTCCATGGACCCTCTCTCTATGTTAACTTCCTATAATTGCTCAGGCAGGATCTTGTTTTCTCTACCATCTATACAGGACAGGGTGCTCAGGTTGATCATCAACATGTACTGTGCCATGATTTTCTTCCAAGGACCTGTTTGGGAATAAAAGGAAAATGTTTGAAAATCATTTTTTAAAATCTAAACTCATTCCTGCTGGTTTCTAAAAAGGGCTAAAATGACTTAGTCAGCATTTCTTGTCCTCTTCTCTCAGCACTGGAGAGAGGGTAGAAAGTTACAATTAAAAAAAGAATCAATCAAGGAAAAATAAAGTAAATGTTTTATTTTCCCGTCATCCAGCTTCATCAAGAATGAAAGACATTGAGGGAAAGGAAAGGCCAGTTTTTTAGCTCAAAGTAAATACTGTTTTGGAACCACCAAATGTTTAATTTGTCATAATGAGTGATAAGAAGCTTGAATTCCCCCCTGCAGGCCTGATCCTCTTAAAATTTCAACCCCACTCATAGACGCAAAATGTCCACTGCTCAACCCAGTCAAGCAGGTCTTTGGCAGAGGCTGCAGGAACCAGGTTCCTCTCTAGGTCAAAGCTGTCACCTCCATCTACAGCCCTGCAACCTCCTCATTCCTCTGGGAGTGGGCTATTGAAGTGCAAATGGATCTAAACCAGCCATGAATAAATTTAGGGTGGAAATTAGAAGAAGCTTTCTAATTATCAGAGCTGTGAATATCTGAAATCATCTACTGTTAGAAACAGAGGACCTGCTAAAAAAAAAAAAAAAGCAATGGTGGTGCTGCTGGTTGGGAGCATTTTGGGAGATGCCAGGGCCTTAATTCACAGAGAGAATCTTCCTGCTTGCCAGTAGTGGAAATGGTGTGTCTTCTTTTACACATCCAGGTGCATTCAGATAGACTCTGTAGCAATAATGAATTGCAGACTCATTTAGGTTGGAAAAGCCCTTTAAAGTCATCAAGTGCAACAGTTTCCCCAGCACTGCCAAGGCCACCACTAACCCATGTCCTCAAGTGCCACATCCACACAGGGATGGGGACTCCAACACTGCCCTTGATGACATTTCCCTTGAAGACATTTTCCCTAATATCCAATCTAAACCTCCCCTGGCCCAACTTGAGGCTGTTTCCTCTCGTCCTGTCCCTTGTTCCCTAGGAGCAGAGCCCGATCCCCCCAATTGGCTCCACTCTCCTGTCAGGGAGTTGCAGAGCCAGAAGGTCCACCCTGAGCCTCCTTTTCTCCAGGATGAGCCCCTCCAGCTCCCTCAGCCACTCCTGCTGCTCCAGACCCTTCCCCAGCTCCGTTCCCTTCCCTGGACATGCTCCAGCCCCTCCATGTCTTTCTCAAAGTGAGGGGTCCAAATTCCTAATCAACACATTGGCCCCTCACAAAGTTATTTCTTCAGTGTAAAAATATAAGTTTTTATTAATAGCTTTGTGAGAATTTTAACTCTGAAAACTCTGACACACCTGTGTCTGCACAAGTCAACTACTGTTCTAGCCAAAGCAGATATCTCAACCAAAGGAAAAACCAAATCACTTTCATGTGATAGTCGCTTTGACCATGGGTTTAGGTGAAGTCTTCTTTGAAGACCTAGAAGAGAATCTGGACAAAGTCAAGGAAACAGGCTTGGACCTGAGACAGGATATGGCCTGAAGCTGTGTCAGGGGAGGTTTAGGTCAGATATTAAAATAAGGTTCTTCCCCCAGAGGGTGGGTGCTGAACAGGCTCCCCAGGGCAGTAGTCAAGGCACCAAGGCTGACAGAGCCCAAGAAGAGTTTGGATGATACTCTCAGGCTCATGGTGTGACTCTTGGGGATGGCCCTGTGCAGGGCTAAGGGTTGGACCTGATGATCCTTGTGGGTCCCTTCCAACTCAATATATTCTGTGATTCTGTTATTTGACACTGATTGGATTTCCCAGCACCAAATCCGATGTTGAAAGTATTCACCTGAATCCACATCAAAAATCAAAATTTTTCAAGCATTTTACTGTACTACCACAAAGCAAGTATTTCTTCTAAGCCAGTTCCTTTCCTCCCTTCAAGCCTTCCCCCCCACTAAAAGCTGTTGAATTGCCTCTCTTTTTTTTTTTCTTTTTTTTTTTTTAACTTTCCTTTGCTCATTCCCATAGCAAGAGTGGAATTGATTTTTGATACCATCCATTTTGTTTGTCACAGATCGTCTTCCACTTCCCCCTGCGCGTTGCTGAAATATCACCCACAAATGATTATTCCTATCACTGCAGCCAACGCTTCGCCCAGGGCAGGGAATCTTCCCGCAGCAAAAAAAAAAAAAAAAAAAAAAAAAGAAAAAAAGAAAAAAAAATAGAGAGTGGCCGCGTAATTGAAGGCAGAAACACCAGCACCTGTAGCCTGAAAATGTTAATAAACTACCAGAGGTCCCAGGAAAGTTAAATACTGGGAGGGATGTCAGAGCCGCGGCGTGATTAGTGGAACTGAACGACAAAGAGCACCTGCCTAAGGCGCCGGCACGGGGAGGATCAGTCTCCCTCTGACATCCCAACATGCCATCCGCCTCCCAGGATGGGGTTTCCACTGCAGCTTTGCTTACAGGGAGGCAATCAGAGCAGGGGAAGCGTGCTTGCATTGACACAGAGCTTGTTTTCTTGGCCACGGGTTTGGGGGCTGAAGGCTGATACACCTATGCGACAAAGGATCTTGAGCTCGGTGTCGGGGTCACACGTGTGTCGTGTTTCCAAGCCTCCTGTTCAACAAATGCATATATATTTTTCGATCATTCAGATTTTTGCATTGTGCTGAAGAGTCACGGTGCGCTTCGGAGACATGCGAATTACACTCACATACTGTATGCCCAGGCCAAAAAAAAAAAGTGAGATTATGTATGAATACATGTTCTTATGAATGAAAGATGATTACTATGTATGAAAGATGGTGTGTGAAAAAAATATTCTCATGCCTTTATGCTGATTTGCTCCTAAGAGCCAGCCACATTGCAACCTCTACAGGCAGAATTCTTCCCACAGAAACAATTCCTTATGTGCATGTGTGACTGCATGCATGTATTTTACAAGGGTATGTAGTGAACAAAACTAGGGGGAGTGGCTTCAATCTGACAGAGGGCAGGGTGAGATTGTATTTCGGGAAGGAATTCTGCCTTGTGAGCGTGGCGAGGCCCTGGCACAGGTTGCCCAGAGAAGCTGTGGCTGCCCCATCCCTGGAAGTGTCCAAGGCCAGGTTGGATGGGGCTTGGAGCAACCCGGCATAGTGGAAGATGTCCCTGTTCATTGCAGGGGTTAGAACTAGATGAGGTTTAAGGTCCCTTCCAACCCAAACCATTCTGGGATTCTATGATTTATATGTGTAGAGATGCATGGATATCATGGCTTGTATGCCAGGGGGTTAGTTTGGGGGAATTATACATATAGGCTGCACTGTACTGTGCTATGTTCATTATGTTTTATATCATATGTATTATATCAGAGGTTGGTTGACCCTTGGGCAGTGTGGTAGCTTTGCTTGAGTAAAGACTGAGAGCCACTTACACTTAATAGAGAAATATTCTCATTCCTCCAAATCCTTTCCTGTCCATTCATCATTTACGTGCTATTTCAGCCCTGACTTTTTTCTAGCTTTGCATACAGAGCATGTACTTCTGTGTGCACACATGTGCACGTGTGGCTATTTGCACACACAGTATCTCTGTAGGTGGTCTCAAATAGGTGGTCTGCTGGACCATCTGAATTTGTAGAACTATTTGCTCAAAATGGGGTTTGAAGGCCCAGGTTTTGGCTGTGCTTGCTGCAGAGATGCACGACTGTAACACTGGTGTGAGGTGTCTAGGTGAGAATGGCCAGGCAAGGATGAAGGGAGGATATATTAACTGTGATTTCTATGCAAGCTTCCCTGGCAATTAACCCCACTTTTCCCCCAGGGAAACAGGAAGGTCTTCTCCCCCTTATTTTACCACCCTTCCTTTTCTTGCTTGCTTGGTTCCCTTCTTTCCTTTATCAGAGTATCTCTAATCATTGCTTTGCATCATTATCATTATCTCTTATTATGATCTTTAGTTACGATGTCAAAGAGGAGAAAAATGAGCTCAGTTTTCTGGCATCTTAACACATATTGATTTTAACAGCAGCTGCCACGAGACCTTCACATATGATGGATTGCTGCTAGACTGATGCAAAAAATACCCACATGAATAAAAATATTTACCAAAGAGAATAATCAGCAATTGCATAACTGCATTTAAGACATTATCATATTGACCAACAGTCCAGGCAAGCTCAGGGGGTGATCTTAATACGTACTAATATCAGGATAAGCTTTAAGAGATTGCATTAGAGACCCTGTTTCAGGTACTTATGTCCATAACTAACCCTTGGCTTCTTGGGAGCTTCCTTGAGCCTGGAAAATGAAATATCCCAGTCTAAGTGCAGGGCACCTTGCTGCTGCCAGCCTTTGCTGTTTGGATGATAGAGGAGGCTGGAGACAGGTGGGGGTTGGCTGCTTCTCCCAGGTAACGAGTAATAGGACAAGTTAAGTTCAGAGAGGGGAAAGTGTAAGTTCAGTATCAGGAAAAATTTCTTCACTGATGGTCAGGCACTGGAATGGGCTGCCCAGGGCAGTGGTGGAGTCATCATTCCTGGAGGGATTTAAAAGCCATGTGGATGTGGCACCTGGGGACATGGGTTAGTGGTGGGCTTGGCAGCGCTGGGGGAACAGTAATGAATTTTAGAGGGCTTTTCCAACCCAAAAGATCCTGTGTCCAAAGCCATTAGCATCAAATCTCTGGACTCAACCCTTGCATCCAAAAAAAAAAAAAAATCCAATATCATAAAATATTTTTTTCAGGATTTCTTTCCTATTCTTTCCTATTCTTTTCTATTCTATCCTGGAGGCAACCTCAGCCAATCCTCTCTGAACTGTATCTTTCCATCTTTCAGAGGGACCTCCTGTTTCTTACAGAGTGGGGATTGGAACTATTCCTGCTTTCTTTTTCTGTTTTCATCCATCTGCACCAGCCTGGCAACCGGCAAAAACACACATATAAAGATGTCTTAATCTTAAATATAATTAGATGTAATACCTCACGCAGCGTTGTATGATTAGTAAAATATATGATCATTAGTTATTAGATTAATGTGTCTACTTGTGTAACTGAAAGCCATTTGCAGCCAGAAATGAAATAGCTCAATTTGCTGTAATTGACTTATCTCCCATAGAGATTAGTACACTTGCTGCTGGAGAAGGTTTCTCCAAATGCTGGAAGCAGCTGCGTGGAGAAGCTGGATCCTGTTTTCTTTGGAAAGCACCTACCCCGCTGGAGGCAGAGACATCCGAGGAGAGGTCTGGAGGATCAGCCGAGCCGTAATTAGGACTGCTGGAGTGAGGGCTGCTGTGTTTGGAGGGGGGCAGCACACGAGGATGCCTTTTTGGGGAACCTGCAGGACGTGGATCCGACCTGCCGTTGGGTGACCATGAGAGACGCAACAACCTTTTACTCCCCGTGGACACCAATCCTGTTTGTGCCGGTGCAAATCAAGGGCAATTTCACACACACACACACAGGGAACGAGCCTAAGAAAAGCAAGTGGCAATGTTTGGGTCCTTGCACACCCCGGCAAAAGGCTCAGCACACGAGAGCAGCTGCACAGTAGCAAACCCTGGGCAGGGTATCTGCAATGCGGGTCTCTCATCCCAGCTCCTCCCAGGGGTGCCAACAGCAGCTCGGTGGGTGAACACACTCAGAATAGGGAATTGGGAGCACATCTCTTCTGGCTACGTGGGATTCTGCCCTTAAATTATCTGTTGACACCTCTGACATTGTGAGGTGCTGAGGGGCCCCACAAATCTCAACTTTTGCTGCTGCCTCTTCTTCTCTCTTTTTTTTTTTTTTTTAAATAGGTTTTCTTATGGTTTTCTTAATTTATTTTTTTTTAGCCACAGCAACTAAGCGAACCGTTCAAATTGAAACACTGAAATGAACCAAGCTGAACAATAAACTAAAAGATGCCTAGAGCAAGTTGAGCAATAAACAGGTTTTTAATTTTTTTTCCCCCTTCCATCTCGGTGGTGTCTGTCTCTGATAGATGATGTGACAAAAGAAGAATCCTCAATAAATTCTAAATTCTGAATACTAAATCAGTGAGCGAGAGTAGGCATGTGAGATGCCATCCCAGCTCATAAGTGGCTTTACTGCTGTGATACCACAATGCTACTGCCCCATGGGGCTGCAATGGAGGTGCAGCTGGACAGAGGCATTGAATCCATCCACCTGTGATGGTTTTATCCAACCTATGCCCAGCCCAAGTCCATAACCCAGGTGTGACTGAGGCTTTTCCCACTGTATCCTGGCAGGAGTCTCAAAGGGAAAATATTATTCATAGATTTTAAGGCCGGGAGGGGATATTTTGCTCAGCTCTGACCTCCATTATAACACAGGCCAGGGAATTTCAGAGAGCGATTCCTGCAGGAGGAACAAATGGGAGGCATCAGCTCCTGTGTCATTTCATCTCATGCAAGATGTAAAAAGGCTGTGATTTCTACTAAGGGATGCCAGGGAGAAGGAGGACCTGTGAGGTAGGCGTTGAAGGAAAAGAAAGCCTTGAGCTGGAAGTGCACCGAGACCATCTATGTGAACTCAATGTTGTATGTTCTCTCTCACCTTTCAGGGGGTCTGAGCGCTGTAAAAACGTTTGCCCTTGGGAAAACTGTGTGGTTCAGGAGAAATTAAAAACAGGGGTTTTTTAAAAGCGTTGTCACCGTCTTTGCCTCAGAAGGACCTAAATGTGAAGTAATCCGACAAGGGATGTGATACAGCATAAAGGGAGATGCTGGTAGTCACACACAGCTGTGCATTAGTCTTGGGACAGGCTTGTGCTTTGGACTTCAGTTTGCAGCCTGCTTTGAAGAGAGCTGAGGTGCATTTTCCTTCTGCAGCACCTTCTGTCCTCTGGTTGTCCTGCCCGAGTCAGGACGGAGCAGCTTTTCCTTCTCGGGTGTCATGCAGCCTCTCTGGAAGGAGCCATACATTCCTGCAGAAGACACTCTCTAATCTTTGGTGCAGAGCTTCAGCATAGAGTTGTGTCTCACTCCAGCTCAGCCTGCCTGCATCTATTTATTATCCCTGTGGTTTTCCCATGGAACTTGTTGGTATCCAGAAGTTTCCACCTCCAATGAGCGAAACTCTTTGGTTTAACTGGAGAAACCCAGCAGCCTGGCTGGAGTCTCACCCTGAATTATTTTCGTTCCACTGAACTTGCAGCTCAGCTTGAAGCTGACACAGTCAAATGTACATGAGCACAACCCAGATTTGCAATTGAATCCATCAAGCTGTGCATGGCTCTGCTGAACAACCCACAGCTGAGCTGAGCTCAAACTTAATAATTCAGGCATTCAGCTTCCAACCCACACTTCATCATGGTCCTGCTCTGATCAGGCCTGGGGCTCTCCTTTAGCTCATGAAAAGTGGAGTTCTTTGAAACTCAGAGTAAGGTTTTTGTCTAAACTCAGTCTGTAGATCCAAATTAATCTTTACAATCTGTCTACACGGGTAAATCAGAATGACTTGCTTAAGCATCACTGGGGAGTCGGTGCAGAGACCTCAAGTTGGCTTGACGTGGTTTGTTGGAGGAAAATAGGTTTAGCCCAGCCTGCAAACTAATGGATGATTTATAAAACTCAGAGTGACAGGGAAGAATTTGAGCCTCTCTCCTTCAGGAATATTCCCATGGCTTGCACATATCGCCTTGGTGTGGTTAAAATGCATGAGCAGACAATGATAAACTAAATCAGGCACCACTACAAACACGACAAATAAGCCATGATGCCAAATGCACATTACCTGTAGGTACTTTTGAACTATTGCTGCCATCAGTTCTGCTGCCAGGCTGTTTTCTGAGGATAACCCAGGTATTACCAGATTTATCACCTTTTCTTCCTCATTCCGTTTCTCACGGCCAAACACATCAGCAGTTCACCAGCTCAAAGACCACTACCATTGGGGGGGTTTATTTGCACATTCATATCTCTTCTGAATAATTTTGCCATATTACTTTTTCATATTTAGGTAACAAATATTACTGCAGCTCCCTTCCCCCATTATTTGACCAGCACCATAAAGCATGATGGAAACTGGTCTGTGGAACACTGCTTGGAAGCACAAAGCAACTCAGGCGTTGGGAAAGCTGGGGTACAGCAAAGTGACCCATAAATCCTGCCTCATCTCACCTTCCTCTTTAGGTATGACTTACTCAAAAAAAAAAAAAAAAAAAAAAAAAAAAAAAAAAAAAAAAAAAAAAAAAAAACTTGGAAATATCTCTGAAAATGAAACTCCTCTGTGTACAGCCTGTGAAATGAAAGGCAGTTCTTTTGCCTTGCTGGAAGAAATGTCCTACAATAAAGTTCCCATATGCCAGTGATGTCCAGCAGCTGTGAGTGAAAACAAGGCTATTCTGGGTGCTGACAGGGAAACATCCCATCAAATTAGATAAAGCAAACAGCTAATATGAAAAGAGCAGTGTTTCCAGCCATTTTTTAAGATGGGAGCCTGAGAAAGTGGGATTGCCGTGAAAGCAGATCTGTGGCAGTACCAGGAGCTGAATCACAGAATCATTTGGGCTGGAAGGGACCTTAAATCTCATCTCATTCCAAACCCTGCCATGGGCAGGGACACCTTCCACTGGACCAGGTTGCTCCAAGACACATCTAACCTGGCCTTGGACACTTCCAGGGATGGGGCAGCCACAGCTTCTCTGGGCAACCTGTGCCAGGGCCTCACCACCCACACAGGGAAGAATTTCTTCCCAATATCCCATCTAACCCTGCCCTGTGGCAGTGGGAAGCCATTCCCCCTTGTCCTGTCCCTCCAGGCCCTTGTCCAAAGTCCTTCTCCAGCTCTCTTGAAGCCCCTTTAGGCACTGAAAGGGGCTCTAAGGTCTTTCCAGAGCCTTCCCCTCTCCAGCCGAAGTCCGGATATTCCCCCTCCTGTTCCTGCAATCTCCAGCCCAGGGATACTCAAAAGCAAAAGCCACTTCTCATTTTCCTTTGGACAAGTGGGTGGGTTCAGCAGAGCTGGGAGACTGGAAAGGAAAGGTGATGGAGATTTTACAGCCACGGAGCTGATATAGCTGGAGAAAAAGGCATTGCGAGCTCTGGTGTCACAAACTTTATTGCAAGGCTGGTGTATATAAAAGAAGAAACACAACACAGTTTTCAGACAGATAAAGCAGAGCTTTAAAACCTGGCAGTCAGTGCAGAAATAGCTGATTTTTAATTTACAGGTGGTGAAAAGAAAGACATTATTAAGTAAAAGGGCCAAAAAAAGAAAATACAATAACAGATGAACTGCATTAAACGGGCCTGCCTGGAAAAGGAGGATGGGGGTGCTCCTGGTTAGTTTTAATTTATGTTATAATAATGGCCCATCATTATCCATCAGGACAGTCTAAAGGGCTGACACCAAGCTGGAAGCAATGTGCCAGGCACAGGCTGTTCTCCACCTGCCCAAGGCTGGTGGAGAGATGTGAGGAACCACCTTAATTCATCACTGCCTCTGCCTGGTAAATACACAGGTTCTTCTGAGAAGATAAATAGTCAATAGCTATTTTCTATTCCTACTCCTTGTGCCTTTCAGGAATGTGCATATCTCTATCATACTCCCCTTCAGCTGCCTCTTTTCAAGACATCTCATATAGTGCTGGATACTTGTGATACAGAAATCTTATTCCAAATCCTAATCTGTCCATTGTTGCCTTCCACAGTATCTTTTTCAGAGACCAAGCTATCAGGTTGTCACAAAGGATGACCCATTCTCATTCACTCCTCTGGAGAAATCGCGTGGGCTTGAGACTTCTTTTGTGTTTTATGCAGGGTTATTGCACAGGATCCATTTGTTTCTGTACCACAAGGATAAACAAAGATATAATTCTTTCTTCTCTGTTAAATTTATATGCTCGTATTTACTGCTTCTGATTTGACAGGATTAGTCTCACACTTCACAAAATTTAATGCATCTCCGTTAGGTATAGAAATTCTAACTATCAATACAGGAATTAAGCTGCTTAATAAAATATCCATACCTCCAGCTGTCCATTCCCCAGTGCTAGTGGTCTTTAAGAACTCCTTTATCCAGGATGAGTTGAGGTGCCAAACCCCTTTCTCCCCACAGGACAGAACTGGGAAATCATCTGTGCCAAGCCAGAAGGGAATAGAAAATGTCATAGGGGAAGAAGTAATATTCACACAAGGCAACTCTCCATGATTGGTAAGATCAAAGACAACATCCATTCTACAGGTAGACAAACATATTTTTCTTTTTTTCAGTAGTGCCAAAGAAGGGTGAGGGTAGGAGGTGAGTCCTGAAGGACTAGAACGCAGCCAAAACCAAGCTCTTACCAGAGACACCTGAATAAGGAAATAATTATCCCTGGCTCTTCCATAGGACTTGGCACTTCCCAAGCTAAATCAGTCCCCTGCCAGACATGAACCTCTTTATCCCTTACTCTGGAAATTGTATGTTTAAAGTTACGTAGGCACTCAAAGACATTAGCAGAAAGGTGGGAACAGATTAATGTCCCTTGGAAAGGTGCTTCAGCCAAGAATAAGAGCAGGAGAAAGAGCTGAAGTTGAGAAAAATATTGACCTGAAAAGCTTCTGAATTTGTTCATCGGTGGTTTCATGTCTCTCTAACTTGCACTTGCACAGTTTTCTCCCTCTCCCTGTAGCACCAAGGGATCATTTTGCCTAACTGCTGATGACAGCCTTACTCTGTTGCTGGTTATTAATAATGACACCAATAATAACCATAATAATAACAAGAAAAAATACTAAATACACAGGATTTTCATCAGATGTGCATTCTTTGGCTGCTCCACTAATACTCTTCTTCCTTTCCTACATCCAAAACTATCACCTTGCCTCCCTTCCAAAGGTGATAAATCACATAAACATTACCCAGATCTGCCTCAGTGGTCAGTTAACTGGAAGCAGAATCTCCTTTTTTCAACTAGAATAAGCAAAGCTGCAACTGCTCATAAGAGCCATCCTAGAATGGGATCCACCTCCAATCAAGCAAGGGTTGCAGCTGAAATGTAAATGAACCAGAGAACTATCTAGGCAGGTGAAATATAATTCCTAGGCAAAGATCCTGGATGCTCCTGCATAATGCTGGTTTTTTTCTGAAATCTGAAGGGCCTTCTAGATATCTAGCATAATAAATATTCTACCTTTCTATATCAGTCATTCACATGGGTCTGGTTCAAAATCTTGTGCTTGACTTAATTTTTATTTTTACTTTAAGGAAGAAAGCCGGATATTTTTTTTCAAGTCATCAAAAAGGCAAAGATCTACTTTTGCCCCTGATGATTATTATCCATGGTTAATTATCCTCACTGAGAAAAAAAAAATATGTTTTGTTTCCAATTTGACATCTTATAACTTTAGTCTCCAGTCCTCAGTTCTTGTTACCTCCTTCCCCACTAGACCAAGGAGTCTTTCGGTACCCACTGAAGGATCCAGGAAGGAAATACACTCTCTCATCAATTCTCCTCTATATCTTTCTGATAAGCTGAATAGATCATGTACCTTCAGCTGTTCACTATGGGACAGCTTTTACCCTTCCATTACTCTAAACTCACACATTCTTTAATAACAGTGCCCTGAGGTCTTTAACCACTGTAAACAAGGTCACACAGCATAAGGACAGAGCTATGAGGGGCAAAGCATCTCATTAAAGGTGAAAAAAACACCACAGCAACAGTTTGCCCTCTGGAGTGTCAGCTCTAGCATGGTAGAGAAATCCACTGAAAGTTGCTAAATATGGAAAACAGTGAAGCAGGGGCAGAGGTTGGAGGCTGGAAGGCACCAGTCAAAGGATGCTCACTTCATCCTGAGCCTCTTCCCAGGCCCCGTGGGGCAGCACTGCTGAAAATAGAGCAACACAGACCTTTCATCAGAGGCCACACTTCCAGTCCTGGGGGCAGTTCTGGGCCCCACAGGACCAAAAAGACATTGAGGGGCTGGGGCGTGTGCAGGGAAGGGAACAGAGTTGGGGAAGGGTCTGGAGCAGCAGGAGGGGCTGAGGGAGCTGGGGGGGCTCATCCTGGAGAAAAGGAGGCTCAGGGGGGACCTTCTGGCTCTGCAACTCCCTGACAGGAGGGGGGAGCTGGGGGGGTCGGGCTCTGCTCCCAGGGAACAAGGGACAGGATGAGAGGAAACAGCTTCAAATTGCACTAGGTGGGGTTTACATTGGATACTGGAAAAATTCTGTCACAGAAAGGGTTGTCCAGGCCCTGGCAGAGGCTGCCCAGGGCAGTGTTGGAGTTCCTATCCCTGGAGGGATTTAAATGCAGTGTGGATGTGGCACTTGGGGACATGGGTTAGTGGTGGCCTTGGCAGTGCTGGGGAATGGTTGGACTCAATGGTCTTAGATGACTTCTCCAACCTAAGCAATTCTGTGATTCGTTTGACCCAGCATGGTTTCTCTTACACTTCCACATCATGTCAGTGTACTCATCACACTTAGTGTTGCACTGTTCTTGAGCTGACTTTCCCCTGCTATAACATCCATTTGCACAGTGCCACCAGCTCAAACCACCTACCCTGATTTAAGAGGTGGAGAACTCATTGTTTTCGCAGTTGGGTTCTTTAATTATTCTGAGTCCAGCTGGAGAACATCTATAAATACAGACCAGGCTCTGCTGGTGTGTTGAGAGTACAGCACAAGGTGCTAATGCTGCTAATAATTGAGTGCTAATAACTGATGTGCAAGGAGCTGATACTGCAAAAACTTTGATCCCATCCTCAAGCTAATGCCAGCAATGTTGCAAAATGCAGAGCAAAGGAACAAGGCTGTAGTTTGTGTTAAATCAGCCCAAACTGGCATCAGATGAGTTGAATTAGTACACAGAGAGCGTATGAAACATATTTATTTTGTTAATAGAAATGCCTAGTTATATTAGCCCCTTTTTTGCTTATTATTCATAATATTTTTCTGTAATACAGAAAATCAGTTTTTATTTTTAAAATGCAATCAAATTATATTTCCTATTAAAACTTTAATATCAAAACAAATTAACCAATGCTGCAGATTACACATTAGTAATGTAGTTCTGACAATAATTCATGCTCTTCTCGATTCTGTTATGAACTATCACACTGCTAAAGTGCAGCAGTTCATAATATATTCTTAAGGGGAAGTGAAATGCCTTTTATTTTTTGAAGGGAAAAAGTGAATTAGACAGGATACCTCAATGGGAAGTGGTTGGGCCAAATCTTCAGATGAAAGTATTCTCAGATGAAAACAAAGCCAGGCCTGTTCCTCCTCTAGTAACCTGCTGAGATTGACGGGCTCCTTTTTTTCCAGATGCAAAGACAATCATTTCAGGATACAAACCACAAGACCAGCAGGTTCACTGCAAGACACTGTCCAAGTCCCCCAGCAGTGTCTGCTACTCCTGAGACAGTACCTGAAGCAGCTCAAGAGTGGAAAATCTGATTAAGTGGGGCTACTAAGGAAGAAACACTTGGATGTGATTTTGTGCAGGTGGCTTGGTGAAGTAATGCTTTTCCAGGTACGAGATAGTGCACTAATGCAGAGACAGTGGCATCCTAAAAACTTTCAAGGTCACTAAGCATGATCTGTCCATCACAGGTTCATCTCCTCCACCTCTTTTGGAGGCAGCTGCTGGCTCACACCTGGCCAGACTTTCCGAAATAGTCCACCTCAGGTCCAGGCTCAGGAGGAACAGGTCAGCTCTGCTCTGGAAGACGTTAAGAAAAGCTCACCTCAGTTGTCCAGGTGAGTGCATGTCATAGAATCATAGAATCCTAGAATGGTTTGTATTGGAAGGGACCTGCAAGCTCATCCAGTTCCAACCCTGTGCCGTGGGAAGGACACCCTCCAGTAGACCAGGTTGCTCCAAGCCCCGTCTAACCCGGCCTTGAACAGGTCACCTTGATCAGTCACATCCTCAGGTACCTGAATTTGTTCCCACACCACCAAATGGGGCTCATATGGAGGAAGGAGCATCACTTAAAAAAAAAAAAAAGAAAGAAAAAATTAAAAACAACAACAACAACAAAAAAAAAAATTAAAAAAGGGAAGAGATACAGTAATTCTCAGAATAAAAATTCCAAGCCAAGCAAAGACTTGCAGTAAGGGGAAGGCACATCAAAAGCAAAACTGAGCAACCTGTTTCCTGTGGTGAAAACAGGGACGGGGAAGGTGCCTTATGATGCAGCCAAGAGGAGACCACATCGACAAGAAGGATGTTACATCCACAGGAAACAAAAAACAACATGGTTTCCAGGCTGGCAGTGAGCAACATGATCGATACATTTGTCTGCCCCACGAGTCCTGCTTTGAGCAGAAGGGTAGAAGTCAGTACCAGGGTTGGAAGGACCCAAGGGATGGAAGGGCCAAGGTCTGGAATTTGCTCAAGGACATTCTCTCTGGCCAAGATTTAGGGCTTTAGAGCCCTGATTTGCCAGCGTGCTCTGCTGACTTGTGCATCCTGAGAGCCAAGATCAGGTTCCCAGCCCCTTCTCTGCTCCAAATAGGTGGCCTGCACCTCCCAACCTGAACCATACGTGATGTTAGTTACCAGTTGATGATTGTGATGCTAATTAAAACATACTAAGAGACACACTATAAACATGCACAGCACATGAAGGAAATTAGCCAAGTGAGCTTGTCTCTCTTATTGTGCTTTTATTATGATGCTCCTCGGATGATGTTTTTAAATGAATTTTGAATAGTTTTCTTAATTTGTTTTATTTTGCTTCATGATAACAAAACTGCCGGAGCCCCACAGGAATGATTCAGAGAAGTGCAATATTATTGGAACATGTCTCCTGCTTTTCTCACTGCTTACTTATAATTAAGCTTTATTGAGGTGTAAAATGAATAACAATTTAAAAAAAACCCACGTTTATTGGTCCAGGTGCAAATTCACAGATACTCCAGAAAACTTCCTTTTCCATGACCTCAACAAAACCTTGCTGGTTTCTACCAACTCCCATCAGTTTCTACTAAGGCAGCATCCTGCTCAACCATATGTCCCAGTGGGACATCTCTTCAGAGCCACTTGTCACTACTCCTTGCACACAGGCGAGTGGAGAGAGTATTCCTGGTTTTTCTGCTTGGAAGCGAGCACACATGACAGCTGTAGCTGCTCCCCATAGCACAAAGGTCCTGGTGTCAAACCTCACTTTTTCCTGCCCTTGGTGGGAATCAAGACTCTGCTGTGAAAAGCAAAGTGGGAAGCAATACCTTATCTATTGCTGTATTTGCTCCTTTAGTGGACTGTCCTGATGCAGGCAACTACTGCAGACATAATTGTGACTGGAATGCAAGATTTAATTAGTAGGAAAAAGTGGGGGAAATGTAGGAAAAGTGAGTAGGCTTCCCAAAGAGACAAAGTTCTCATAGACCCCAGTTTATCCCCGTTTTAGACGTTCGTGGAACCAGTTGTGATCATACACTCAACACTACCTTCAGCTCACCACTGGTCCAGGCTTTGACTTCCCATTCCTGGCCTTTGATGGTCTTTTGATTGGGGAATATTTTGCTGCACCATTCAGAGAGATGGCTGGCTCTGTTTTGGGGGGTTTTGGGAGGGTTTCACTTTTTTTAGGGAATGTTTTCTTGGCAGGTACAGAAAGCACATCTGCATGTTCAAATGGGTTTCCCAACCTGTAGCATAGTTCAAAGCCAAATCCCAGAGTGGTCAGCAGTCCTTCTGCTCAATCTGGGATTTTAGCACTTACAGCATCCATTTTAGCACCGTGCTGCTCCCCCAGAATGCAGCACTAATGGATTACTGTGCATTACGTCCCTCATTACTGCTTAAATATTTATCAGAACATTATGTATTTAGTGGCTGGGGGAAAGAGGCAATCCTGCCTTTTGCCATACAAAAGGGTTAATTACAGACTGGATAAGTCTCCATGACTTAAAAATTGATAAAACAGATAGAGAGATTAACAGGAGAATGTGTTATTTACAGCTAAATAAACATTCAGCTGCATAATCCTGAGCTGGGATTTCCCCATAGGAAAAACAACTAAAGTCAGTATTTTGTATCAATGGTCTACATTTGTACAGCAGGGGAAAAAAAAAAACAGAGAAGGCTGGTTTCTACTGTCTGAAAACAAACAAGTTGCTCATCTGAGGCAGCTTCCTACCCCGGGGCTGGTGTTCTTGGAAATATTTGGAGGAGTTTGTTAAGAGCAGATTTGCTCTGGCCTCAACCTGACAGTATGGAAGCAATTGCATCTCCATCTTTCCCTGCTATTCATGTGCCTCTCTCCATCTTTTTCAACACTGAGTCTTGAATTTTTAAATCTATTTTCAGTCTACACTTCCCTTAAAACCATGCTCACAAGTTGTTTCCATGGGTGCCTATCATACCCGTACCATCTATCACTGCTGGAGGCAAACACGGGTGCTAGAAGAAAAAAGTCAGAAACCAACGTTTAACATGAAACAAAGCAACCCCTGTTTGCACTTCAGCAGGAATTCTTTCCCTGATGATAATCCCACCACCACCACTTCCATTGCTGCACTGGTCCAAGTGTTACACACATGTAACACACACATCACTTGTAAAGATGGGCTTATTTACAATTAAAAACCTTACTTAAGTTTGGGTTCTTCAGCAGACAAAAGACACCAGAAAACCTAGTTGTTCGTGGAATTCAGCCAATGTTTGTCTCATAAAATAAGTTCTTAAGGTAACTTATACTGGCACTGTGAAATATTGTTCATTATAACGGAGCAGCTGAGATAATGTTGTTTTCTAATTTCCCTTTCTCAGTCAGAAATTAAATAAAAAGTCATGTCTAAATTACAATACTGGATTGAACGCAGACAAGGACCCCATGCGGGGAGCTTATGATATATCCTTCCCACGTTTTATAGCCATTAAAAAAGATTATAGGATTTTTTTTCCTTTTCTTTTAGGCCATTTACATTTGTTCTGAACTCTCACTGTGTTTTATTTGAAGCTCTTAAAAGTGCCAATGTACATAATAAGTCAATCAAGAAGTTAAATTAAGAAAAAAAACAAAAACATATTGACTTGTCTATACCAAACATGCACTTGGAAATCTGAACTCCACCACCTAATGACTTTCTGACTTTGCAATAAATATCACTGAGCAGGGGTGGCTGAGTTGTTCTGCACAAGGAAGTGCATTTATAATCTGATTAAGAGGTCTTCTATCTTAGCACAACCCCAATAATGGGGTGCTGTGTGCTCTTCCCCACCAAAGCATCCATTAACATCTGCAGAAATGCTCTGTGGGGGTTGGACTGCTTCTAACAAAGCTTTCCAGCCTCAAAAAAGCTTTCCTTGTCGCTACTGATTTCTGTAATGCCTGGTTTGCCCACGCCCGTGGGGGGTCACAGAGCAAATCCCACAGGGCCAAGTGCCCCTCCGTGCCACTAACCCCTCTGCTGCCCTTCATCTGCTGCCTCCCTGATTCCCCCAGACCCCAGAATCCTCCTGCACAGGGCTTGACCATAGCAGTTTGGTCTGCACAGCTTTCCAGCTGCCTTCCCAGCTGCCTGATACCCACCCACCACCCTATGCCCAGCTTTTCCCTACCTCATGGCTCTCCTCCTTGCTCTGGCTGCCATCTCCTCCTGGGACAACACACCGCTCCTTTCCTCACAGGGGTATCGAGTCATTCAAGGTCATCTTCCTCTGCTGTTGTTATTCTGAGCCTGCAAAAGATTTTTGACGAGGTAGAAATTGATTCTTCCTTTTCAACCCTGCAGATTTCCTCTTTCTCCACAGATTTTCAAAGCCAAACCTCTTCCCCCCTTCTCAGTTCCAAGAGCATTTCATGGATCCTTCTTCACTTTGGCAGCTCGTCTCAGAGCTGGTGGCATCAAAGGACCTTGAGGCAGGTTTCTCACGAGGCTTCATTAGCTGAAGGTGGGATTTATCTCACTTTCACACCAGAACAACATCTCAGGCCAGACCAGTCAGCTGGGCTCTCTTCCAGTCAATAAAGAGAAAAAGGCAACTCCAGAGGCAGATTTACCCAATCAAATTGGGTTGACTCTTCTTAAAAATGAGTCACCTTTCTTCTGAAAGCACCTCTTTCTTTCCACTGATTAGGAAGGCATCCCAGGCTACCAGGTTGGACTTGACTCTTTAGCTTCAGGAAGGTGGGCACCTGGCCTTGTTTTTCCATGAAGATGCTTTGCTGTTGGAAGTGTGATTTCTTGGACAGACCTCACAGCTGCACAAAGCTCTCCTCACATGCTGCATCAGCAAGGTCAAGCCACTGGGAAAATTCTTGTTCATGTTATTATGTTGGTCCCTTACCGACAGCTCACATCAGAAACCTGATGCTTTCACTGGAGTTTGGCACCATTTGCTTCCTACTGCTTGTCTATCCTTGTGAAAAGATTGCCGTGTTTTGCTCCAGAAGTGGCTGCATTCCAGTGGAAGGTGAAGTGCTCCTGCATGTGGATTCCTGGACTTTGTTCAATAAACATAAAACTTTAATATTGTGTTTGGACTGCTGCAAATGGAAGGTGCTGTGTTACCCTAATGCATTTTCTGGGAACATGAGCCCGCTCTATACCTCGGGACTCAATTAATTAAAGAACATTAAATACAGTACGAGGTCTTCCACCGAGCGGCACAAACACCTGCACTTCATTGTGCAACTTGTGCCTCTCATAATAGCTACAGAGGTAGCTAAGGCCTAATCCAAAACCTGTTAAAGTCCGTGGAAAGGTTCCCATTTACTTCAGCCTGGCTTGGATCAGACACCAAGGCAACGTCGTGAGGATAATCAACTCGGAAAGTAAATCACAACTAATTTGCAACTGGGAAAACTTGGAGGGAGTCAAACAGTTGAGCTCCAAGCCATAGACTTTGAATATCTCTGTGTAATGTGAACAAAGGATGTGAGTAAAGTCTGAGTAAAGGACTTCATGATTAAATAGCTGTAAGGTTGCACTCCAGAGATGTTTTCTTCTCTCACTGAAGCTTGATGGTTTCCAGCTCCAATACTGTGTAGTTTTGCTACTAAGCAGAAGATGCTTCAGTCTGCAGAGGAGGTATTTATGCTAATCCATTGTAAAAACACAGATTTTCAGTTCCCTAATTCCCCTGTCAACAGGTTTCAGTACACAGTGGGAAAGATTAACTAACCCCATTTTACAAGACTGTCAGACCAGCCAATGAGTTATCTCGTCAACACAACAAATAATTACTGTCTGTGCCTGATTAAAAGGTCAAGGAGCAACTAGGATGGTACCAAAAGTGAGATCAATTCATTTTCTCTTGACCAGTCCCTCACGGTACCAACCTATGAGGATACAACCTATGGTGGCCTATAAGCAAATACTTCATCCAAATTTATTCCTCAAGTCTTGTTCTTTACATCTTTTTTGCCCCTAAATGGAAGATATGAAACCAGCAAAAGCTGTAGATCACTATTTTTTTTCCTCAGGGAAACCCTGTGCATCAAACAATTTAAGCAGCAAGCATAGGCTTGACTCAGATTATTTGGTGGTTATTTCATTTGCCTTTGCAAAGAGATGTTTTGCACCTCCTGCCTCACCTGTGTTTATGCAGCAGTTTCCAGCAACAGCCAAGGACCCAGCCAAGAGGAACTTCTCCTGTAGAAACATGGAGAAATGTTAGTCCTTAACAAATACAGTGATACAGGGTAAGGATATGTTCCTGCCCATGGCAGGGGGGTTGGAACTAGATGATATTTAAGGTCCCTTCCAACCCAAACCATTCTGTAATTCTATGATGACTTAATTCCTTCTTCTCGTTATCGTCCCCAAGAATTATGTCTGCTACTGGCTCTAGAAATAAAATAATTTTCATGCATTTCTACCCTAAGTATTCACACAAAGTATTTAAAACATCAGAATCAGAGGGTAAAAATATCTGATAATCTTTAGCAACCTTGAGGAGAAATGTTGAATACGGGCTCTTTCTACCTTGCAGAATGTCTTAATAAAAGAAAATAATGGACACAAGGATTGTAATTCAGTTGAGCTATCCCTGCAGTCTGTGGTTGGAATGCACTCCAGCTTTTGAGGCAAATTGTGTTATTTCTCCAAGGCAGCAACTGCAAAATACAGATTCCTATTGCTCCCCGGTGGCACAAACTTAAGAAGTCAAAATAGAAGGTAAAACAGGAAAAAAAACATCCTAGACGCACAGTGAAATGGAGCAATGCAGGGTAGGAGTCTGTGGAAAACATTTAGCTCTGTGACCTTCCACCTCATTTATTTCAGTCCTACAAAATTAACTCTGCTCCTACTGAACTGAACCGGAGCTTAAAAGAAGGGAACAACTCACATAACATCTGTTTCAGTCACTACCATTTTCAGCTTTTGGTTTGATAATAAAGCTGGAAGAGACCAAGTCACAGGAGAGACTTCATCCAGCTTCAGCGTGGTCACCTGAGGAGTAGGTCACATCTTCAGGGAACCCAACTACTTCCCAGACCAAAGGAGAAGGGTTCCTTAATGCTTTGCTGGAGGCAAAACACTACTTTTATTGCTATGTTGGTGAAATAAATCCTTCATCCAACAGCACAGAGGCTGCTCTAATAGACTCGTGCATCTGAGTGTGAAGTAAAGGATCACATACAGTCCTCAGCAAACGCTGGAAAAATCAGAGTCCAGTTGGGACACTTCCCTGGAACTGGTTCATTACACATCCCTGCAGGAGGTTAGCCTGGAAAGGGGAGAGACCAACCTCTCTGCCCCCATTCCCGTCTCCACTCTGCTTTTCCTCCTCCCTACCATTTCTGCCTCCCTTAATTATTTTTTATTTCTTTGTCTGTGTGTCGTTTCGATAAGCGCCGTAAAAATCCATGTGCTGGAAATCTTGCAGTTAATATGTGGGAACCAGAGCACTGTGAAACTAGCTTGGTATGATAACTGTGCCTGTGATGTCCCTGCTGGCATCTGAAATTTCCTTGGATCCTTTGAAAAAAAAAAAAAAAACAACAATGGAAAATGTCAATAAGTAGAAGACATTAAGGTATTTCTAGTTAGTAGCTGAAGGGATCTGTAAAGGGAAGAACCAAGGAGACAAAAACCAGATTAAGCTTTCTGTACCTTCCACCTTCAGGGCAAAATGTGATATAAACTGCCCACTTTAATATTCCATTCTCACTAAAGAAAACTACTCCCAAGAAGCAGATAGTGATAGGACAAGAGGGAACAGTTTGAAATGAAAAGAGGGGAGATTTAGATTGGATATGAGGAGCAAATTCTTCCCTGTGAGGGTGGTGAGGCCCTGCCACAGGTTACCCAGAGAAGCTGTGGCTGCCCCATCCCTGAAGTGTTCAAGGCCAGGTTGGATGGGGCTTGGAGCAACCTGGTCTAGTGGAAGGTGTCCCTGCCCATGGCAGGGGTTAGAACAAGGTGAGCTTTAAGGTCCCTTCCAACCCAAACCATCCTGGGATTCTATTATATTATCCATGCCCTTCTCCAGGGAGAAACTGATACCTCACAGGGGACAAAGCATTCATGACTGGAGTAGCCACGGGCAAGAGGGATGATCTCTGGTGATACCAGATCTACATCGCAGCAAGAGCATCAGGGCTGTCCTAAACTGTGATTGCTTAGCAATCATCTCTGTATAATCCATAGAAGTACAGGTGATAAAAAATATAAAAGCAGGGCCCTGAGATTCCATTACTTATATGGGTACCAGGTATAGTCCACCACCATGAAGATTTTCACCACTTAAATACTCACATCAACCCCACAAGCTACCAAGATCCAAACGACCGAAACAGAGACATTCCTGTCTTTCTTTACAGTATCTTCCAATATATCTTTTAATTTCAGTGTCTTAAATTTCCCCGTGTGTCAAACTCGGCTTAGCTTTTTCATGTTGATTATTGTTTGCTCAGATTACTCAGCCTCTTCTATATGGGAGCCATCTGCTGTTTATAAAGCTCTCTTACAGTCAAGTTTCCTGTAAAATACAGCAGCTTTATTGGTAATTTTGCTCTTTTTCAGAGGACACTTCTGATTTTGATCCTTTAGTTTTGTTTTGAAGTTTATTTTGCATTAAAAAAAAAAAAAAGTCATCCAATTTTCCTTGGGCAGTTAGAATCACTTTTGCTGGAGGGAATATAAAAATTTTCATAATCACAGAAGTTTTCATTCAGCCTCTAAGAACAGGAATATCCTGGTGGCTATTTTGAATAGACACGGTGACTTAGTCACTTTAAACAAACACAGTGAATATCACAGTTACTTAGAAAAATCTCTTATTTCTCTCAGGGTAGAAAGTGAAAAAAAATTAATCAAAACATAAACTTGATAAAATAATTTCTTTAATCACATTCTATGAGTCTGTGATCCTATGGAAATATTTTCTTTGAGAACTGAGGAAAAAATGTGACGTGAGGTAAAAAAATTTGTCTTGAATGTTATGAAAGTTATAGTGTCTCTGTATATAATAAAAGAGTTCTGCACCCATTCCTTTTACCCAAGTAAAACATTTTCCAATAAAAAGTTCTGTTGAAAACAGTCCTAGTGAAAACTGATCTGTGTCAGATACCAACACTAGGGAATATCTCCCAGGCAACTCCTTAAAGAGGAAGAAATAAAGCTCTTTTCCTTCTTGATGCTAAGGTACTTGTTCTTTCTCCAGAAAACATCAAATAATTTAATAATGGGTATTTTTTTTTAAGTGTTTTCAGAAGAACAGGCACCTGAAGGCAAAGTTGAATCTGTAAGGAAATTCCATGAATGCACAAATCAATACATAAAAATAACTATAACAGAGCTAACTGCAGTAATATTTAACTAGTTTGCATGGACTTTTCAGCTATAAACATGACCTTTGCCTTATCATGTTTAAATCTGTCATGGATGTCAGATATTGCCTTCTTAAGTGGACTCAACTGTATTACAGGCTTCTGTGGTAATGCTGGGCTGAAGTGTATCTCCATTTTATGTTCTTAAATATTCATAAGAAGCTTTGCAACATTAATATCTTAGAAGGCTTACAAGAACACTTAAATAATGTGTCTTACCTCCCTTCGCCCCTCCCAAAAATGTCCCAGTCTTTTCCAATTTGTGTAATGCATTGAGCCATTTTAATAATTGTTTGGGGATTTATTCCGTGGTTCTGCAGTTCGCCCATAGCCAGTGTAATTATTATCTCCACTGGTCTTATCGTGTGCTAATCCTGCTTGTTTTACCAGCAGAGGAGACAAGATTTGAGAGCATAAGCATGAGGCAGGGGTTTTGCCCTGGAATTACACCCTCTGAGCCCCCCACATGCCTCATGTCTGCATGTGAAACATGAATAATAAGAAGAATAAAGATAAAATGGGAATTGAAATTAAAGCTGAACCTTACTTCAGTTGAACTGTTTCTACTGTGAGGCAGGTGAAGGAAAGTAGCTGTTTTGTGATTGTAAACAAAGTTACAGACTGTGAAAGCTTAGCCATACTCGCATAAAATAATGATTTCTTCAGGCCTTATTTAATCTAGCTGCTCTAAAGGATCTTTGTCAGGTCATTATGGAGAATGTGTGTATGCACATGTGTATGTGTGTGCACAGATATCAGATGCATATGGAAGGCAAAACAAATCCTGCACCAGACAAGGTCTGCATGAATTTAAGTTTACTTCGAGATTTGGCATTAACAGAACTTTTTCCCAACTAGGTAGCTGAATTCCCAGCTATGGAGTCAGAACAACCCCCAGAAGTTTCCTATGGACACCTCTAGGAACATACTGATTTTGCGGGAGAAATACTTAAGCTATTCTTTTTAGCGGGTTCTACCTTATTTTCCTGACAATCTTGGATGTGTTTTACATAACAAAAACCTGTTCCCACAAATTCTGCATTTCACACATGTACATTTCCTTTACTATTCTAGCCAAACCTCACTCTGAACTTTCAAAATTAAGCACATGAGGGCTGTTCGCTTTGACACATCACGGCCTGAGTTTGCCATGGTGAGCTTACAGGATGTTAAGACCCACTCTCTACTTCTGCTCGCTGCTGTTACCAATCTGCTTCCCGCCAAGGGGCAATATTTCAATGAAAAGCAATACAGAAAGTATTTCCATCACAATTTTATCATCGTGCTGCTGTACCAGGGAGCCCTCTCTCTCTCTCTTTCACCAGCTAAAGCAGCAAATAACCCCAGCGAGCTGAGGCACAGGAATGTGCCTCATCCCTTTATCTCAGCTTCTGGGTGGTGTTTAGATAAACGTAACTCAGGGCTACCATTTGCAATTCAGCTTCTCACTGTGCTTATCCAGGCCAGCGTGAAAATGCATGCGGATCCCCGTGGCTGCAATGGGATGGTGTAGATACGTAGGGATCAAGGGGGTGGATTGAGGAGATGGCTTGGAAGTAGTGAAAGTTGGGCTTGAAAAGGGTTGGAAGTGAGTTATGGGGCAAAGTTGATCATTCAACTGCGGGCAGCAGGTCAAGGGGGGGATTTTGCCCCTCTGCTCCCTCTGTTACCTCGGGTGAGATCCCCCTGCAGAGCTGCCTCCAGCCCTGGGGAACAACAGCACAGGGATGAGGAGCTGCTGGAGAGAGTCCAGAGGAGGCCACGGAGATGCTCCCAGGGCTGGAGCCCCTCTGCTCTGGAGCCAGGCTGGCAGGGCTGGAGCCCCTCTGCTCTGGAGCCAGGCTGGGAGAGCTGGGGGTGTTCACCTGGGGAAGAGAAGGCCCTGGGGAGACCTTATTTTAGCCTTTCAGTACTTAAAGGGGCCCTGCAAGAAAGATGGGGACAAACTTTTTAGCAGAGTCTGTTGCGGTAGGAGAAGAGGTGAGGGGTTTAGATGGAAGTGTTGATGTAGATTAGATGTAAGGGGGAAGTTTTTTATACTGAGAGTGGTTAGGCCCTGGTACACATTGCCCAGAGAAGCTGTGGCTGCCCCATCCCTGGAAGTGTCCAAGGCCAGGCTGGACGGGGCTTGGAGCAACCTGGTCTAGTGGGAGGTGTCCCTGCCCATGGCAGGGGGGGTTGGACTAGACAACATTTAAAGGGCCCTTCCAACCCAAACTGTTCTAAGATTCCCTGCTTTTGATGGTTTCTGTTGACTGGGGTGCACACTTTGGCCAACTCTACTCAATGTGGTTCGGGTTAAGATTGCAAAAGGTTCATCAGATGCAAGGTAGAAAAAGAGGGTGCTGCAGAGCCCAAAATGCACTTCCACAGTGGGGCAATACTTGGTGTCAAGCTGGATCACACATCCAGCATCCCATGGGACACTTCGAAATTTTTGTGGGTGACCTGTGGAACAAGCAGAACTCATTTGCCTTCTGGTCTCCGTGGACACGAAATGCACTTTAAGCAGGAGACTTTCAGGAGGTGTCAATCAGAAAGGACCACAACGAAGATAATTCACTCTGCCAAAGCAGAAGCCCTTGAGAGCATGAGAAAGTGAACCCCAGCCTCACCTGCACTGCATTTTTTGTTGCAAGTCAGGAGAGAAGGACTCAAGTATTACAGGTATCATGGGTCTTGCCAGGCTCTGTTGTTGGGGTGAGCAGCACTGTCCATGTTCCTCGGCGGACAGAGGTGTCTTCCAGCTCCTAGGGTGGACTGTGACATACTGCATGCTTCACTTTCATGTATTCCCATAAATAACAATAAGGTTAGAAAGCAACACAGTGCCAAAGGCAGAAATGGGAGGCGGGGGTGGACACACAAATCCCCATTTCTCAAGCAGCTAGAGTGGCTGATTGAAAAACTTATACAACCTGCCTCCACTATTCAAACTTTTGGGTGTTAAATCCAAATCTAAATAATCCTGCATGTTTCTTCCTTGACTAAGCACCTGAGCACTAATTACATGCCTGGTTAATTCAGTAATGTACGTACATTTCTGGGCTCCCTCTGCTTGTATTGCTCTCTCTCCGCTTCGGGAGATTAATGAGGTGAGGAAACAGAAGATTGTTACAAACCTGCAGCTTGCTGTACCTCCTAAGAAGATGATGGGAAATGTACCAAACATCATGTTATTTTGTTAACACTGCTGTGTACTGTACATAATTATAATTTAGCTGTTATATTTCTTGCCTATTAAAATAGATAAGCAATGATCCAGGACTGCAATGAGCAGCACAGCTTCACGGGACTGTTTTTGCCATTGTGCTGTAATAAGCTGAAATACATTTGTGTCTAAGATTTTTGGCAGGATCATTCCTAGAGAGATAGGTTCTGAAAACACATACTCCTGTAGGTTTACCATGTTCAGTTTCTTTGCTTTCTCTTTGCCTTTGGGATTATTGTGGCCTTTATGCCTTTTGCTTTTGTAAACAAAGAGTTTAGGGTTGATTCTTCATTTATCCATTTACTTTAGGGTCTATGGGAATTCTGGATGTATGAGACATAGGATCATACTCAGAGAATGGTTTGGGTTGGAAGGGGTCTGTAAAGGTCATCTAGTTCCACACCCCATGCTGAATTGGACCCTATTGGGTACATGTGTGAGAACACCCATGCTTAGTTATTCGATATACTCTGATGTGACATGCTGAATTAGAGCAGAAATTTGCAGTCATAACCTGTATGTTGCTGCCACTAAAAGAGGTGAAAACGGGGTTGAAATCATAGAATCACAGAATGGTGGGGCCTGGGAGGGACCTTTGAAGGTCATTTAGTCGAATCTGCAGAGAAACCTTTCACTAGGCCTGGTTGCTCCAAGCCCTGTCCAGCCTGATCTTGAGTATTTCCAGGGAAGTGGCACCCACCACCTCTCCCTGGGCAACTTGTGCCAGCATCTCACCTCCCTCAGCTTAAATGCCCTGGAGTGTTCTTTTAGGGGCCTGAATCCCAGCCAAACTGACTCATTCTGATATAAAAAAAAAGAACATACGATGATGCTCAATCCTCAGTCTAGATACTTGGCTTTCTCTGTTTTACCTGCTCTTGATCTGCCTTTCTGCCTCTTCCATTTTTTTAAGAAGGCTCCTACGAGCACAGCACTGACGCTGTGCAATTATCCACTTTTCTCATTTATCAAAGTTTTATGCCTCTTAGTTTAGTGCTTACACACTCATTATATTAAAAAAAGAAAATAAGTCTAATGAGCCCAATTAATAATCCAAGTAAGCCCATTAACACCGAAACAGCCGAGCAGACACAGCAGTGCGGAAGTGAATGCTGTTTAAAGAAGCTCAAGGCAGGGATGTCGGCTGGTGTGCTGCTCAAAGACAGAAAAGTCACATGCCCAGGCAATAGAATCTGCATAAACATTCAGAGTGGGACTCTAAATGCAGGCACTGGCTGCCATTCAGGATGCTCGTGGGTGTTCAAAGCACCTTCATGAGTGAAAATGAAAGGTGGAAAACCTTTCTCACATCCACTTGACAAAACCAGAGTTCCTTCCCTTGCTCCCCTCTGATGGATGCTCAGAGGAATCTTGCCTCATCCCTCTTCAAGGTTTCCTCACATTTCAGTCTCCCACCCTCAGACTGCCAAATTTATTCTGCATCCAAACCAGAGCTGGAAACGGGACATTAACTAGCATGCCTGGATTTAAATCCAGCTGATCCTAACCCCAAATCTAGATGGATTTGATATTCCTTCCAAGTTTTGAGGCAAAGCAAAAAGTAGGGACTCAAAAATACTGGTCATATAATTCAGAAAATACGGACTGGAGATTTATGTAGTCATGGAATCATTTAAGCTGGAAAACACCTCCAAGACTAATGAGTCCAACCTGTGTCTGATCCCCACCTTGTCACCCAGCCCAGAGCAGTGAGTGCCACGTCCCATCATTCCTGAAACACATTGAGGGATAGGGACTCCACCATATCCCTGGGCAGCCCCTTCCAAAGCCTGACAACCCTTTACATGGAGAAATTTTTCCAGATGTCCAATTGAACCTCCTCTGGTGCAGCTTGAGGTCGTTTCCTCTTGTTACCTGGAAGAAGAGTGTGACCCTCACCTGCCTGCAACCTCCTTTCAAGTAGCTTTAGAGAGTGATAAAGTCTTCCCTCGAGTCTCCTTTTCTCAAGTGAATTTGAATGTTTAAGACGCAGGACAAAAGTTGATGGTTCTTCAGAAAACAGATTGCATCAACTTCCTCAAAATAACAGCTAAATGTGCTCAAAGTGGCCAGAAACTAAAAAAAGGGATGTTCCCCCTCAACACAAGCAAGAACTTCTTTACACTGAGGGTGGCAGAGCGCTGGAACAGGATGCCTGGGGAGGAGGTGGAGACTCCCTCTCCGGAGACATTCCAAACC
Organism: Manacus vitellinus; assembly: GCF_001715985.3. NCBI lineage: Eukaryota > Metazoa > Chordata > Aves > Passeriformes > Pipridae > Manacus > Manacus vitellinus. The sequence continues at coordinate 1,412,757 of NW_021940553.1, forward strand.
CACATGGACGTGTTCCTGTGTGACCTGCTCCTCGTGACTCTGCCTTGGCAGACAGGTGGAACTGGATGATCTCCAGAGGTCCCTTCCAACCATAACAATCCTGTGATTCTGTGAAAATATATACCAGGCTCTTCAAAAGTCACTGCCCTTTCCTCCTATTATTAAAAATCCAAGTGGTCTCTCTCTTCCACGTCCCAATGAAAATATGCTTTACTTGTACACATATACACCTAAAAAATGTGTATATTTACATGGATATGGATACAAACTCATCCTCTCTCTGTACAAAGAGATTTCTTTCTCTGCCTTTCCTCACTGAGATTTAGGGAAGCTGCTTCTCTGCTGTACAGCAGTGCAGCAGGAACAACCCTATGGTAGCCCTGCAGTATTTCCCTCGTGTAACCCAAGCCCTCAGTGGGAGCAGAGAGAGCTATCAACTCCCTTTGATTAACAGGGTGGGTATGCTCGGCTATTCACTCACCAGAACAGGGAAGATAACTTTGTAGACCACATTAATGGGGATCTACCTCCCTTGCTCATTGATGACATTGAGCCCTAACCATGTGGTGTTTTAGGAGCAAAGTAATTCCATCGGCTGCCTTTGATTACATCATAAATTGACACCTTGCCAAGATATAAAAACATGGTTTTAGTCTGTGGAGGCCAGGGCACTTCAGATGATGCCCTCTCTCATTTGCTGGGTCTTGTGCCACAGCAGAGCTATAGATCACATCTGTAATCCTGTGGAGTTCATTATCTCCTAATGCTATTTGCTTTTTTAGATCATTAGAATGAAACTTGACCTGACCTGTGAACTATGAAATTGATTGTTGCCTTTAAATGGTCAACAGCCCATTTTCTAATCGATACACCAAATAATTTTATACATATTTAAATTATATATAACTTTAATGCTCGTTAAATTTATCTGCCACTTTCCCTCTATAGTTTATTTTGCATGCATCTGAAACATGGATGGTGCTTTTACTACTTGGTGGTACCATTTAGAAAAAAAAAAGGAGGAAGAAGGAGGAAGACACAAATAAACCCTGGCCTGAAACAGAAAGCTGAGCTGCTGAACATGAGTGCAATTCTGCTCTGAAGGCTTTTAAAACATATCCTAGTTTGGGCTGTGGTTTGAAATTAATCCATTCCATGATAGCTAAAGGGAAAAAAAAAAAAAAAAGGAACCCAAACCAGAACAGAGTTTTGCTGTAATCATTCAAGTTTGAATAGAGTTTGTGGCTTCTGTTCCCTGCCTGTTGCTTTGCAGAATGAAAAACAATAAGACGAGAAGTAAGATGCTGAGGTACGCTCATGGCAGAACTGGATTCAGTGAGAAGGAAGGTTTCTGAGATTAGTGAGGTTATTTCTGGTCCTGGGGAAGCTCTGTTTAATGGTTTGGGTCTACTGGGGCCTTGCACAGGTATATAAAGGGACGGGAAATATCATCTCTGGCCACCTTACAGATCACTTAACTTTTAAGTAGATATAATAACCTTGCTTATGCTCTGATGATTTTAGGAAGTTCTCCTCTGGGCATCCTTCTACATCCTGCCTTTGCTGTATCTTCCAAAGTAAATTGCTATCCTCATGTACAAATTCCTGTGGAGTCCCATTAACAGCCTTGTTGTTCTGCCTTTTCAATCACTTCATGAAACAGTCCTTGGTTGTTGGCAAATTCAGAAAAGAGGGGCGGGCGGGAAAGGGTGTCCCACCCCAATCTGCCTCATCTTTTGACCCAGCCTGTCTGGTTCCCTCAGCATCTCCACATCACCAGAAAATTCACTGTACTATCCCAAAACTATTCCATTTTGGGAAAGAAGGAAACTCAGACACTCAGGTTCAAGTTGCTTCTCTTGTCCATGTGGGAGAGAGAAATAAATGAGTAAAATCCATAAAGTTTATTTATTCTGTGGGAGATGAGACCCAACAGCAGCAACACAGAATTAAGAGGTAAATACAGACACAGGATGGGTGATGTGAGCAGTGCAATTACTCAAGGCTTTAAAACTCTCGGTTTCGTGATTGCAGATCTTGCATCACCTTCACTTTTTCCAGTCAGCATCAGCTGATATTATATACATCCCTGTTAAAGGCCTCTAAGGATGGAGTAGTTAACTTTTTTTAACTTTTTTAAAAAGGAAAAGCAGTACATGCTACTGCAAAATGACAATTAATGATGCACGAAATGGTTCTTCAGTGGAAAGGTCATTCCCTGCCACCCAACCAGCCAGTCCTCCGTGTCATGTGTGGGGTTTTCTGTCCTGTTCAAACAGATTTTCAAAAATACTCAGACAAAAAGGGAAAATTCTTCTTGTATTACACAAATCACAGCCTTACTCAGATAATCACAGTGTTCTTTCACCGAAATTAATTGGTGAAGGAAAGAGTGAGAGAAACGCCTCACTCTGCTCCCTGGTCTGCACCCGCTGGGCTTGCAGAAGGAGCAGGATTGCGACCTTTCCACTGAGGATCCAGGCAACACCACTGCCTGCAGCAGCATCTCTTTGTTAACAAAGTGACTCTCAAGGCATGTCCTGGCCTCTCCCCGCTTCTCGAGAGGTCTGTCTGAGAAAAGAATAAAAAACTAACAAATAAAATTAGAAACAAGCATAGGTCCACAGAAGAAAACAAACCTCCAAACCCTTTGGAATGGATTCCCTAGATTATTACTAGTCGGGCAGGACTTAATCTTCTAGATATTCTTGTTTTTGAGGGTAAAGAGGCATTCAGCACTTAGCTAAAATTAAAATGGTCAGCACTAAAAGCCCTTGCAGGTACAGGGATCTCATCTGCATACATGTCTGCTTTGCTTCTGCTATTAGCCCCTGCTTGGTGATGACCAAGGGACTGCCAGGGGAGGGCCGTGGGGGGGGAAGCAGGAGCTTCTGCTGTGATACTGTGCCTGCCACTGCTGCATCCAGCAAATGGCATCTTTTAATACGTGGTCATTTTTACTTATATTCCAGTTTTATCAAAGCAATGGGGCGTGCGATAGGCTGGTAAATAATTAATTTATTTCCCAAAGTCGCCCAGTGGAAGAGATGACAGGCCCTGCCATTTATACTTTTATGAAACGCCAGATGAAGTGAAGACGTCAGTGAGGGGGGCAAGTCGCTGGGAACAAAGTGAATTAGAGAATATCTTTCCTTCAGTAAGACAAATTTGTGTTGGGTAACCATGCTTTGCTGGGGAAGCCAATTGGAAAAGAGTGATAGAGGCCCAGCTACCGAAGTTCATCAAAGTCATCTGTTTCAGGTAAGCTCATTTTTCACCAGCCAAGGGGATATTTACCTGGAGTACACCTGTAAGGTACAGCCGACAGATTGAATGGTACAGTGCTTTATTATATTTCACACCCTGATGATTCAATGTGATAGGAAAGAGGGAGAGAAAAGGGGAGAGCTACAAAAAAAAAAAAAAGCCATCTCTTCTCTTTGGAGTGCGTTCGTTGCACTGTTTGGCTGCAGTGCTTAGGTAAACCAAAGGAGAGTGAGCAATGGTTTGCAGTGCATTATGCTCCTGTGTGAGAATTTAGCTCAAAATAACATTTTCTTTCCTCCTTTTTTTTCCTTTTTGCAAGTGTTGTCCCAGATTTCTGCAGTGAGGCAACACTAAATTATACATATATACGTTGTGAAGTATGTCCACCCAGCCAGTCAACCTGGACAGCAGCAAGAGCTGACTGCTCCTGCTGTGTCCCAGGGGAGTTTCATGCTCCTGCTGCAGGAGCATGGATGACTTCAGCTCGGCAAAGAGCTGAAATTCCTCTGAATTTGCCTTTGCAGCCAACCCTCCAACCATGTGTGAAGCCTGCTTGCAGGCCACCTCCCAAAGTCCTTCCAAGGCCACCGCGTTGGAGGGTCATCCCTTTGCTGTGTTGGAGACAACCAAGGTTCAAATGAGAGCCTGAACCCAACCCTCTACAAGATCAGGAAACAACATAATTTCACCAGAGTTTGCAAATCTGGCTGTTACAGTCCATGAGAGCCCAAACATAGCTGTGCCTTGGAAAATAGGAGTGTTGGTGGGTGGTTTCTGTGTCTTGGTGGGGGCTATGGGGCTTTGGAGATGGGAAGTTTGCTGTTTGTGCCCACTGTTCCCACTCAAAAAGAAAATGAGCATTTCTCTCAGCTCCTGAAAGAGTGTGGCCACTGTCTTTCTTGTTTGGGGAGCAACATCCAAATTTGATGTACAATTTCTTGTATATCTCTTCTTCCCAGCTGTCAAATATGTTTGCCTCCTGTAAAAGGAGTTTATCACAGCAAGTTTAGCTCAGATACCAGAGTTTCACAGATATTGCCACTACCATTTTGCTGTGAGATGTCAAAGTTGAGTTGAATGAAGTCTTCTGAACAAATGTGTAGTTCTTACAGAAATTATTGTTGCCACAGACAATATGTAGAAATTTCTGGTGTCTGACAATACCTTCATCAGTAAGTCAGAGATTTCAGGTGTCTTTGTGCCTGAATATGATCTGGTGGCAATGGTGTGCTCGAACTATCGGGGTTCCTTCAGGCATCCTTGAGAAAAATAGGTTTGGGGTTTATTTGTATATTTCTGGACATGTCAGTCCTCCTCCTGTAAGATATTGTGGTGCCATGGACCAACAGAGTGCTGCCAGCCTTGAAGCAACAGCCAGCAACGCTCTGAAATGCTCACTGTTTTGGCAAGAGCTAATAGCTACCTCGCTGAATCCACCCAAACAGTGATGCCTCATTCTAGTCCAAACCAACACTAAAATCCAGTGCTGCTGTACGTGGGACTTTGTTGTCCAAGGGAGGTGGTTCTGGTGAGCAGCAGATACCAACAGGGCAGAAAGACAATGGTGAAAAGGGGACGTGGGCTCTACACCTGCTGGCAGTGCTGGAAACATCTACACTGTGCATTTGTGCAGATTGTGCAGCTGTGCCAGGATTTGCCATCAGACGTGAAATTACTAGAAATGCAGGTTTTGATGCATAAATGTCCAGACTTGAAGGGCTCTTACTCAAGAGTCTGAGCATCTTCATGTTCCAGACGGATTAAAGAGGATTTGGGATCGTCTAGGGAGCATCCTTCTACACTAGATTTCTGCTGATATCTTTTGTCCTTATAAAGAAGGTGGTTTCTCTTAAACTCCAAGATCTGCCTATTTCTGTCCCTTTTAGGAAAAAGAATCCTTCAATAAATTAGCATGCCTTTAAAATGATAATATGGACCATAAAAACTATTGCGATTCATATCAGAACACATAATGATTTAACTAATCAGTCATTAATTAAACAGGTTTTTACCTGCGGGGGCTGCAAGAGTTTAATAATTTAAGCTGACTAAATGTTAGTACTACCCAGGCATAATTAGAGCTGTGGGGAAAGTTTCACAAATACAGCAAAGCTGGCTACATTTCATGCTATTTACTGAGAGTAGGCAGCAATCTGCCAGCAGAGCAGACTTCTCACATCTAAATGAGCATGCTGCCAGGACAGAATGACCAGGAGGGAACTGGATTAAGGCTGTTGGTCTACCTAAATTGTAAAAGGATCCCCAGTCCTACAACAGCTTAAACAGAATTATTGAATCCCAGAATGGTTTGGGTTGGAAGGGACCTTAAAGGTCATCCAGTTCCAACCCCCTGCCAGAGGCAGAGACAACTTCCATTAGACCAGGTTGCTCCAAGTCCTGTCCAACCTGGCCTGGGACACTTCCAGGGATCCAAGGGCAGCCACAGCTTCTCTGGGCGACCTGTGCCAGAGCTTCACCACTCTCACAGCCAAGAATTTCTTCCCGACACCCCATTTCACCCTGCCCTCTTCCAGTTTAAGGCCACTCCCCTTTGTCCTATCATATATTCCTGGTACTTAGGATCATCCTCATTGCAGAAGCTGTTGCAGGATTGAGCTTTTTGTTATGAGTTTACATGTTGAACACATGCTTGTGCAAGTCTGAGGACACAGTTTGCCTTTGCCTGTTTTGGGGTACAGATTGCTGCATCTGTTTTCCAAAAACACTTTGCCAGTGTGAGGTATTATCTTGTTAATTACAGGCTACATCTTTGCCCTTGAGCATCAGCAGCCTGTAGAGGCCCAGTGAAGAAGAAAACACTTGGAGGAGGTCACAGGTTCACACACACAGGCCTGTGATTTCTGAATCCAGATCCTGTGTGTTTGGTAACAGCAGGGATGTGATGCCTGTGCATTTAATATTCAGCATCTATAAGAGAAATGCTTTGGTCAAAGCAACATTGAGGAGGAGGAGGAATTCTTTGTTCTATGAAAGGTTAATGCACCTGGGTAGCAGCCGAGAGCGTTTGCATGCAGAGAGATCATTAATCCATGCAGTAATAATTTGTGAAATAAAAATCAATCTTGGGAAGGAGGCAAAGCCTCTAGTTCCAAAGTAATGGACTGCCTTTTGCACTGCATCTCGTTAAGCAAGACCCAAATACATAATGGGCTCAATTTCCATGCAGGGCTTCTCTGCAACCCAGAAAAACTAATAGCAACCCTAAACAAGATGTATCCATATCCTGCTCCCTTTCAGGCCCTGGCAATTGCAGCTCAATTAGCACAGCCGTCCCAGCCATGGCAGGATGGTTTTAAGTAGAAAAAGCTGCAACATTTGTTCCAGGTAAGTGGAGCTCCTGGGCCAATGAACCAGATCTGCAGACGGTGGCTGGCAACATCAGCCCTTGGTGAGATCACACCATGGACAACAGGGTGATCCTCACTGAGGGAGCTTTAAAGGGTCTCAGCAGCCTCTCAGTTCCTCTCCACCTGCAAAGAGAGAGGGAGCATGCAGAGGGCTGCAAGATGCCCAGTGGAGGTGTTCCCACAGCCCCAGACAACCTCATCCATGCCTCTTTCTGCTCCTGTTCACTTAAGGGGGAAAAAACGTGGGGCCAAACGCAGCAGCCAAAGAGCCCTTGATGCCTCAGGCATCTCCCTCAGGCAAGGCTTGGTCGATAGGGCTGCTGAAATCCATCATGAGTCCCTACAGGTAAATAGAACAAGATGAGAGACAACTGGAAGGGAAATGTGGGCTTACCTATGGAGCAGAGAAATCTTTAAAATAATATGTTTCTTTGAAAAACAGCCCACCAGCTCCTCTGTAGAGGAGTAATGGGGTCAAATTCATTCCTCGGTCCGACACACAATGAAATACCTTTTTGTTTCAACCTGCTGGCCTGAGTTAAGGTGGTATCAAAGCTGCTGTGCTGTAGGCATCTGATTTCTGCCAGGATCCCAAAAAGAAAAATCATACTTTATCGCTTGCTCCATAGGTTGAAATCTGTCCCTTTCGCCCTCTCCCTGCCTTCCAGGGGTTTTAATTTGAATTTTCTGCTTGGGCTGGGCAGGTTTCTTAGACACTGTCACCGGCAAGGTGGGTGGCATCTCCAGATGATTCCATCAGGGAAGACAGGCAGGCTTACTGCCAAGATACAGCCCAGCCCCGAGTGTGGAGGTGTCACTCTGTAATACTGACAAAGTACAAAATCCAGTCCCAATAATCCTCTTAAGTCAGAAAAGAAAATAACTGGTGTGATTGATAACCCAAAGACAATCAAAAGTGTTAAGGATTTAGGGTAGGTACCATACATACAGAATATTTCAAGGAAGAGCTACACAGTTTAAAGGACTGTTCTATTTGACTGTTCTTTTTTTGATATACTAAAAGAGGGGAAAAATAACAATTACAACCTGAAAATGCACTGAAATCAGTGACAGGCTTACCATTGACTTGGATTGATTTTCAATCAGGCTTTTAAGGAGCACAACAGAAATATCAATTAACAACAAAATAATCATTACAAGTAAACAAAGACGGTAAAGAATAAATCAGAGCAACACTGGAAATCAATATCATTCAAGGAGAGAAAATCAGTTGAGTTCAGTTCAGGGGTAAGAGATTCGGCAAAATTAATGCAAAGAACTGTTGGCTTGGGGTTTTCCACTATTCTTCAGGTGGTGGAAACCCCAAACTGTGGAGCCATGTCCTCGATGAACTCAGGTGCCACCAGTCTGTCAGCTCTCCATTTGTGCCCTGCAAAGTGTGATTCCCTCCTGGTGTTGTTTGCACAGCAACCTGAGAGACTGGATATCTGATTCCCACTTTAATTAATGGGAAATGAACATCCCAGATGCCTCTCTCAGGTGTAGAGGTGATGTTTTCAGATGTGCAAGGTGCTTCAAACTAAAAAAGGGTGCAGAGGCAGATGGGCACCTACAGCTACTGCTGTAGAAATTAAAATGTCTGGCAACTCTGGCAGAACTTACTTGTTCCCTTCATGCTTTGGAAATACCATGTTGTCTCGTGATACTCCTGGGAGATGTGTTTCTGTCAGCTTTACCAAGTGTAACTTTTTCTGCCCAGAGGGCAATGGAGTTAAATTAACAACAATTTCATAGTCCAAATATTCCCCAAAAAATTTGAAATTAAAAAATCCTCGCATTTTTACTTTCCCAGTTTTCCAGCTATCCTGTGGGATTCCTTCCACAGCCAGAGTTGGTTTGGATGCAAATACTTCAGGGGGGGGGAAAAAAAAAACAAAGCAAAAAATGCATTATACCAGCAAATAGGCCCATCAAACAGTAAAACTACCTCAAGATACCTTTTGGACAGGTGATACAAGACCTATTTTGAAACTTCTGAGCTCAATTCAGCCTCACTGGGAGATGTTTACACCACATGGCTTCCTCCAGCCAAGGCTGTCCGGTGGTAATGTTCTGCTGTGACTCCTCTGTGATTCAGCCAGAGTGAGGGGATTAAAATATCCCTCTAGAAATGTCAGGTCTACAGAATGACCTGCCTAATCTTACATGATAAGATGGTTCCCACTTTCCAGCTGATTTTTCAAGTCATTCCTGAAAGACAAGGAAATCCTCTGATAAGTGAATAGCCTTGTCCTTAATTCTGGTGGCAGCTCTCTGCTTGCAAGCCCTTTATCTTCAGAGTATTGGGCTTTAAGGGCATCACAGACCACTGTTGGGTTAAAAATGGGCATTTTTCCCTTTCTACCAAATAGCAGGATAACTTTGAGATTGGCAGCAGACAAAGGGGGAGAGCTGGCCCTTCTGTGTTACACACTTGGTTCCACACCTCAGCATCAGGTCACTGGCTAGATGTGGAAATATTTTTCCCCCAAAAGACGGACCACTGGGGTTTTGTTCACTCAGGTTTCATTTATTGCATGGGACACAACCCAGCTGTCTTGGCAGCAATTACTAATCTTAAGAGGCTCCTGGGTTTGAAGAGGCTGCACAGCCCCTGGCCCTGGGCAGTTCTCCCAAGGATGTCCCTGCCCAAGGGAGCACAAGGACTCCAAGAGGGAAACCAGGGGCAAATCTCTATATAATATATATGGATATATATATATATATATATATATAGTTATATTAAGTATATATATATATACAATATATAATATATATATGGATGGGTTATTTTTAACATACCTAACTAGCATCTCATCAATCTTCATACTAACCATCCCTGGCAACAAATCTCTGTCCAATTCTCCATTTTTTTTCCCCCATTCCACATTTGACATCCATTAAATCTCAGTGTGCCCAATAGCTACCACATCTCGCAACAAGTGACATTAATCCAGTGGCGTCAGTCCATCAATAAAGCTCAGCTGTTGGGTTTGTCTGCTCTCCTGCATTTTCGGATTATTGTAAATTATGTGGATGCTGGAGCCAGCGACGCTGATGTGTCAGTGCCACGTCCTGAGGTCTGCGTTGGATCCCCTGTGCTCCAGCAACACTGGGAACGAGGCAGAAGTGAGGCTTTCCCATCATTTCCAGGGACACACAAAGCCACCAGGGGCCAGAAAAAAAAAAAAAATTAAAAAAAAGTGGTCTGTGCTAAAACTCAGCCTGGCTGGGAGGGGATGAAAACGCGAACAGCATCTTTCTCCTTGGCTATAACTTTCCACTCATCTTCTCCTCTTTCCTCTCTCCAGAATGAATGTACAATTAAAACACAATCAATCTCTGTGACATTTCCAAAGTGTGCAGTCAGTGCACCGGCTTCTCTTGTAGCCTTGGCGAGAGCCCAGGTTTCTTGGGAAAAAATAAGCTCTCAACTTTTCCCTCAGAGAAACTCAAGATTAAAGGTTGTCGCGTGGGGACAAAACAAGCATCAAACTTGTTGTCAACTAATTAATGCACCAAAGAGACTTGTCTGAGTGACTCTTTTCAGGTTTAGCAGTAAGTGGGGATGGTTAATTCTAATGGTAGCCAGAAATTTGCATTCAGTAGCTCTGGGTAATGTGGGAGACAGGTTTTTGTAACAGAAGTGACTTGTTACACCTTCCTTTATAAAAAAATAAGGGCAGTAAGAGGTGAGAAACCTATTAGATGAAAAGCCTCTTGTTTTGGAGGGAAAAAAAAGAGGTATTCCCAGTTTATAGTTTATTTTATTTGTCATCTCAACACAGACAGGAAGAAAAATATCAATATTTAAGACTACCTCTAGCAATTGTGTGTTTTGTTTTTCTATTTATACACCCTCAAGGTGCATAGAGGGTTATAGCAATGCCTCAGGTCACACTCATAATAATGGGAACCTCAGTTTTATTTTTTTTTTCCCCATCTCTCTTTAAAACAACTCTATTAGTACTGCGCAAGCTACCTTAAGCAGCATCTGACATATACAAACTGTTGCCTGTAGGTTGCCTGTTTGTTTGATTTTCTGCAGTGTGAAGGTTGAGTTGAGTCATTTTGCACCCAATTACTTTGCAGTAAATTTGTCGGATGATTCTTGTCGTGCCGTATTGATCCAACGTGTCACCTTGAACTTGTTTATTGACACATCAAATTCCGAAGGCAGCCCTGTTCAATTTACCACTTCCCAATTATGGCATTTATATGATGTCACTGAAGCTTCTTGTCACGTTCAGATGAGGCCATTTTCCCCCCTCCACCACCAATCACCTGAGCAGCGGTTGCCATTTTTCTCTGACCTTTCCCGAGACAGATGGTGGTTCATAAAATACATCATTAGCACACGTGTCATTTTATCTTGCCTGGGTTTTTTAAGCGAAAGGTGCTTTGTTCAACAAAAGATTTTTCAATTTCGTCCTCGATGACGGTGCTGCTAAATAGGATTTTTTGTCGTGACACCCGAGAAGGGGGTTCATCCCCCACGGGTTCACCGGAGGGATTCGCAACATGACACCAGGAAAGCTCCATCCTTGGCCTGATGTCTTCATCACTGCGTGGTCCTGGGAGCTGCACACACCCAAGCAGCTCCAGGATCCAGCCTGCTGCTCTGACACACGAAACAGATGTGGGAAATGGGATGTTGATGTGACGTTCACCGCGGGAGGCGGGCGTGACGCTCTGCAGATGGTCGGAGGTGAGCACACAGAAGCAATGGTTATTCCCTTTGCAAAACAGGATTTTCAGGATTTGCGTGGGCGACCCTGAGTTTACTGACATCAAAGATGCTGAAAATAACCTCCTTTTTCACACAGAAGTGTTCTGTTTTCTCTGTGATTGTTCATTCAGCTCTTGCAAATTCAAGGCCCTTGTAAAAAGAGTATTTTAAAGACTATTTGCTTTCTTTTAGCTCATGATAATATCTGATGTCAATAGCTAGAAATATTATCTGGACATTTTTGTCCCTTTGAATTGACTCAGCAACATAGTTGAGCTTTGTGTTTCAGCCCCAGTGTTTGAGTTTGAGATGTCTACGTGGTTTCTAAGATGAAGTCCTTCCTCTCACTGTGAAGAAACTTTGATGTAAAGCAGAAGACAATCTGGGCCAAGACAGGTTTTGCCTCTTGTTTGAGGCTCCCTAAGGCTGAGGTCAATGTTAAAGACAAATAGAAGAGACATGGACTTTTCCAGCACATGATTTATCACTTGCCAAACCGTGCCCAAGAAGAAAGCCAGGGGAGGGGGGGAGAGAAAAGCTACCACAGCAGAAGAAAAGATTATCTTCTTGACAGCTCCTCAGTTATGATGCCAGTGGTGTTTTAGCTGGAACAAAAACACTTCCGAATCTAATTTCATTAAATATAATTTCTTCTTCTTACTTGACACTGACTGCTTTACTTCCCCATTTCCCTGACAGAGGACTTGATCATTTCTGCATCACTTGAATTTAGAAAAGAGCAAACGGCATCTCTCTAAATTCCTGAACACCCTGGCTCATCTCACCACACTCTCGCATTACGAGTTCAAGTGGCTCTTGTTATTTCCTGCAAAGATTTTACCTACATCCCTCCTTCAGTTTGATCCATCTTGTGCACAGCTCCCAGTGTCCCCAGCTTTTCAGTTATCAGTAAGCCTCAGATGAGCATTAGTTTCCCGTTTCCAAACATCTTTATATCAGAAGACATTAAAAATAACTCCACTTCCTAGCCCTGGAAGGATTCAAAGCCTCCAAATCCATTGGACACTTGTCAATTGTGAAAAATTTGCTGTACACACACTCAGATGTTGTGGCAGCAGGGGCTGTGGCACAGCCAGATATTTGCATGTGGTTTGCATTCTGACTTGTAACCATCACTGCCTTCTCTAACAGGGGAATTGCAGAGATTCTCCTCGATGCAGGAGGCAACAGGAGATAATGTCCCAATTTCCAAAGCAGAGAGTGAAGAAAAGGAGAGACATCTTGGGACACCAGGTCCAGGAAAGTCTTCTGAACCGGAAACAAAATGTCCCAACAGACAATCAGGAATATGAAGCCAGGGTCATTTCCAAGCACAGCAGGATGTGCTGGCTTGCCCTGGTGCTCTGATAATTACTAATGGTTCATCAGGTCAACCCTGAAGTCTCTGAGACCTGTGCACACAAAATCCATATCTTGTCAGACAGAGTGGGTTTGGCAATCTTGTGGAGCTCCTCCAAAATTTCAACTGAAGAAGGCTCCTGGCAAATCACAGGATCTTAGAATATCCTGAGCTGGAAAGGACTCACAAGAATCACCAAGTCCTATCCCTGCCCAGGACATCCCAACAATCCCACCCTGTCCCTGAGAGCGTTGTCCAAACACTCCCTGAGCTCTGTCAGCCTTGGTGCTGTGCCCACTGCCCTGGGGAGCCTGTTCAGTGCCCAACCACCCTCTGAGGGAAGAACCTTTTCCTGAGATCCAACCTAACCCTGCCCTGACACAGCTCCAGCCATTCTCTTGGGTCCTGTCACTGGTCACCAGAGAGATCAGTGCCTGCCCCTCCTCTGCCCCTCCTGAGGAAGCAAAGTTTGGGGCTTGCTTGGCTTTGGCTGGAATGACACATCTTTGTTTGCACCACTGCAATTCTCTGCTCTCAAATAAAATGGGATGGAGAACAAACGCTCTGGTAGATACTGGATTTATGACATGCCAAGTTTAAATAGCACCCATAAGGCTTAAACCAGCAGCAATGGAGAATCCATTTTCAGCTGCAGCAAGCACACAAGACTTCTCCCTCATTGCTGGGTAAGCTGATGCTGGGTACCAATTTCCCGAACTCCTCATGCCAGGAAATCATGCCTCCACCTCCTCACGTGTGACTTAGGGTTCTTTTGTGGGTTCTTTCTAAAGTCCAGAAAGGTACTAAAATAGCAACCATGCTACTTAAGAGTATCGGGTGACTTAGAGACAGCCCTTAGATACCAATTAACCTCTGTGCCAGTCTCAGTCTGGTGTGCACACTCTCATCATGACGGCAACTGTTGAATAATTAATCCCTTAGACTAAACAAACCATTGCCGGGCTGCACTCAGCTTCCTCTTCTGCTCCTTTATGCACTGATGTCTAATTTTTTTGTAATTGATTGTCACCCTATTTGGAAGGGCATTTTTATTTCTTTATGTGGATATGGTTGTATTCTTAGTAATATGAACGGAGGGGAGGGAAGGGGAAGGGGAAGGAGAAGGGGAAGGGGAAGGGAAAGGGAAGGGGAAGGGGAAAGGGAAAGGGAAAGAGAAAGGGAAGGGGAAGGGGAAAGGAAAGGGGAAGGGGAGAGGAAGGGGAGAGGAAGGGGAGAGGAAGGGAAAGGTTTGGGAAGGGAAGGTTTGGGAAGGGAAGGTTTGGGAAGGGAAGGTTTGGGAAGGGAAGAGAAGGGAAGGGAAGGGAAGGCGAGAGGGGGAGGGGGGAGAGAAGGAGAGGGGAAGAGGGGGAGAAAGAGAGAAAGAGAGAGAAAGCAAGAGAGAGAGAAAGGGAGAAAGGAAGGAAGGGAAGGAGGGAAGGAAGGAAGGAAGGAAGAGAAAGGGAAGAAGAAAGAAAAAGAGAAAGAAAAAAGAAAGAAAGAAAGAAAGAGAGAAAGAAAAAGAGAAAAAGAGAAAAAGAGAAAAAGAGAAAAAGAGAAAAAGAGAAAAAGAGAAAAAGAGAAAAAGAGAAAAAGAGAAAAAGAGAAAAAGAGAAAAAGAGAAAGAAAATGCTTTTCGCTCTACAAGAATAAAAATCTCATTCTGACAACTAATTGAAGAAAGATGCATTTTGGTTACAATGATGGTTTGGTCTGCTGCATTATTTTACACAAAACTCTAGAAATTAAAAATTACCTCCAGGGAGTAATTCTTTATTTTATTTTTGCAAATATTAGATAGCCCATTTCCATCTTATTGAACATATTGTCACTCTAAACTGGCAGCTCATTTGTTATTCTCAGAGCATTCTAAAGATACAGAAATAATACTACAGAGAATACAAATAGCTACACGTGTCATGAACACTTTCCAGGATATAAATTTGTAGTCATGGAAGAATTTACTGATACATCATTGTTTTGTTTTCAAGTCAAAGAAATACACTCTTACATTTCATGCGTAAAATTGTATGCAATGCTCTGCTGCAAACACATCAATTAATAATAGAGGCCCAGATTTTGTGGTTCTTTGAGCTTTTTCAGGTTAAATTCTCACAGGCGATCAAGAACCGCTTAAAAAATGTTGAAACAGATTTATTTTTATGAGTTGTTTGATTCAATTTTGTAGTTAGGCACCACCTGCCTCTTGGATTGTTCCAAGCAGAAATGTTGGGAGGTCTGAACCATAAAGCCTTGTTTGGGAATGACATTCTTTAATCTTTTGTTCTGAGAATATCTCCTGTGACTGGTGTCAGAGAAAGCTCACAAGAGCTCCAAAGCTGCTGTCTCAGTTTGCCACTGTTCAGCCATTCCTTGCATGCCTTGGAAATGTCACAGGGGCACCTCACATTTCTGAGTGACTGACACCTTTTGGAAGGGACAAAGAGTCAAGAACTGAAAAAGCAAAATGGGAATTGTAGCCCTCAGGGAGTTGGCTCCAATGTCTGCCAAAGCCTAACTGTGGTGGGAGGTTTTGCCCCAGTCAGGAGCCCAGGGATTGGGTCCCATGTACTTACTTTTCATTATTCTTAAAATCAATAAGTAGATACTGACTACTCTTAAAGTGAATATCAAGATTAATTGACCCAAGTGGTAAGTATTGATTCAGGAATGGCCAATCGATTGTCAAGGGATGATAAATCTTGAATTTTATGGGAACACGAAGCCACAGGCAGGAGCAGCCCCAGGTTTGCAGTGGTGGACGAACAACACATGGAGATCCTGGGCCAGGATGCACTCACAGCACCAAGCTCTGAGAAGGGAAAGTACATAAATCCTCCCTTCCTTTCCCAACAGGAAGCTTGGGTGAAGTTTGTCACATATGCCAGGCAAAATCAGAATCTTCTTATTGCAGAGTGCAGAAGTAGATGTGTCCAAGGTGAGTCTTCCTCCCCTGTGGACTGACATTGACAAATACATTGGAGATCTGTTGGGATAGCAATCTCCAGAAATGCACCTGATTTCTTTGGGCACTGGAGCCTCTTTAACCAGCACTTTAAAGAGATCTGAGTGAAAAACTGCTGTTCACCTGGGTTTGAATGCTCTGTGGGGCAGAAGTCAGCTGATATGGAGGAACTTTTAAAAAATAATACATGCAACATTGCCAGGCAACATGATTTATCAATAACACTTCATACAATGATATTACCTATTTCTTGGAGTTGCAAAAAAACAGAATTCAATTGGTACTTTGTCCATTTCTTTTTGGCAAAGGACAACTCAGAAGATCTGGGGTTTGGGGTTTTTTTCTTATGAACTTAAGAACGAATTTTCTTTAAAACCAAAGCTAGTAGTGAATCCTTAAGCTACACCAGAAGGAATTTTCAAATCAAAGGGGAGTTATTCATTACTGTAAAATCACAGCTGAGGACAGTGTCTGTCTATCCAGGAGCTTCACAGACTCTCTTCTCTAGCAAGGTTGCAGCACAAAGAGCGGAGACACACAGGGAAAGGCTGTGACCTTCAAGATAATCTATCCCCCGTCTGCCCAAATCAACGCAAAGCCTAAAAATCCCCAGCACCTGGGGCTTCAGGCACTGCCTTCAGGACATCTCTAACTGTCTAGAGAAAATGTCCTTAAAAGGTTTCCTCCTTTTTTTCCCCACCAGCATATCCGTGCCTCTTTAGCCACATTCCCATTCCCACTGCAGCGGTGCCTCCCCTCGTGAGCATCCACATCCGTGATGTTTCTTCGAAGGCAGAACCACCTGGGAACTGCCAAACAGCATCTAGACCTCTGGGATGCGAAATATTTGTATTTTAATTGCATTCTTTGTTCTTATTTCTAATAAAGGATGATATTATGAGGCCTGAGGGCCGCATTGCTCTTCCTGGGGACTGTTACTGTGCGACGATAAGGAAAATGCTACGTGACGTGGAATATGCATTCAACAAAAATGTCCTTCAGTGCGAGGAAATATTCTGTCTGCCTTCATAACCTCAGATGGAGGGGAACACAGCTGAGAGCTCTTCCCTTAAGCACTGCTTCCTACCCTGCATTTACTCTTCAGTCTGATTTTCTATAGACTCTCGTGAATGACTCTTGGAGGCAAGAAAGAGAAGGGAATTTTCAAAAAAAAGTGTGCAGGAGGCATGGGTACAAAACCAATTACTTATTAATAGGTTTTGTCCACACACCTCCTGTGCATCATTTGGAGCATTTACCCTGTAGGCAGTAAGGAGCAATCAGGTGAGAAATTTGGGTTTGCATCTTGCCAGACGGGCTTGACAACTTCAAGCTGAACTTTAGCTCCCCATCTCTGTCCTTGCAACACAGGAGTGTGTTTAATCTAGACCAAAAATGCCCAACAGAAGATTTTTTTTCTCAGAATGTTGATTTTACACTCCCAAACATGCATATAGACATATTTATATATTTATTAATATATATGTGTAAATAGATATATATATACAATGTATTAAGTGCCCCTGGGTTTGCACTGAAGAAAAGGGCATTTAGACAGAATTTGAGAGCAGTAAGAACTCCATTATTTCTAAAAAGCAAAAGTATAACTGAAAAATAACAGCTCAGCAAAGGAAAATCACACTTTGAATAGATCTCTAAACATCATTTGCACCCGTAGTGACTCAAGGATCTGTCAGTTATGCACAGGTTTAGCAGTGCCAGTTGAACCACAAGTGTTGGAGGACTTTGTTTAGCATGAGTTATTATCCTCAGGATACCACTAAGGAAGAGGTTTCTTAACTCCCCTTGCATTAAAAGCACGAGACAGAAGTGCCTCGTTTCATGCAAGAAATTATTGCATTTCATGCAATTCAACAGACTTGTCAGGAATCAGGCCTTGAGTCATTTGGCAGGACTGAAAAAGCTCCCTCGTTGTGCACCATTATTCAGTGCTATTCTGATCTCTTTGGTATGCTGTCAGGGGACAGAAAACACCTGAGGATGCTGAAATTTCTTGGACCCACTCAATGAAGTACAATAAAAATTGTACAACAGAATTCTCTGACGGTGTTTAAGTTTGAACTCGAATAGTGCTCAGCGTGGATTTGATTTCTGTGGGCTGTTGGAGTGAGGCTGCTTGACAGCTCCAGTGGGAACTGCCATAAATAAACACTGAGCAAGAACTCATGACACAAAGTGTGCAGTGCTAAGAATACCATAGATCAGAGGTGACCAGGAAAATAAGATTCTTAATCACCTGACGAGGAAGAGAGCTAATGAGATAGAGCTGGATGCAGATTCCCTCTAATGGACCAGTTCCCATTCTTCCTATACAATTTCAGCTTTTAGTGACAAGTTAATCACAATGTTTGAGCTTCAGTCAATAACATGTGTTTTCCTCAAAACAAACAGAGGCTTTGTTTTCTGGTTGTCCATCGGATTGCAACCAACCTTTCAAACATAGGTGCCAGAGACAGGCACCTACTGAGAGCAGCAGGATGATGAAGATGATGAACTGTATGATTGCACCAAAGGGCTGATATCTCATCATTTAAAAGAGGAAGGAAAGCTGGGATGCTGAGAACAGTAGTCACCCCTCATCCCTTCCCAAACCTGCATGAGTAATTAGCACAGATGAAGGGCTCTTAACATGTAACTTGGGTTATGTGTAAAATATCTATTCACAACAGATAAAATAAGAATCACAGAATACCCTGAGCTGGAAGGAACCAGCAAGGACCATCAAAGTCCAGCTTCTGGCCCTGCACGGGACAGCCCCAAGAATCACACCATACGCCTGAGAGCTAATTTAATTAATTAGAAGATTATAAAACTAACTGAGAAGAGCTGCTTTAACAGCACCAGCTACCTGACTTACCTGGCAAGACTCCACTCCATTGCCCTCAGGTAAATGTAGGCATAGGGCATTAAAAGCTGGCAGCAGGCACTGTGAGGAAGACAATTAACAGCAGCAAGGAAGCATCACAGCCTGCCAGACTTTTACCGAGGCAGGTCATAAAATGCTTTTGTTCACATTTTCCAAGATTCATTGGCAGACTTGTAATTGATGACAGAGTTGAGACAGAAAGTGTCTCTCTCGAGCGCTGTGCAAGGCTCCCCATGCCATTGATAATGACCTGCTTGCATTTACAAGAAATAAGTTCCAGCATCCTTTTATTGATAGAAAACTGCCCACCATTGAGGAAGTCCAAACAGCTCTGCAGAAGCTAAAGATAAATAAAGCTATTAAAGCCTGCTCCATTTCTCCTCAGCTGCTAAAGTCTGTGGCCTCTTAATTGCTACAAAGCTATAGACGCTGTCCAAACTCATTTGAAAGAATAATCATATACTCAATAACCAGTACATTGGAATAGCAATACTAAAATACCACAGAAAAGGAAAGATGACTAAGTAAAAAGGCATTGCTTAGTGTAATTCTATTTTTAAGACTTGGCAACTCTTTCCTGGGTCATCTCTGAAGATTTGCTGTCAGAGTGATTCCCATGATAAAATCTCCTCAGAGACAGTCAATATTTTTGAAGGCTCATCCATAGCTGGATGCTTTTGTAGGGTGAAATCCTAGGGAGTTTGGTTAGCCCCAGCTGTGACTCCAGTAGAAGATTTGATTGAAGACAAACTCAGTAAATTATATGTTTTGTGTATTTTATATTAGGGGTTGGACCTGGTTGGACTAGATGATCTCACAGGCCTTTCCCAACCTTAATGATTCTATGATTTTTAATCTGATTTCCTCTTTATTTGCTCTTTTATTCCCTTGCAAAACAGCGGGACCATTCCTCCACACAGACATGTTTGCAAAGGAAGTGTGGACACCACCACCACAAGGATAGGATGAGTACCTGATTCAGGGCCACTCTGCAAGATGCATTGGGCACCTCCCAGTTTTGGGACCCCTAAACCAACTTCCAGGTTGCCCCAGCCACTTTGTATCTCCTTCTGATCAACTGGCTAACTCGGTGTTGCTCCTTTAGCCTGACCATGTTGCATTTCAGAGGCCCTTGCAAATGCCTGACAACCCTACAAATTCAGGCCCAGGTGGCAGAGACATTCAAATTAACCAATCCACCAAAATTCATACCAGCCCTTCAAAATCCACAGTTATGGGTCAGTCAAGTCTTCTCTAGACCACCGACTCCAGTGGAGCCCCTGCAGACTTGCACCAGCAGTGAGCTGTCTGAGAAGCACTAACAGCACTGCTGGCATATTGCAGTGATGATGGAGAAAACATCGTTTAAAGTTATTGTATTCTGTTGCATCTTTCAACCTGTTCCACGGAAAACTATCACGAATTCACAGATCTCCCCGTAAGTCACCGTAAAGGCATGTCATTTTTCTCTGATCTTTAATTCCTTGAGCAGCTACTTCCTTAATTGTAGTTTACAGATAATTCCAGGTAGAGTAGGTGTCATTAAAACCTCATTTGTCACTCTGTAGTCACCGCAGTAGCGCAGTGTCTCCTACTGTAACTAGGAGAAGGCTCCACAATAATTGCACATCCCCAGGCAGTGAACACCGAGAGTTTAATGGTGCCAACTGTAACTGCAGCAGGAGGAGAAAAGCCCAACTGGCACAGCACAGAGCCTGCTAACACAGCAAAATGTCCTCTGGCAGACAGCACCCCCTTTACCATGACCCTGGGCTGCAAATCTGGTCATGGGATTCAAACCTAGAGCCCCTGTGGCAGGAAAAACGCGGTCTGGTGGGATGTGCACCTTCTGTCATCAGAGCTTGCTAAAGCCACGGGGCTCAATTCAGCTGAGGCAGGGTCTGGGCTCGCTTTTCCCAGGGGAGAAAGGGGGGTGCCAAGGGAGCTGCAGCCACCCGCATTTCGGGGGAAACGTCGTTAAAAGGTTATCTTTTGCAACAGAAAGCGCCGCCACTTAAAATGTAACTGCCGGGATGGTAAATGCATTAAATCAAATTAACTCCACTGGAGTGAAGGGAGCGTTAGAAGGAGAGCAGATAGTTTGAGTGGTTTATATCATCTGCGAGAGAAAGCAGTGGAGCAGAGAAAACTTTCACACTGCTATTTATTAAAATTACACTCAGCGCTTTCCTCCCTTTCGTTAGAAACATTAACAGATCGCTGGTCCTGATCTCATCTCACCAGTGGGGAAACAACAGCACAGAGATTAAGTGGCAATTCTGAGGTGAAGTAAATAGCTACAGCAAGCCCATGGGGGCCAGAGCCAGACCTGAAAGTAGAAATCTAAGTTAACTTCGCACGGCCACAACAATCCCACGCAGTGCTCCAGGCTGGGGGCTGAGTGGTGGGAACTGCCCTGCAGGAAAGGCCCTGTGGGTGCTGGTGGCAGCGGCTGGACACGAGCCCAGGTGTGCCCAGGGGGGCAAGAGGCCAATGGCCCCGGGGCTGTCCCAGCCGTGGTGTGGCAGCAGGGCCAGGGCAGTGCCCTCCCTGTGCTGGCACTGCTGAGGCCCCTCCAGTGCTGGGGCAGTTCTGGGCCCTCAGACAAGAGAGACACTGAGGGGCTGGAGCGTGTGCAGGGAAGGGAACGGAGCTGGGGAAGGGTCTGGAGCAGCAGGAGGGGCTGAGGGAGCTGGGGGGGCTCATCCTGGAGAAAAGGAGGCTCAGGGGGGACCTTCTGGCTCTGCAACTGCCTGACAGGAGGGGGGAGCCAGGGGGGATCAGGCTCTGCTGGCAGGGAACAAGGGATAGGATGAAAGGAAACGGCCTCAAGTTGCACTAGCAGGGGTTTAGACTTGATATTGGAAAAATTCCATGATGGAAAGGGTTGTGCAGCCCTGGCACAGGCTGGCCTGGGCAGTGTTGGAGTCCCCATCCCTGGAGGGACTTAAAAGTTATGTGGATGCGGCACTGGGGGCCATGGGTTAGTGGTGGCCTTGGCAGTGATGGGAAATGTTTGGACTTGGTAATCCTGGAAGTGGTTGGGCTCTGTAGTTCAGGGAAGTGCACACCCTAGTTCATAATGGCAAGGACAGCACCTTCTCACCTAAAATAAAACCAAAAGCCAGGTGCCAAGTGTGTGTCTCAACTGTCTTGTACGGAGTGTAATAAATGCAACCACAGCCATTAACTACAGACTTTTGGAAGCACTGGTTGTGTCATACTCAAACAGGAGTAAGCAAAGCAATTTTTTCACTCAATAAAATATTAAATTTTCCCTTACCCTTCATTTTCCTATGAAAAAAAAATAATCACAGGTATGAGAAAACAATTTTCCATATGGTTGTGTGGGCTCTGAACACAAGCAGATGGTTTGACATCAATATGAATACAGGAAGAACTTTTCTTAACTTTTTCCTATACTTTCATGCTTGTTGTCCTTATAGGGGTTTCTATTGATGGGTCAGGTAGAATAAAGCAAAGGTGTCAGGGTCCTAATCAATAGCTGTGCATATAGGAGGAAGTATAATTGGCATATGATCACTCAGTAAATTTGGAATGGGTATACCCTGGCCGTCATCTTTTTTCTGTCCCAACTCTCACTGTCTTTTGGCATCTTTCTGCATCAGTCTAGCCCAGCCTGGTCTTTGGATCTATTTACTGGAAGGAAAAAAATTTTTAAAAATTCATTCTTGTCTGCTACTCACTGTCAACAACAGCCTGGGGGAGGCAGGGCAGATGGATCTCGCCCCGTCTCCTCTCTGGGGGGATGTGCTGAGGATGCAGCAGGACTGCAGGCCTGCAGTTCCTACAGGGCACTGTGTGCTTGGCCCCCTCTGGCACAGGAGAGCTGCCCTGGCCCCACAGCACCTGCGACTCCCCACTCCCAGAGAGGCAGGAGGGCAGGAGCAGTCCCTTCATGTGAACAAGGAATAAAAGCGGCAATTTGCACACAGCAAAAGGCATTTTGAGCCAATGCCCTACCCCAATGGAAAGCCTGGTGGAAACAGCAATGAAATTTGTAAGTGGAAAAAAGTCTTTAAGGTTTATTTGCCAAAAAAAAAAAAAAAATTAAAAATTGTTATTTTGATATGTATTCATGCTCAGCATTTTGCGCAGTGGTCTCCAAATGGCACTTTTAGATGCAACTACAGTATGCATAATAAATAAAAAATAACAAAAGAGTCCTGGAAAGCAAAGAACTTGTGCCATTGCCAGGAATGGCATTGCTAGAGTGCTGGTTTTAATCCTATTCTGTTTTTTTATGGGTTTGAAATAGTACCTCATTGCGTCACAGGAGACCACTAAACCTCATCAACTTATTCAAAATTCTTTTATGTGCCACAAAAGGGAAAAAAGCAAGATAAAAAGTAGCTGGTATGAACCCCCTGATGATAGACAGGCACACACCTGCCTTGCCTTTCCCCAGTGCCAGTATCCACGTTGGCTCTGGAAGCAGAATGCAGACAAATACAGCGCTTCAGGTATTGATTAAACAGATATTGAGAGCCCGCCCAAAACTAAGTGCAACCAGGCAACTGTTTTAATGCGGGGAGTGTAAATACAAAACCACTGGAAAAGCTTTGTCCCTTTGGAAAGAGCCAGAGGCAGTATCCCAACAGACCTCCCAGAGAAAGAGACGCCAGCCATCAGGTTGGTTTTTCTGTCTTTTCCAAGGGCCAGAAAGACCCTGGAGCTGCATCCTGCACACCTCAGGCTGTGTAAACTGCAGAAACCAATTTATGGGTTCCTGTCTAGATCACACTTCTGGAAAGGCACGTCTTGATGATGCTGGTGCTGGTTGCAAGCAGAGACAAAACTGTAGTTGCCCAGAGCAGAAGACTAAGAGAGGTGGTAAAATCACAGCTGTCACTGGGAGAGGCCCAATGGATTTCGAAGGCTGCTGCTGCAGAATATCCAGCTCACCAGGCCATACACTGGCCACGTGCCTGGGGGTGTAGGGAGCTCCTTGACCTGCTGGCTGGGCAGGAGAAATGTGTCCTCTTTGGGTGCAATTTGTCCAACCTGTTCTTAGCATCTGTGCAAGGATGAAACAGATTGCTCATTTCTCTCCACACCCCAACAGTGGTTCAGACCTGAGGCACCCAAAACCAGCCAGGTGTCCCCCAGGTGGAAGTTACCCTGGAAGAAGCAAGTGTTTAATAGATGACCTTTGAAAGGTACCTTCCAACTCAAAGTATTCCACTATTCTGTGAATGCTTAGCAATTTAAAGGTTCCTCCTCTCTCTGTAGCTCCCATAATTTACTAATACTTGCCCTCACTAAGGTGCTTGACAAGGGTGTCCAATCCCTCTTACGCTGTTCCACATTTCAATATGATTCAAGTGTAGCCCAAACCTTGGGCAGGATACACAGAGGATGGGATAGCTGTGTTTTATACCTCTGTCATGCCAAGGAGTTTATTGGAAAAGCACTAAAATCTCTTTCTGTCTTGCCTACACTAATAAAATAAACTTGGAACCAAGACTAGGTAAAAAAAAAAAAATATTTATAGCAGAAATTTTTAGGGTCTGATTTTGAAAAGAGCAGTTAATAGGAACCTCAGATGCTGAGCCTTGCTACCATCAGGTCTTTTTGTGGAGCTGTCTAGCCAGAGTATCCCAAAATTTGGTTGCTTATCCGGGTTCTGGAGGGAAGCTATTAAAGTAGGTTTGAAAAATGTAGCCATATAAGTAATTGATCTTGGAGGGGTGTGCTTGGTGTGAGCATTTCTACAGACCTCAACAGTGCTTGGCAAGATAACAGAGAAAATTATGGGTCTTTAATTTTTTTATCTAATCACACAGCTTTTATTTACATGATCCACTAGTTAACTCCACCATATCAAAGCTGACAGACTGTCCAAGTTACTTTAGTCCCTAATTACTGAAATGAAGCAAGCACCTCTGTTGAATGATGTGTATTTTTCCTGTCACCATAAAAGAGACCCCCCTCCTTGTGATTTAATCAGACCCGTGTCCTTTCTGTAAATAACATTTAATCATCTCAGCCAACCTCATTTTTATAATGGCCCCTTTCACTGGAGCTCAGAAGGATGCTAATCCACAATCACACACAAACACACACACACACAAAACGATTGTTTCTCAGGATCTTAAGATATCCATGATCTTTTATTTACTAGGAATTATTTTCAAGATCAGATTAGACGAGTCACAGAAGATTTTGGGGATTTTTTTCCAAAGCCAATCCTTATGTGCAGCCAGTGGTTGATCTGATGGGCTGGTACCTGCTGGCAATAGCCTGGGATGGCAAGTCAATGACTTTGTAACGTGAATTGAACGATGAATTAGTGGGGAGCTACTAATCCTACAGCCAAGTGAGTTGGCAGCAGATTCTCACAGGGACACCAAGATGATCAGGGGGATGGAGCAGCTCTGCTATGAGGAAAGGCTGAGAGAGCTGGGATTGTTCAGCCTGGAGAAGAGAAGCTTTGGGGTCACCTAATTGTGGCCTTCCAGCACCTGAAGTGAGCCTACAGGAAAGATGGAGAGACTGTTTACCAGGGCCTGGAGTGACAGGACAAGGGGGAATGGCTTCCCATTGCCAGAGGGCAGGGTTAGATGGAATATTGGGAAGAAATTCCTGGCTGTGAGGGTGGTGAGGCCCTGGGTCCCTGGAAGTGTCCAAGGCCAGGTTGGACAGGGCTGGGAGCAACCCAGGATAATGGGAGGTGTCCCCGCTCTTGACAGGGGCTTGGAACAGGATTATCTTTAAGGTCCCTTCCAACCCAAGCCATTCCATGATTCTATGATTCTTAGGGAATTATGAAGAGGTAAAAAAAAAAATTAGGAAATTCTGAAGTCTTAAAAACTCAAGTTGCTCAATAAAAACTTCAGTCACGTGCTCTCTCCAAAGTAGCTATGTTTTGGTATTACATAACTGCACCCAAAAGCAAGACCAAGATTTGTCCATATTTAATATCTTGCCTGTTTGGTCTGTGGCGTTTGCCTCTGTACCCTCCAAGGGACAGTGCTGATTTGGGCTAACAGAAATCATCTCTCAGATGCTTTTTCTCTTTTAAGTCCAATCAGAAAGTCACCTATACCTTTTAATAAGGGTATTACATTCACTGAGTGGTGCACAGATCTCTTTTTATTCCTGTTTACAAATTTTACACACAGTAGTGTGGAGAGGTACAAATATAATCGACTTTTTAAGAGCTTTATCAATTCATATAAACCTTTAGTATTATGAAACAAATAAAATAAGAACCAGTTAATGTTCTTTTATGGCTCTAAAATGTATCGTGGGTGAAACTGCATTTAAATAATAAGAATTTCCTCTCAAAATGCTTCGATTAGGTTTTGGTCATACAGCCAGAGTGAGATTGTTATAACGTGAGCCACATGGCACAACACTATCTGGTTTCATCCACAGGGAGAAAAATAATCTTTGCTGTGACATAGCTATTCCAATAAAATGCATTTTTCTTTATGTGCTAACATGAAATGGAAAGCTATAATGAAAAAAAAAAAAAAACCAACATGAAAAGCCGTGAAGATCAAAGTGGGCATAGAAGGTATGTAAAGCTGATTTAAAAGATTAGGAGGGACAGAGAGCAGAAATGTTCCACAAATTCATATAAACATTAACAACAAATTCTGGAGATAAGAGACAGTATCTCTGTGTCTCAATGTTTGAAATGTAATTCAAAGGTCAGGGACCTCCATAAGAGATTTTTTCCTTGAAAGAGGGATTTCCTACATTTCCCTTTCACCAGAACATCCAGAGATGCTGTTTCCAGAACAAAGACAAATTAGAAGATGACTCAGATGAAAAATGTATATCAGTAAATGTAAAGTGCTCAGTAAGAAAAAAAATGTCACACTCTGGAGGTTTCCTCTCAGCCCAAAAGCCCTCAGAGGACTGGGCAAGAAGATCAGGTTCTGGTTACAAAAAATGGTGCCTGAAGCTTACAGGGAATCATTTGCATCCCTCCCTACCACTGACCCACCAAATATCCCTTTCTGGAAAATCAGGTCACCGATCCAGAAAAAAAGCTAAAAAGGGAAATGGGAAGAGCCAAGTTATTAACTTCATATATATTCAGACCTTGAAATAATTTTCCCTTGACATTTTTACAGCACATATCCCAACTCGTGTTTGGCTGCATTTCTTAGATCAATACGACTAAGGGAACCCATTTCAGGGCCTCTTGTTGTCAGGACCAGTTTTACCACACAGTTCAAGAGCTGCAAAGCCAACCCTCACCCTGGAGCTCCAAAACACCAATGCTGCTGATGTGTCTCCCCAATTAGATGGGTTACTGAACCCCAAAACACATGCTGGGGCAGACTCAGCTATTCAAAAACATGTCTTTTACTCTTGATTTTACAGTGAGAGTCATAAAATATTCTGTATATTGCCATCTCTGACATTTTGGGACCTCAGAGTGTTTCTTTAGAATTAGCATTTCTCTTCCAGACTCCACGATGGGCTATGAATATGGTCAGACCTGCTCAAACTGAGTCAAAATGAAGCAAAAGGACATTCTTGAGAATGTCAGGAATTGGTGGATAATGCAAAGATCCAGTGCAGAGACTCCCTGGATCCCAGGTCTTCTCTTTGACTTGCAGTCAAAGGGAGTATCCTCACTTACCTGGTTCAAGTGCCAGAGAATTGAAGAAAAATTCTGAATTTCCTCAGTCCACTGATAGATTTTGTGCCACTAAAGGGGGAAGCACAAACTGGATAACTTGCTTTACACAGCTGTACCATGCAGGAGTTTCATTCCTAGATCCATATTTGGATTTTGAAGACACTGTGGTATTATCTTTGGCTAACAACTAGAAAAGTGGCTGAATCAAGAGCAGTAAGAGGCCCTCGTGTCCTCTGCATGTCTGCTCCTGGAAGGCCATCTTCACCAAACATGCTCAGCTGGCAAATGAAGAAAACTCTTCTCTTAGTTCCACCTTTGCAAGTGTCTGTACCTCGTACCTGTAGCTTTGTACCTGTACACAGTGGTGGAGGCCTTTGTTCACTGCTTTATAGCTACTCAAAAAACACATAAGAAGGAGCAACCATGAGTAAGAAAGTACCTTCTGCACAGAGTAAGAGTTTGATTTATAGAATCATGGAATCATTTAGGTTGGAAAAGACGTCCAGATTATCCAGTCCCACTTGTCCCTGATTCCCACTTTGTTGCCCAGCCCAGAGCACTGAGTGCCATGGCCAGTCTTTCCTTGGACACCTGCAGGGATGGGGACTCCAAATCTCCCTGGGCAGCTCATTCCAATGCCTGATCACCCTTTCCAGGAAGAAATTCCTCCTGATGACCAACCTGAATTTCCCCTGGCACAGCTTGAGGCCGTTTCCTCTCATCCTGTCCCTTGATCCCTGGGAGCAGAGCCCGAATCCCCCCCTGGCTCCCCCCTCCTGTCAGGGAGTTGCAGAGCCAGAAGGTCCCCCCTGAGCCTCCTTTTCCCCAAGATGAGCCCCCGCTCATCGAACCCTCCTGCTGCCTCGCAGCCCTTCCCAGCTCCGGTTCCTTCCCGGAACACGCTCCAGCCCCCCTGGCTCTCTCTTGTCTGCGGGCCCGAACTGCCCAGCATTTGGAGGTCCTCGAGCAGTGCCAGGCAAGGGAGGGCACTGCCCGCTGGCCCTGCCTGCACCACGGGCATTGGCCATGGCCATTGGGGCCATTGGCCTCTTGCCCCCCTGGGCACACCTGCTGCAATCACTCCATCCTGAATATAAGAATCTGTTTTGTTGCTGTAATAGGCTTGTGATCATGTAAGACTGCAGAGTTTCTTCAATGACATTTCATTACAGGGTTTACAACTCCTGTGTGCTTCTCATCCCAAACAAGAGAGGGCACAGTCACCCGTATGTACCTACAAACACCTGCGTGGCTCCTGCAGACGCCTTGCCTCCCCAGAAGTCACCCCTGCTCTGCTTTCCTGACTCTGCTTCTCATGATTAGATCTACAAAGCTTCCAAAAGTTGCGCTGACATAGCAATAATCTGGAAATATCCCTCTGGAGGCGCCTATTGATTGTCGCTGTGGGTGGATTATATGAGGGATCTATCTTAATTACCAGAAACTATCTCCTTGGAATGGCCAGCAATGTAGCAAAAATGATGCACAAGGAGATCCATTACTCTCAGGGAAAGGTCAATCCAATAGGATGTATGTTTGCATTCAGGTCAAGTGATGGCTAGTCCATCACCACGCTCCATTCTCACTGCCCTGTCAGCTCTGTAATGGCTTCACCTCTCCTCTGTTCCTCTCACCTCCCTCTCCCTGGTGCCAGACTGATAACACGAATTAGGGCAGCTGGAGGTAACAGAGCACAGCTGTATTATCACAGATGATAAACAGTGTCAAAGGCAATTATGGGAGCTGCAGGGAGAAAAGGGAACTTTCGAACCCATCCTTTGCTTTCTGGGCTGTGGGAGAGGAATACCTGGCCCATCATGAGAGCAAAGAAGGGGAGGTGGAAGGAGGAAGTCATCCTTGCTACCTTTTCCTTTATGAAGAACTTTCTCCCCTTTCAGAGCATGTGTGGTGTGCTGGAAACACTGCTCTGAGTAAGAGTCGTGGAGTAGGACAGGGAAAGGTGGGTGGGAGGAATCTCACACATGATTTGAAAAGGAGACTGATGTTGATGGAGACACAAATGTACCCACAATGGTCATGGTTAACTCTGGCACCACATATAAAAAAGACATGGCAGATATCAATGTCTGGCAGAGATGTTTGTCAGAGGTTTGCTGCTCCAGGAACATGGATAAGGAGTTCTGAAGAGTGTTCCAAAGGTCCCAGGATTCATAGAACCATGGAATCACTTAGGATGGAAAAGACCTCAAAGTCCAATCATTCCCCAGCACAGTCAAAGCCATTCCTAACCCATGTCCCCAGGTGCAACATCCATGTGGCTTTTAAACCCCTTCAAGTATAGGGACTCCACCACTGCCCTGGGAAGCCTGTGCCAAGACTGGACAACCCTATTGCTGAAGACATTTTCCCTAATATCCAAACTAAACCTTCCCTGTGGGTCCTCCTGGTGGTGTGACTAATTCAGCTGCTGACCACAAAAAATTCATTATTATACATTAAATAAGCACATAAATTGACTGGATTTGAGTATTTTTTTCCACAGAAAAGGACAATGTCTGTCATTAAATCTCCCATCCATGGATGCTTATAAGCCTTCTCTAGCTAGAACCAAAATGTATTTACAAAATGGAGAGCAATGACTGTATTTACTGTGGGGCTGCAAGTGGTTTGGCTGCTCCAGATCCAAAATGGAAACATCAAAAAGTACAGATTCATTCATATGGAAACAGAAATACAGATTGACTAAATTTCCACATTTCTCAGGGCTAAGATAACATTTTAGGTAGGAGAGGAGAAGCCAGAGAAGTGAGATAAATCCTGCCTTCCTGTGAAGCCACCTTCGAGGTCCTGACTCGGAAATGACACAAAATTAAGTATATCTTCATAGTCCCCTCTTCCTTTTTTTACCTTCCCCACCTGCTATTGGTATTTCATTTGGGAAAAAACAAAACAAAACAAAACAACAAAACCCAAAAAAACCCACCTCAGACTGGAGTTAAAGGGCAAAAAGACTTTGCAAAACTGTATCCTTCATAGAAACTTGGAACCACGGAATAGTTTGGGTTGAAAGGGACTTTAAACATCATCTCGTTCCAACCCATCTTCCACTAGACCAGGTTGGTCCAAGCCCTGTCCAGCCTGGCCTTGAACACTTCCAGGGACTGGGCATCCACAGATTCTCTGGGTAACATGTTTTTTCCCCCCCTCTGCTTCCCAGCCCTTCCCATCGCAGCCCTCGTGAACTTTTTGGTAACCAGCACAGAAACACTTTCTAGGTAACTGGAGCGGGTGTTCTGCAACACTCTTAATGATGGCCTCATCTGGAATTGCTTTATTAATATTTATTAAGTGATCACTAGCTGCAGGTACATTCTTTAATAACTTATTTATAAAGCATGCTATAAAACACATTAAAAATACATTCTTTAACAGATAACGCCATAACAAGATGCTGTAAAGCAAACTATAAAACGTAAATGACGGCTGTACCTGAGCTGAAAACACACTGGAGGCTAGGAAAAGGGGGGAGAGAGGAGAGGAAGCTGTACCCAGTGTGCCTGAAAACAAGCAGCACTCTTTGGAGGAGTGCAGGATTGATTCAGGTAACATTTAAAAGGATAAATACAGAGCACTAGACTGTTTTGACCCATGGCTATGGGCAAGTAGAGGGGAACATGGCAGTTGCTGCAAAAATATTCCCAGGCAGGGTGAGAAAGAGCTCCTGCTGCTACTTGTGGGTGGGGATGGAACCCTCTGGATCCCTGCAGCCCTCCAGCCCCAGCCCACCTCTCTCAGCACCTCTGCACCCTCTGCTTTATGGGTCTTCCCTTCTTACCTCCTTACTCTTCTGCTTCCTCTCTTCCCTTTTTATACCCTCTTTCCCTCTCTCTTGCCTTCCTCCATCTTTTCCCACCTTCTTTACAGGTTGTCAATGCAATCATTAGAATTTCCTTGCAATGTAGAGCATTTAAATGCTTCTGAGCACTGGGGTCCATGTCCTCAGCTCCTAGAGATCCTGGAGAAGGAGGATGGTTAGTGGAGCTGTCACCACCCCTTTCCAAACCCATCTGCAAGGCAGGTTTGTTCCTCAGTGCTCCTGCCCATCCATGGTCCCATCCTCACCTCCATGTGGGGACTAGGAAAACAGCACCACCACTGTGCCAGCTTTCCTTCAACCAGCTCTTCATTGATTTCCTCATTCCATACCAAGGAAATGTCGGGGGGTTTATCCCTAGGAAAACCCACCAGATTGGGATTTCCACCTGAGCTGACCACTGCAGTTCCCATCAGAGCAAAAAAAAAGGGCAGAAACAGCATATCCCAGGGTTGGTTTACAGGAGTTGGAAGCAGGCAAATCCTGGCCACCAGAAGGTCCAACTCTCTGCTCCCTATTTTCATTACCCTTCCAGGGTCATCTGCTCCTCAACACTTGGTCTTACCAGGTACAGGTCTCCTTATGCTCTTCAGTGTCCTACTGAGAGGGAGATAAAAGTTGCAAAAAACCATTAGTAACAACATTTGATTGTTAATTAATTCTTTAGGACAAAGGGGAGAAGTTGAGGAGAACAGAAACAGTCGGAGTTTTTTGGCTTTGCAGAATAATTGTGAACAACCTTATGTTTGTGTGTGTGTTCCTAAAACTGCAGTGATTTTGGATGTGCCTGTAAAGAAAAGTCAGGGATGGCAGGCAGCCTGCCCACCCCTGGCTCAGCCCAGATTTGCATCTCTGAGGGACTCTCAGGAGATCTAGAAGCTTAAAAATGGAGGCAGAAAATATTTGGTGAGAAATTTATAAAAAAAAAAAAAAAAAAGCACCATTCGTGAAAAAAACACAATTTATTGCCAGACAGAACATGGAGCTACTCTGGTCAAGACGTTATCTACCCCCATTTATTTTTTCCTCTGCTTTTTTCACCTAGGATTCCAAGGACTTTCCATTTTTTTGTGAAATCAACCTTGATCCTGGACCACTTGGTCTCTTCACTTCCTCCTTGCAGAAGCGTTGAAACCTCTCTCCCAGCCTTTTCCCCTTCCCTCTCCCCCCTCCTCCTGCGGCAAGCTAAAATGGCAAGACTAATTTCATTTCTTTTCCTTTAGTTTGTCTATCTGTGACAACCCTTTTTATGCATTTAATTCATTCTCAATTTCTCATAATCAGGAGAAAGGTGTCCCCTAAGGTTAGGAGTGAGCTTGTCAAAAAGGCAGCGTAAATTTGCAGAGGTAATCACCAGTCTATCTCCTTTCCCCACTGTCCGTGGAACTATTAACTAATATCACTGTCTAATCTTTTTTGTACTTATTTATTTTGCAGCGAGAAACTAGTGTTATAAACACCCCTACTGTCAAAACTTGTCATCCTCATTACCTCAAGGCGGGTTCCATCTCAGTTATTCTAATTTCATAGTTTCTCGAATTTACAGCCGCTGGAAATTGAGTACAAAATCCATTATCATTTGTATATTTTAATTATGCAAATGAGGCAGCTCAGCTGCTCTGGCCGGGACCTGCAGGGATGCCTAACTTCAGTCTGGGTGATTACAATTTATCCAGTCGAGTCACTTTAATTGTAACAAGCTAATTACATTGTTCCATTTGGCTTTAACAAAAGAAAAGGAGACGGAAGATGCTTAATGGCAAAAGGCCCGTGTTGTGCTGCCTCTCCCCTGCGAGAAGGGGGAGAGGTGAGCTGTGTCCCCTCACACCTGCGGAGGGGACAGGGAGCTCTGGGCAGGGGGGTGTCTGCCCCAGGAGGGAGGGCAGGGGAAGGTGAACACCAACCCAGGGGAAATTTGTGAGGAGATACTTGGCTGTGCTCGGCCATTCCCCTCTTGCCTCAAAGCAAATCATCCCCCACACCTGAAGGATGCCCAATGGGGAGGGCAACACTGCACCCCTGCTTCCATCACCCCAACCATCCCTGAATGCCCTCCAAAAGGGAATAGAACAAAGACACATCTCGGCCTCAGTTAAAGTCTCAAGGACTCTTGGTCCCGAGGTATATCAACTCTTTATCTCTGTTGTAAGAAATATGATCTGCATTTATAGGCGTTTCTTTCAGGTACAAAAATAAAAAAAAAAAATAATCACCTCCAGCAGCCCAGATCAGCAATTACTTTCTCAGACTCACAATAAATGCTCAGCACCTAAATTAAATACCCAGGAGAGAGGTAATATGGCTGCCCACACCTTCACAGAGGCTGTTAATAAATAATTACTTCTCTTGCACTGGCCATCTGAGGATCTCAAAACCTTTTGTAAGTATTAATGAATGAAGCCTCAGTGTGAGAGAAGGCAGAAGCATATTCTCATCAGCTCTTTATAAATGGGGAACGAAGGTGCAGCGAGGCAAAGTAGCTGTCGGGGTTTCAAGGGAAGAGCTGGATTTAGTCCATCCAACTCACAGGCACTTGTTCAGCCAGACACGTCCCGCCCCTCGGTTATATCCTTGAAGATCATCCTGTAGATCAGATCCCATCCCCAATCCGCTCTTCCAAGCGTGTTCCACAGTTTCCTGTTATGTGACAGTGGACATCAGTTTTCCCCAATCCTCCCTCCCCAGGGGTGGAAGGATCACTCATCAGCTGCTGAATGTGGCAGAGATATTTCAGCTCAGGGCTTGTCTGGGGTCCTGTGTGAAGAAGGTGTCTTGCAAGGGAAGGAGAGGAGAACCATGTGTGGCTGCCAATCCCTGCCTAGATGCTGGGGAAATATCTTTGTTTTTCACAGCCCAGGATAAACTGGGTGGCTGTATCAGAGAAGACAAATTTGAGGACAGCAGAGCAACCAATGGGCAAAAATCTGCATATATATGGGATCTGAAGTTCCTCTGTGAAAAATGATCATTTTTCTCTCAATGCCACCCCAAGTAGAGTTTCAGCACATGACCTCAGTCCTTGCCAGCAGAGCCAATCCAACCTTGCAGTTGGAACCGCCTGGTCTGGTGGAAGATGTCCCCAAGACCCATGGCAGGGTCTTGGACTAGATGAATTTTAAATCCAACCCAAATCATTCTGGGATTCTGTCTGCTGTGCTGCCCACACATGGTGGTGGAGCTCCATGTCCTCCTTCCTGGTCCTCATGGCCACTGTGCATCAGGTCTGCTGGCTCTAATAATGGGCACCACAGTGAGACCTCCAGCTTCTCCTGTAATACCTGCAAAAGGATCATGACCCTTCTCCTGATGTTAGCACCTACCTGCCCTTCAAAAAACACCCCCCTCTTCAAAATATCTGCCTGATGGCTGTGGGATTAACTGGGGAGGAGAACAATCATTCCCTGACAGAGAAGAGATGAAAGAACCACATAGATCTTTTCCCTCTCTAGTTGCTAGGGATGTGCATGATTATTGTTATTGTTATTTCCTTTGATACACAGCATTCAATTAATTTCCTTCGACACACGTTTATGGCCCTCCAAGGAACGTTCCAGGAGCTCTGCTTTTCCAGCACATCCAGCTCGCCAGCATCCTTTGTGTCAGTTTGGCTACTTTGGAGGGGGAGAGGAGAGGAAAGGGGGATGATCCTTCTCAAAGAAACACTTGCCCTTGGCCACGTGCACAGATGCTGAGGAGAGAGAAGCCTGGGCACGGTTCACGTTATACCCAAGTGAGTGTTCGTGGAGTCCCGTTCAATATAGCAGCAGTAACCACCATCTTGCTGCAGTCCCTTGTCAGCCACCAAACCATGCCAGGGAAAGGAAATTGAACCCATTAAACACGCACACAGATGCCTCTGTGCCATTGCCCCCCCTCAGGAGGAGAGGAAGGAGCCTCTATTAATTTTTTTTTCTTCCTATTGTGCCTTTACCAAATGCAGTCATTTAATCATTAAAAACAGGAGGGAGGGGGGCAGGGGCAGGAAAACATGATGAAGGGTGGCAGCAGCTACTGTAACATCCAAGTGAGTCTCCAGGAACAAAGCATCACTCTGTCTGTCACCCTTGTACAATACAAGGTGCTGCTGATGGCCATGTGGCCTCCCTCCCACTCCCCAACCTCCCTGTGCTTAGGGGATCCCTCCTTCCTCCAGTGCTCCATGTTTAGGGGGCCCTGACAGGTCTCTAGACAACCTGCTTAGGGCTCAGCAGCTCTTTCAGTTGGAGACCCTTTGCTCTGGAGTCAGGCTGGGAGAGCTGAGAGTGTTCAGTCTGGAGAAGAGAAGGCTCCAGGGAAACCTTAGAGTCCCTTCCAGTGCCTAAAGGGGCTCCAGGAGAGCAGAGAGGGACTTTTGACAAGTGCCTGTAGTAATAGGACAAGGGAGAAGAGCTTTAAGGTAAGAATGGAAAGATTCAGACTAGATACAAGAAGAAATGTTTTGCACTGAGGGTGGTAAAGCACTGGTAGAGGTTGCCCTTTTCCTGGAAACATTCAAGGCCAGGTTGGATGGGGCTCTGAGCAACCTGATCTGGTGGGAGGTGTTCCTGCTGATTGCAATGTGGTTGGACTAGATGCCCTTCAAAAGTGCCTTCCAATCCAAACCATCCTGTGGTCCTGTGATCTCCTCCATGACTCAGCTCTTCAGGAGCAGCATCACCTCTCCCCAGCCAGCTGATGTTGGTTAGGCAGCCTGGGGACCCTAATGCTGCAGCACTGATGATCCATGGGACTTCCATGTGGCTTTGGCTCCACAGTCACAGCAATCCCAGCAATGGTGGAGACCTGCTGATGGTCATTCTGACCTTCTGAAGGCTTGAATCCTAACCTGGTGCAGAGGTAAGAACATGAGAACAGGCTTTACTGGGCTGGACCAAAGGCCTTGCCCAGAGTCCTGTCATAAACTATGGCCATAAAAACCTGCCAAGAGAGAGGCATGCACACCTCCACCAACGGCTCTCCCACTCCCCAGTCGTTTCCTGAGCACCAGGATGTGCCAGACATAATTTCTCTGTCCTGTGGAGCACCCCATGGAAGTTTCCTCATTCTTCAGTCCCCTTTGGAGTGCTCCATAGGGAGATGTTGCATAACAGGCTGGTGGAGATTTAGCACCAGCCTATTAAGCAACATCAGTGGGCAGGATGAGCTCATCAGCCTTCTGGCAGTCATCCTAGGAGAAGGACAACTCTAATCCCAAACCTGGGCAGATGGAGCTCGCTTAGCCCTGTAAGGCCATCCATCTAAGAGAAGGCCACTCTAATCAAACCTACGTCCTGAGGACCTCGCTGCCACCATCCAAGCTCACTCGGCCCTGGCAGATGAACCTTAGGATTAAAGGGGGGGTTCAGTTCCGTGCATACTGTATCTCACCTAAAAAATCCATTGTGCAGGCTTGAAGGCTTTACCCACATGCAAAAAGCCCTGTAGCGACGGGCAAGGGTCGAAACAGCAGGTGAAAGATGCACTGGCAGCCGCAGACCCAACCCTGCATGCAGGCAGTTCAGGATATTGGTCCTTTGAGACTGATCGGAGATGACAGGCTCTTGGGGCAGCACCCTGAACGACCAAGCAGCCTTTCCAAGGACAGCACTGCTTGCTCCACTCGGAGAGGGGCCTAGAAAAGGTGGCCTAAGCAAAGCTCATCTCCCCCTTCACCCGGTTGGTTAACCACAGACCAACGGGCATCTTCTTCCAATGCAGTCGCACAAAGATCAAAAGACAAAGGCACGCACCTGCCTCCAAAGGTGTACCTAAATTAATTCTAGCATGTTGGAACATCAGAACCATGCTCGATTCTGCAGATAGTGGACGTCCTGAGCGACGTTCTACCCTAATTCCATGGGGTTGATGGAATTCCGCCCAAAGTCTGGAAACATGGGGGCCTTGCACTCCACACCAAATTTCATGAGTTTGTGGTGCGCTGTTGGGAACTCGGAGAACTACCATCGGACCTTCGTGATGCAGTCATCATCACTTTGTATAAGAAGAAAGGAATTAGATCAGATTGCTCAAACTACCGTGGTATTACTCTGCTCTCCATTGCCGGCAAAATCCTGGCAAGAATACCCTTGAACAGACTAATACCCACTATAGCAGAAGGAATCCTACCTGAAAGTCAGTGTGGTTTCAGAGCCAAAAGAAGTACCACAGGCATGGTATTTGTTCTCAGACAACTGCAAGAGAAGTGTAGGGAACAGAACAAAGGTCTTTATGTAACCTTTGTCGACCTCACCAAGGCTTTTGATACTGTGAGTAGAAAAGGTCTGTGGCAGATTTTGGAACGTTTAGGTTGTCGCCCCAAGTTCCTTAAAATGATCATCTCACTTCATGAGGATCAGCACAGCCAAGTCAGATATGGC
>NW_021940553.1:1451348-1472886 GCF_001715985.3 Manacus vitellinus
CAAATGTGGATAGAGCCTTCCCAAATCTTCGTTCGCGAAGCCCAGCCATGATTAAGCAACAACCGGCTTCTCACACATAGAAGACAAGGAAGTGAAGAGAAAGATCCAAAGATACAAAGCATACAAGCAGGGGAACCATGGGATGGCATCAAACAGTTAGCAGGGTGTGTAATGTGTAACCTTTGTAACCATGTAACGTGTAATCATTTGTAACACACACTTCCAACTCGAACAGGGATGAGGCCTTTCCTACCTCAGATCTTTAACCCAGCAAGCCTCTGTTCAATACAGTTTGTGTATTTTGTACATCTATAGGTAATAATATAGGGAAGCTTTGGTAAGTGCTAAAAGTGCTGTGTTGGGTACCTGTGGCACACAATGATGGGTAGCAAACCCAGGGAAGGGGAATTATCCTGTTAAGTGTCACCAGTTCTGTGATCTACAGTTGCGGGAGGAAAGCTGCAACCATCTGCTTGCCCTTCTGTATGTGCTTTCCCTCCCCTTTCACTTTCCTAATTTTCTACACAGTCTTCGGGGCCTTTGCAGGCAAAAACTAAACAGCTCCAATTAACCAAGTACAGTGTGACAAAGGTTAAAGAAAAAGGCAGCACTTCTGACATTTTTCCACCTCCACCAACAGACAGGTAGAGCATCTTCAAGTCACACTGGATCTAGTGAGATGATAGCACTTTAGGTACTGAATACATCAATGCACAGGGTTGTTGCTCATCTTAAAAACCCAACCACGCCCCGTGTTATGGGTAGAGCCATAGAATTACTTAAGTTGGAAAAGCCCTCTCAGATCATCAAGTCCAACCATTCCCCCAGCACTGTCAAGGCCACAACTAACTCATATCACCAAGTGCCACATCAACAGGGCTTTTAAATCCCTCCAGGAATGGGGACTCCACCACTACCCTGGGCAGCCTGTGCCAGGGATGGACAACTCTTTCGCTGAAGAAATATTCCCTTTTGGTCAACCTATGCCAACCCTGCTAGTGCAACTTGAGGCTGTTCCCTCTCATCCTGTCCCTTGTTCCCTGGGAGCAGAGCCCAATATCCCCCTGGCTCCCCCCTCCTGTCAGGGAGTTGCAGAGCCAGAAGATCCCCCCTGAGCCTCCTTTTCTCCAGGATGAGCCCCCCCAGCTCCCTCAGCCCCTCCTGCTGCTCCAGACCCTTCCCCAGCTCCGTTCCCTTCCCTGCACACGCTCCAGCCCCTCAATGTCTCTCTTATCTGATAGCCCAGAACTGCCCCAGCACTGGAGGTGCCTCAGCAGTGCCAGCACAGGGGAAGATGAAGGTCTCTATAGCTGTGTGCCTGTACAGAGCTCTCTGGCATTCAGATGAAACACCACCCAAACATTTTACTGAAACCTCCATCCAATCTTAACACAATAACCCCTCCTATGGATTTTTAATGTTTGCCATTTCATAAGTACCATCATTGACATAGGAAGTATATTTAGGTATAGA
The DNA here is from genome assembly GCF_001715985.3 of Manacus vitellinus. Taxonomy (NCBI): domain Eukaryota; kingdom Metazoa; phylum Chordata; class Aves; order Passeriformes; family Pipridae; genus Manacus; species Manacus vitellinus. The sequence goes on from NW_021940553.1 coordinate 1,452,822, forward strand.
TCTCTAATGGCAGAAGAATAAAATGCCTGGAGAAATAAATAATAATAAGCTCTTTTATAGCTTCTTATACTGTCAAATCTCAGATTAATTGAAATTATATGCTTTATGCCTGCTCATCCTCTGGACAGAGATTAAAATGGGAAATGAGCAATTGTAGCTACACAGATGAGAATACAAGGTGGGATTTTTCTGACAGTCTTTGTCCATCACTCTGTTTAGAATTACAAGGCTTGACCAAGCCCCTGAAGATGAATAAGACTGTTGGGATTTACATCATATTCCTTTTCCGTAAAACAAATCCATAGTACTTATGTGTCTCAAAAAAGGAAAATTTCTCAAGTTTTGCAATGTTCAGTGGAGTTTCTCCTAAGTTTTTTTAGGGTAAAGAGATTTAAGGGCCTAAATCCTATTACAGGCTAATAGGAATTGTGTTTCTGAATCCACTAGAATGTGGCAAAGGGATGACCCAAAGTGGGAGCAAACTTTTGGCCTTGCCAGAAGTGCCACCATGAGGATGGTTGATGAAAGGCCATCACCTTCAGCTGCTGAGAGGGTTGAGCTGGGTGGACATGAGGGAGGGTGGAACAGAAGTATTAAAGGGAAGCAGAATGGGAGAGTTGCGTCCTAGATGGAGCAGAAAGAGTTTCTTTAAAGACCTAATACCAAAATAGCACCACTGGAAGGCAACCAAGACTTGTAGAACGCTCATGGTGAATCTGAGTGACTGCTTCATATACAAGAAAGACCCAGCACAAAATTTCAGGAAGAAAACATTTGATTTTTCAGGTGGAGTTAGCAGACTTTGGATTATTTTCTCTCAGTTCTCATTTCAGCTGCTTCCCTTTCATTTCAGAAGAGTATGCAAAGATACAAAGCCAAACTAGAAATTTTATTTTGTTTCAAATATGAGAAAAAAAGAAAACACGCTCATTCAAGTAAACATAAGACAACACTTAATCAGCTCTTCAGCAGACAAGATGTCCACTCAGCTGGTATTATTTCACAAGCACCATCTGTAGATTAAAGAGAACAGAAACATGGAAGAGATCCTCTGGCCCAGGCTTTTTTATTACTTTAGATGGTAGAAAACACAAACCCCAGCAAGGGCAGTAGTTGTTTAAAGTTTGTTAAAAACATCAGTGACACTTGTAACTCATATTCCATATTTCCTCCTTTAAAAATTCTGCCCCTTTCCATGTTTAAATTTTCATCTTTCAGGAGATAAAGGGATGGGAAAATAGTTTCCTGGACAATACTAACAGAAATGGTTGCCAGACTTCTGGGTTAATTTTTAAATTTTCACAATAACAGAGGTCTGAGACATAACTTTTTGCTTTTCTTTTAGGTTTGGTAACAAGCTTCAGTTCTGCAGAATGAAAAATGGACTTTGGGACAGCATTATTACAGTAATAATGACCTTTTATGCATGCTGTAATCATTTTATTACATAGCCTTACAGTAATCTATACTCATAAAGTCTCAGGATTCTTCTCTTAATGTCTTCTCTATTAATTGCTGTTTTTATCAAAAGTGAAATTGATATGGTCAATAATTTAAATTCCATTAACATTAAAAAAAAAAGGTATGCAAGGAAGTATTGAAGGTTTGAAGAGACACATTTTCCCAGAATCATAAGAGTTCTATCATTTTACTCTAAGAAATATTCTTCTGGCCAATTTAGCTCACGCAGATGAACCAAAGAACTGCAATAGCAGCTCCACCTACCATGTATTTTACACTGTGGTCATGCTAATGTGTTTGAGTATCAGCTTGATGGCTGATGTAAGCGTAGCATCATCCATGAATTCCAGCAGCCGCTGTGTGAACGTCACACAGAAAACAGGCACTTCACGTAATTAAACAGCCAAGTAGGCAAACCCAGACAAAAGAACCATAAGTTGTCAACAGTCAGCTCGTAAGGCCATATATCATGGCTGATATATAGCTTGCCTGATGCTGTTGCCACCAGCAAAAAAAAAAAAAAGTAAAACAAAAAAAAAATCAAGTTGTATTTCTTTCATGGAATGTATGGGGGGAGCAAGAGAGGGAGAGAGAAGCGTTTAAACTTCTTGTTGGTTGTTGCTGACGATGATAACAAGGATAGATCATCTGTTACAAAATTAGCAGCCTTAATCTTTCTCCCTATCCTCATTTTTATACCTTGCCATGGGATCTCCTCTCCAGGGACTCATACAGGGTGGACTCACAGGATTTACACGCAGGTTCCAGGGAGCACAGGGTCCCCCAGCCCTGAATGACTGCAGCAGTACCACCCACTCTCCTCCCTGAATTTTTGCCAGTCACAGGAAACAGGGCAGGACTGCACCAGATAATTTTTATTCAAACGAATGCCGTTCCTGAGGAAAAGGAAAAGCCCTGCAGAGCGGCGCAAGCACAGCAGAAACTCCTTGCGCAGGACCAAGCCCACCACACAGTAGATGGAGGGACATAAATAATTGAAGAGAATAATTTTGTAATGCTCTGACCCCTGAGCATTGCACATCAGTCATGCAGATACCATCTCTCTCCGACCCAGCCTGCCCAGTCCTCCACTTCGCTGTACGCACCATTAATGACCTTTCATGAGAATTAACTGATATTAACGCATCAGCTACAGACCTGCTGCATTTTTAAAAAGCACCAGCGTAGTTCTGCTTCTTAGGCCACACAGATTAGTTTTGTAAAAACAATTATCGTGATTTAAACAGCTGGTTATGGAAATGTCTATTGAGCTGCCGGGTAGCATTTTCCGCCCTGCTCACGGAAAGCATTAGAGGGTTGTCAAAAAAAAAGAAGAGTGGGATCCTGTTAATTATGGCAAGTGTATTGGCAGGTCCTGAGCTGAGGAGACTCAAAGACGGTGGGAAATATATATAGCCTGGGGGTGGGGGGGTTGAGCTTTGTTGGGATCAGTTTGTTGCACGTGAGTGGACATATCAACCAACAGGTGAAAGGATGGGGAGGTGGATGGAGGGGGAGGAGTGTCCCAGTCCCTCCCAGGCACAACTGCTTCTAGCATCAACATTTGGGACAGGCTGCAGGGCAGGAGCACAGAGCAAAAAGATGCTCTCTGCCCCCAGAAGGAACATGGTCAAGCCTGAATATAAAACCTAAAGTCCTGAGCGAAAATAAAACAGAACAACTCCACTCACTCTCCGGCTTAGAAACTCAGATCACCGTAAATGGATGAGACATTTCCAGCATTTGTGTGTTTCCTGGTCATCCCAAAGGCTTTCCCCCTTCAAGATTTATTTACACACAGGAATGTAAGTGACCATGTTAACAGCAGCATGGGTAGATATTTCTATTGCGTGCTCCATGCCCGGTCCCTCAGCTCTTTATCAGCATTAGCTAAATAGACCTCACTGCGTAATCGGTTTTGTACCGATTTTTCTGGTAGGGAAGCCAAGGCAGTGATGGGTAAGTAATTTATCCAAGATCACATCCTCGTGGGCAGCAGAATGAGCGTTCCTCTTGCAGTGAGAGGTCCCAGTGAGATTCAGGTGTCCACCAGGACGAGTTTCTGCAAGGGGGCTACAAAAGCATCCGAGAAAAAGCCACGGTGTTGTTAAGAGGGAAAGGGAAACAAATAGCAAAAAATAAAAACCAAGATAATTTCTGCTTTTGGGAGAGAAATCATAATAGTGACACCTGCACTACTCATGGACTCAGGGAAGAGAAAGCCCATGCTGCAGGAGCACCCATCCTTTCAGAAAGGTCTTCTGTCAAAACAGAGGGATGCTGAGACATATCCCAGGCAAAAAGTATGATCTCCCACACCTGACAGCACTGACAGACAGACAGACTGGAAGATAAGCAGATCCACCTAAAAGCTTTACTCTCTGGGTAACTAATTTATGTTACCCGTCCTGTTTGAACCAATAACATGTTCGTTTTACAGGACAAAATTCTGGTGTAAGAAACAGGTTGCTTTCATCATGCATGCTAATATTAATCAAAATTTCTCAATTTGTAAAATACAAGGAGAACAAGAAGATGTTGAAGTTATTTGGCTCTCAGCAATTAGGGGGTTGAGATGGGCTCCAATTCTTATCCTTTGTGGGTAGTTCAGGATTTCCTCTTGGAAGGGACTGTAGAATGACAATCATCTGGATGTTACTCCCAAGAGCAACAAATCATTGCAGTAACAGCTTAGAGAATGGTTCCTTGAATGGGCAATGGCCAAAACGTGGTCACTCATCCTGTGGATCCAAGGATAGACACCCACCTCGACAAAACACAGGGAAGGACTATTGCAAGTCGGTGTCCATGGATTTCTGGAGGGTACAGGGGAGAGTGGAGACATTTTTAAAGAAAAGCTTCTTATCAGATGACTGTCAGACACACACTGGTTTTACTTCTCCACATCCAACCACACACCTTGGTGCAGGGTTCAGGGAGGGGATGCAGCTGAGCAGGACAGCACAGGCAGGCTGGACACTGAGGAAGAAGGCAGAAAAACCTGGAAATTACCACTTCTGAGATGTAAGAAAATGATGGAGGTCTTAATGCAGTCTAGGTGAAGGCACTGGAGAATCTCCATTGCAGATGTAAGTGGTAGAACATAAATTAGACCTTTAATTTTGCAGTTTAATAGATGCTTTAACCTCAATAAGGTGACAAAACCTGAACAAAATTTAGAGGGAAGAATGGCCACAAAGGTAGAGCTGTGATCTTAAATATAACTGGGGTTTTCCAAAGACAGAAAGTGTCACTTGTGTTTAGCATATTCCTTTGATAACAGACCTAACTTTTAGAAAAGGGAATGAAAAAGGTGTCACTTATCCTTGCTTCAGAGAGGGATTAACTGGATTAGTGAAGCTGAAGAAATAGGGGCTTAAAAAGAAAACAGTGAGGTGTTTACCTGTAGGGGAAATAAGAGTCTCTAGTGACAGAAGGAGTGCTGGATGGGGGACAGTTTGTTAGTGGAGCTCCTCAGGGATTGCTTTTTTTTCAGTAGTCATATTTAAGATGTTTGTGAGTGACCTTGGCACGAAAAGTAGACATTTTCCACTAATGTTTTCTGAAAATGTGAAAGACATCAATTTGTGGAGGACTGACATGCTGTGAGGGAGGAGCCAGGTGACCTTGAGAACTGGGTTAACAGGCACAGAGTGGCAGACCAGTTAAAAATTCCAGGTATCTTCTGGGAATGACTGAGAAGTAAAACCTGAGTGCATTCATGACTCTATTCATCAACACTGACGTGAGTAGAAAGCAACAGGCAAATTCTTGGTGGGTGGAATCTTCAAGAGCTTTTTACTTGCTTGAAGCCTCATCTGAGGTCCCAGGCAACACACCATATTTCCCCTTCCTTTGTTCTTTTTTTTTTTTTAATGTAGTGCAAGGGTCCCTTTTTGGGGCATGGGATAGTGCAAAACGTCTTTGATACACTGAAATGTAAGTGTCAAAGACAGGAAAGTTTCCCCTAGTTCTGATTATGTTTCATATGAAATGTTGCATACTAATCATAATTTATCATCATCTTCATATATTCTTATATAAGTAATACAAATCACCACAGTCAATTAATCAATCTGTAATTAGGAACTGACACGAACATTTACTACCATCAGGCATAATTTATATGATTACAGATGATTAAATAAAATGTAATTGAGTGAACAGGCAATTTGTTAAGCACATGTAAATTCAGCCATACAACCTCAGGCTGTGATCTTGTCAGATCTCAACAGCTAAACAGGGTCAGGGTGGGTCAGTGTTTCGATGAGAAACCCCAAGGGAGAAACCCGGGTGCTGCAGGAAGGGGTGGTGGTTAATAGGTAGCGCTCTCCTTGCTCCTTGTGTTGGAAGTGTAGTGTCTTTAGCCTGTTATGGGAGAGATGGACGTAAGTTATTGCAAGTGCTGCCTGAGCAGTTCTTGAGAGAGGTGGGAATTTGTCTCCTGGACTTGGGTTAATTTAATTTCGAGCAGAGCACACATCTGGCCAGTCACCGGGAGGAGACAGTAAACCACGGCACGCTGACACTTGCTGCTCCTCAGCAGAGCCAGGAGACATGTCACTGTGGTGATTTAGCCTGCCTAACTCAGATACCTCCATCTTCATTATTTAGGGAAGGGGGACTCTTCTTAAAATAGGCACATAAATTCCTCTTCTGCCAAGTGGAGGTGCTCTTGAAAGCCAACCAAGGCAGAAAATGTCAGCCTAACCTGGGTGCTCAATCTCGTGCAAAGACATCTATGTCCTTCCATTGACTGGGTGGAGAATCTGGTCCCATACATCAGGACAACCACTGCGTTGAAACACAGGCATAAATTGGGTCTTGGCCCCAGATGTTTCTGCAGACCCTCGAGGTAGAACAAAAACTGTGAGCCAGCCAAGGGCTGCCAGGCCCATGAACAGGGAAATGAGAGTTTCTTCTTAGTGCTCCATCCAAAAAACAGCTGACATCAGTAGACAGTCCCATGGGAAATGCTAAAAGCAACACTGGGAAAGTGTTTTTCTTTTTCCTTTTTTTTTTTTTGTATTTTTTATAGCACCAGGACCAAATCCAACTAAGTGAATGATTTCTTGAAAAGTTCAGCATGTTTCCAAATTGGTTTTGGTCACACAGCCAGAGAAATGCAAGAGGTTTTCTTTAATTATTTTGCAAAAATAAACTTGACTTATTAGGATCAATTCCATTTCTGTAGTCTTAAACAACAATATTTTTGCTTCCTCCGTTTTTAGTTTCTGCATGGTTTATGCCAAGGCATCTAATTTTAAATAATTAAAACCATTTGTTTTAATACAGAGCAACACTTTCTGCAGTGCTGTGCCTGTTTATTTTTTGTCTGTTTTCCTCAAGTCCAGTGTCACTCCTAGTGGGAACTGGAGCAGACATCCCACAGATCAGAGGCATGAATGAAATCACTCACAGAAGGCAAAGCAGACAGGCCAACTGGAGCTATAACAGAATGATCTTTGATTATTAAATGGATACTTACGTAGATGGATAACCAGATGTGTTTGACAGTGGATGTGAAAAGCATGGGGGGCAGTACCTCAGGATTAGAGCAGAAAGTAACACAAGCTTTCTTCTCTGAAACAATTAGTGAAATCACTTTCTGGACATTAAGAGCCTTGCATGTGCAACGTTATACATTGGGCCTGCACAACCAATTTGGGTCAGAATGATGTTTAAACTCTTAAGTGGTACCACTAATCTCCATTAATCTGACTTCAAAGATGAGACATAATGCTCAGTACAAGAGACTAAGAGTTGTTAATGCATGTTCCTCAGCTGGAGCACTAATACAGGACTCCTGCAGAAAGATCAGGATCTTCCAGGCTTGGATGTGAGGGTTAAAAATAAACATCTATTTAGGGATGTCTCCAGAAGTGGTCTATTCTTTAAGGGTTCATTTCATCCAGTGGTGCCCTTTGCCACTGTGGGTGCAAGGATTACCATGAGGTTGTCCAGTCATTTGGGTTATTTTGTTTCTTCACAAAAAATACCAAGGGTGGTCATTCCTTGTGCGGACCTTTTGATGAGCTGGTGGTCTCATTTCATGAGGAAGAGTTGGGACAGTGAGTCATGGATTTACCCCAAAGAATGTGGGAGGGAGAAAACAAGGATGGTCAACAAAGATTTAATCTCAACCCCGTCGTTATCGGACAGAAATGACCAGAGAACCCAAAGAAATGATGCTGGACTGAAGCACCTAACTGCAAAGAAAATCTCTGAGGAGTGATAGCCAGGGCCACATTGGAAGGGGCTTGGAGCAACTCAATCTGATGGAAGGGGCAGGGGCATTAGAATGGGATGATCTCTAAGGACCCTTCTAATTCAAGGCATTCCTACATTTGTTACTGAAACGTTTCCCAAAGCAATTCATTGAAATTTATCGAAATGAGGGAGAGATAAGTATTTTAAGAAGAAAAACATTAATACATTATTCAATTAATGTTGATTTTAAAATATGCTATGTATGGTTTACAAAACAGAATTAACAGGTATGTTTTCAGCCTCAGATTTTCTGCCTGAATAATTTTGAGCAGCTTTACTTGAAGACAAGGTCCTGCCTAATTGTGTTGTGAATCCAAAAGCCTTATTCTGCAAATACTATGAGATCTTTTCAAGAAAGGCACCATCACCTAAATGCCAAGAGTAAAACTCAACCAAAAAAGTGGGACTTATTCTGTGCTTTGCTGAGACAGAGATGTTTAGAAATCAAGAATAAGGTCAAAAAAAAACATCTAATTTGCATGATGATGTAAAAAAAAATCCTCTGATGTCAACAGAGAAACAGAGGAAAACTTTAATGGAGTTAAAGTAGTCTCCCCAGATCCTGTGCCAGGCATATAACCACAACCAGCACGAGTTCCCAGTCTGAGCCCGACCATGGCTTTCCTCACATCCCTGACAGCTTTGCCTTTGACTTCCTTCAGGTGGTGTCACCTGCCCTCCCGCCTACTGTGCTCCTCATCTGAACATCAGCAGACTGTTAACTAAGTTTCATAAAATTGCTGAAATTCTCGCTTCTCCCCCAGGAGTTCACCACAGGAGACAGTCACGGTGAAAAATTTCCTAGGATCCATGAACAAACAATCTTGGTATTCCCTGCCTTCCCCGTGGATTTCTACGGCGGCTGCTGAAATGGCTTGAGTGCTGCAAAACTAATTATAAAATTATTTAGTTAATAAAGGCAGGTAGGGAAGTTTCTAATTATCCCCGCCACGAAACTCTCCTGCAGCTGTAGGATTTGTCTTACCCTGCAGCAAGGTGGGACCTGTCTCCCATAGCTGAGGCTGTGCAGGATCAGCCTGGTGGGTGGGATTTTGGCTGAACATGCAAACACATGGGACTCGATCCAGCTGCCTTAACACAAGTCACAGAGTCACAGAATGTCCTGAGTTGGAAGCGACCCACAAGGATCACCGAAGTCCAGCTCTTGGTCCTGCACAGGACACCCCATGAATCACACTGTGAAAGTGTCCAGCCACACCTCAGCCTGGTCATCTCACCAGGCCTTAACTCTTGCTCCAGAAGGACCGTGCCCCCTCACAGTCCTCTCGTTGGTGATACTGCAGATAGCCCTGGACATCTTGCATGGCAATAGACATTTATGTCTTTATCATCCAGATCAATAGCTTGATCCATCCCAACCTCCAGCCTCTGCTGGGAGTTTGGACACCAGTGCACGTGCAGACACCTGTGTGCTCCCAGCCACCAGGACACCCCTGTGCCCCATCCAAACACCGAGTGTAGGCAGTGATGACACATATCCCTCAACCACAGATCCCATTCCTGCCTTAGATACATCACTTCAAAAATGTTCCTCAACACAGATGGAGCCCAGATTCCTCAGGCTTGATCCAGCTGTCTAAAAGGCAGGAGTCGTGCTAGATAGAATCATGGAATGAGTTGGGTTGGAAGGGGACCATCTAGTCCAACCCCCTCGCCATGGATACGGACACCTCCCACTATCCCAGGTTGCTCCAGGCCCCATCCCAGCCTGGTCTTGAACATTTCCAGGGATATGGGGCAGCCACAGCTTCTCTGGGCCTGGGCCTCACCACCCTCAGAGTAAAGAATTTCTTCTTAATATCTAATCTGAACGTATCTCTTTCAATTTGAACCCAATCCCCCTTGTCCTGTCACTCCAGGCTCTCGTAAATAGTCTCCCTCCATCTTTTCTGTAGGTTCCCTTCAGATACTGCAAGGCCACAATTAGATGACCCCAAAGATTTCTCTTTTCCAGACCAAACAATCCCAGTTCCCTCAGCCTTTCCTCACAGCAGAGCTGCTCCATCCCTGATGAACTTGATGCCTCCTCTGGACTCACTCCAACAGGTACCCATGTTTGGGGGCCCCAGAGCTGGAGTACAGCACCAGCACTTGGTCTTATTAAACTGTGTGAGATTCCCATGGGCCACTTCTCGAGATTGTCCAGGCCCCTCTGGATGGCCCTGTCCTTCGAGTGTGTCACCTGCACCCTCAGCTTGGTGTCACCTGCAAGTTTGCTGAGGGTGCACTTGATTCCTCTGTGTCGTTAATGAAGATATTAAATCACACTGGTCCCAGTGTGGACCCCTGGGGGACACCACTGGTCACTGATGTCCATCAGGGCTCTGAGCCACTGACCATGACCCTCTGGATGTGACTGTCCAACCAATTCCTAATCCAACCAACAGTCCACCCAGCGAATCCATCACTTTCCAATTTAGAGAGAGGGATGTTGTGGGAGACCATGTCAAAGGCTTTGCAGAAGTCCAGATAAATGGCACCTGTAGATCTTCCCTTATCTACTGATGTAATCACTCCATCACAGAAAGCCACCAGGTCGGTCAGACAGGATTTTCCCTTGGTGAAGCTGTGCTGGCTGTCTCAAATCATCCCTGTGTCCTCCATGTGCCTTATCACAGCCTCTGTTCCATGATCTTCCCAGGCACAGAGCTGAGGCTGACAAGTCAGTAGTTCCCAGGGTCATCCTTTCTTCCCTTTTTAAAGATGGGAATTATGTTTTCCTTTTCCCACCCACCTGGGACTTCCCAGACACCCCAGGATGGGAGAAGCATCCAGGTGGGATCAAGAATCTGACACGGGCCAGCAAGGCAGCTGACAGGTCGAGAAGCACACCCTGGAGGGGTCCAAATGGCACCAGACTCTTAGCTCCTTGTTGAAGTCGAACATCTAAATTTTAGGTGGTACCATCATTAAATTGCTGACAAAACTTCCACTGGCTTCAGCCCAGCCAGGACTTCACAGCATAGCTAGTTTCTATTGCTTGTGAAGATAAACTGAGCACAGGTCTTGCTAATGCAAAATCACGTTAAGAGTTTCTTCCTCACTTTCCAGGGGGAATTTTGCTTTCCACTTGCATTTCCAATTGGGAATATAATTATTTTTTTTTTTATCTGCTTTTGTGGAAGACAAAGTTGACCTCCCCAGCTGAGGGCAGGCTGCCTGGGTTTGACATATGTTAAAATGACAGCATGTCAAAGCATTAAAAAAATATGTTGGCTGGAGTTTTACGTGGAGTTTTACAAGGTAGTAACACAGACTATAAGCTGGTGCATTTAGGCGCCTGGGTGGGGAAATGTATGAAAAATTCATGAGAGGTTTGTGTAAGAAATGCAGTTCACTGGTGTTTCATATGCATATTTTTTTTCAATGAAATCATCCTAAGGAATTTTTTTTTTATTTTTTTTTTTTTTTGGAACTGAAGAGAAAACACATGCTCAGTAAGTGAGCTCAGCCACAGATTTCAGGGTCCTTAAGTACTCATTGACACAAGAGGCAACGACAGCTCTGCAGGAACCTTTATGGGTCTCTCAGGGTTGTTGGTTTTTTAAGCCTGTGTATTATGGATTTCCACAACAGGTGTTAACAGCTCAAGGCATCTTAATGCCTATTGGATTAAATAATGCACGTTTTTAAAATTGCATGAAGTCTCTCCCACTGGGGAAATGTTATCCTTTCCGCCTTTACTTTTTTAAATGAAAATAAAACATGTATTACAAAAATTACCAAAGAAATGGCTAAAACCCACCCCCAAAGTGACACAGATGGTAGGCTGAAATTCTGTGTTTGGCTCACTCTTCCACTACCCAAGTCCTGAGGCTGCTGGGACAGATCAGAGTAGAGAGTGAATGAGTATGACCACAAGCATGACCAGGAAACGTCAGGAGGGGTTAGAGAGAATGGGACACTGGGATAAAATCACTGGTTAAACTAGTTAAATACAGGGTCCTTCATACCCCTACACCACTTCAGCCAGTGTACACCAGCTGAAAGTCTGAGCCAGAGGCTTTGCTGGAAAGAAAACATGAGTGAAGGAACCCGATATTAGGAGTGGGGAGGCACTGGCATCTCCTGGGAGGTCCATCCAGCCCCAGGGAGGGACAGCCACAGGACACAACACATCTCCCTTGGGCATGGCTGCTTTTGGGAGGTCCCCTGGAGCTCTGGACACCCACACAGGAGAGATGTCCACTCTGATGCCCCCACAACCCAGGGAGATGCAGCCAGTGCAGAAGGTGCAGATCATGCCATGCTCAACACGAGCAAGAGCAGAGTCCAGCCCTGAACCTCCTCTCCTGGGAGCTGATGCTCTCCTTGGACACCAGTTTTGGAGAGTTCTGCAAAAGGTGGAGCCTTTTGCAAAACCTAAGGGTTTGGCTGCCATTTGGGCTTTAATTGTGGGTCTGAAAGCGTTTATCAATGTCCTGTTGGAGTCAACAGCGAAGCACTGCTGCCCCCCACTTCTGTGATATGCAAACAGTGGTGATTAAGCACCAGATTAAACATCTTCATGAATATTTAAAAGGCTGTTTTTGAAAGTTTCCTGTCCTTTTACACTAATAGCCCCATTAAAACCTGTTTACAAGCCAGTCATGAGAGTAACTGTGTGCACTTAAAACACGAGAGAGTTCCCCAAGAGGAGTGCTTTAACCATGGGAGAATGGCAGCTGATCAATAGGGATCTTAAAGTAAGACTGTCTGCCTAAACCCAATGGAAACAACCCTTGCAATACAGATAGAAAGAGCTGGCAAGTGCCCAACCAGTTAATTAGGGAGGCAAAATGGTAATAATAACAACCATAATATTTGCTTTAAGGTCCAGCTACCCAGGGCCCGGGTGTCTGCTGCCACAGGACTTCTCAGAAGCTGCCCTTCAAGATGCTGATGGCAGCCAGGAAAAGGCCAGGGAAAGTTTTAAGTAAACTTAACAGCTTGCTGTTTCCTGGATCTTCTTATCTTTTACACCTCAGACTCTGACTGCACAGGGCCAGAGCCTAAAATGGGGATGCAGAAAAGGTATGATAGCTATTAATCACAGAATCACAGAATGCTTTGGGTTATAAGGGACCGTCTCATTCCATCCCTCTGCCGTAGGCAGGGGCACCTTCCACTATCCCAGCAATTCCTTCCCAATATCCCATCTAACCCTGCCCTCTGGCAGTGGGAAGCCATTCCCCTTTGTCCTGTCCCTCCATCCCTTGTCCCAGGTCCCTCTCCAGCTCTCCTGGAGCCCCTTTAGGCACTGGAAGGGGCCTCTAAGATCTCCCTGGAGCCTTCTCTTCTCCAGCTGAACACCCCCAGCTCTCTCAGCCTGTCAATAATTCATGCAATCCACTTGTGATATTGAAGTATGACAGAATAAACACAAGTCTTACAGATACATGTGTATGAGTGTGTATATATATATATGCACACATCTATATAAGGGTGTATATGCATTATAGAAGAGGTGGACATATTCAATCAGTGCAGCAAGGCCAAAATTTACATCTAGCCCTCTCACATGTAGATAGACTGCTCTTGATACACTCTCCACTACTCACCATACATTCACCATACCCCATTATTCACCATACCGTGTCACAAACACTTTACTGCCTTGTTCTGAGCCAGGAGGCCATGAAGCAGAAGGTGTCTGAGTTCAGCACGGGATGTGGGTGCTTAAATACTGTGAAAAACCTGAGCTTTTGTGTCTGTTTCGGTGCTGCTGAGAGCACTGGAAAGAAATCTATTGACATCAGTGGGTTTTGGATTAGGCTCCTGCTGTGTTATTAAGTGAATTATTAATTATTAATAATAACATAACAGAAATCACATGTTGCCTTATTCAACCATTCAATTTTGCCTTATGTGGGGGTTTTTGAAAATACAGTCGCCGAGTTTAAATACAAGTGTGGATTGATTGTTCAGCCTCCTTACTCATTGCCAAGGAGAGAGTGTGCTTACATATGGGTGTCCAGTTTTAAATGAATATTGATTGACTGAAATTCATGCTGTCTGCTTCAGTTTAACTGTTTGGCAAAACTAGAGATGTCAATAAAACTGGATTGAATTTTGAACGGTATTAAAACTTTCTGGAGCCAAAGTAATCATGATGGAAAAAAGTAATAAAGGGCTGGAGACCTTGCAAGCATGGGGTTTTTCCTACTGCTGTGAAGCCCTCTGGGGTTAAAGGTGTTTAGCTCCAATGGTAAAAGACCAGTTGAGCTGCTAATGGCCTTTCTGTTCCTTTGGCAGCAGCAAATATAAATAGGCAAAGTAAATGCTATAACTCCTCCCTTCCTCAAACTCAGCCAAAGGGACACACTTATAATGTTTCTTCTGTTACTGAAGTTTGGGAAACTGACGCCTTTTCAAGTGAGAAGTGGCTGACTGAATGTCCAGGAGGTCTTCTCTGAATTTGTCCCTGGGGGACTGGAAACTGCCTTTCCTGGCTCCCCAAGGGGGACATGTATCTGCCTTAACTGCAGGAGAAGTGGCACTTGGTAGAGTGAGGACCAGAGAGCTTGGGGAGAGTGGGTTGGGGAGGGGTGTTTCACCATGTAGTGTTACGGGTTTATTTCCTAGGACAGGAATTCATGAGGTAAAAGCACAATGCATGGTCCAGGCATCTGTATCCTCACTTCATCCCAGTGCCCCAGCAACTTTTATTGCACTTTTCTCCTTATTTATCGTCACTATTAATCAGTTACCCACTTGTCAGTGCACTTAGTGTGACTGGAATGCAGTGGAACTACGGCACTGATCCTCCAAAACTGTTACACTATTTCTAAAGATTCTCTTGAGGATTTGCCCTATGAATTAATCCATATCCCCCAAATTTAGTCATGCAAAAGTCTTGTTGCATAATCCAGCAGCAAACTAGGCACCAGAGAGGTCTGCTCAATCCCTACAATGATGGGCACTTAGGTTTGTTCTGGGGAGAACTTGGCAGGACAAGGGAGAATCACTTTAAGCTGAAAGGAAGTAGGTTTAGGTCAGATATTGTGAAGGAATTCTTCCCTGTGAGGGTGGTGAGGTCCTGCCACAGGCTGCCCAGAGAAGCTGTGGCTGCCCCATCCCTGGAACGTTCGAGGCCAGGTTGGACAGGGCTTGGAGCAACCTGGGATAGTGGGAGGTGTCCCTGCCCGTGGCAGGGAGTTGCAATAAGATGAGCTTTAAGGTCCCTTCCAACCTAAACCATTCTGTGATTCTGTGAATTCATACAAAGTGAGATAAAACCACTTGCATGGCTTGCACATGACTATGAGTAACAGCTGGTAACAAGGCAAGGAGTTGACTGGGACTGCCTTGCAGATCTGGTGCGTACTCCAACCCTGACCAAGGACTTCAACCATGCACCCCACTTTGGGGCTGGAACTGTAAAAGAGACAACAACCAACAAAGTCAGGCTCAAAGCAGGGCACACTGCTGTACAAAAAGCAGCTGGACTGCAGAGGGCTTGTAAGCACCACTTTAAAAACACCTCCTACATCTCTACAGCGGCTTTTTCCCAGGAATTGGACTGTGACTTAATAGAATAACAACAGAAAAGCCAGTCCATAATATCCTTGCATTTCTGCTGCTGCAGAGCTGTCAAAACTGGTGTCCATGTTTATTACCTACCAATTAATTAACAATCATGAACAAAAGCAGATGAGAAAGACTTTAATTTCTGTGCCAAACTAGTCTGTAATGGTGCTTCTTTGAAATCAGCTTGCTTGATTTATAAACATCATTTCACTAAAGTATGTTAGCAATGCTGTGAAATAAAAGACCTTATTTAAGGTACCTTGTATAGGGTCTTACTCACAAGAATGTTAGGGACAAATCCTTGTCATATTTCTTCCTGATGTCAAAATAGGCTGAAGATATTTTTAAGCCTCTTCTCTGTGTTTCTCTGTTGTGATGAGGAACACTCCTCTTGTGGAGGTAGGAAATTTTTTTTTGCCCTGGAGCATTTCGCTATTTGAGGCTGAAAGGTGACCCTGCAGACAGATGTGTTATCACAGATAAAGGGAAGATAAACCATCGTGGAGAAACTGGAAACGTCGGCAGGGTGTGAGGAAAGGGAAGATGGGAATTAAACTGGTTCTGCCACTGGTGAAAACTCACCACCCCTTGAAATTGCTGTTACACAACTGAAGTCCTGGGCTCTGGAAATACCTAAATTATAATTATTGGGATGGTAGCAACAAAAGAATTGGCAAGGCAGAAGTAGAGGTGCTCAGGTGAGCTGATGGCAAGGCAGAAGCCATCACCTTGCCAAAGTGAGTGGTCCTAACTCCAGGTGGGAGCATCAGGCAGAAGAATCACAGAAACACAGAATCATTTAGATTGGAAAAGCCCTCTAAGATCACCAAGTCCAAGTGTTCCCGAAGCACTGCCAAAGCCACCACTAACCCCTGTTGGAAAATGCCACAACCACACAGTTTTTAAATCTCTCCCGGGGTGGGGACTCCACCACTGCTCTGGGCAGCTGTGCCAGGGCTGGACAACCCTTTCCATAAAGAAACTGTTCCCTAATATCGAATCCAAACCTCCCCTTGCACAACTTGAGGCCACTTCCTCACCTTTTACAATAGATGTGGGTACCATGAAATTTGCTGCTGCCTATTTTGAAAATCCCCCGTGCCCATAGTAAAGACTGACTCCACTGGGTTGTTGCTATGAGTTTAAATTTGGCAAACAAATTGGTAGGAGCATTTTCCTTTAAGTTATAGAACCATCAAATGGTTTGAGTTGGAAGGGACGTGAAACACCATCTTGTTCCAACCCTGTGCCATGGGCAGGGACACCTTCTACTACCTCAGGTTTCTCAAAGCTTTATCCAACCTGGCCTTGAATTTTTCCCAAAACGCTTCCAAAATTATGAAAATGTCCCATTCATTTCAATGACTGTTGGACTAGGTTCTGTACTGAGCCAGTGACTTCCAGTTGGCTCCTGCAGACCACAAGGACCACAGGACCACGAGAGCCAGTCCAGAGCTATCCATGGGCTAATAACTAGCACCTCTTTCACAGCATCCTTGTGGTGCATGAAATTAAAATTTGGATGACAAGAAGAAGAGACTGGCAGCAATCCACTGTCCTGATGAGTCTGGAAATACCTCAGTCAAATTATGGAGTTACTATATAGTTGCTATATGCTCGGGAATCTTTAATTTTTACGTAGCTTTTCAATTATGCTTTTAGCTATGGTATTTATTTATTTATTTTCAACTGCACTATAAAGAAGTGAGAGTGAAAGCTGAGATACGGGTGAGTTTTTAACTCAACTACCTTTTACAAAATCTCTCTGAGATGCTGGTAAATGAATGATGCTCCCTAAACACATTCACACACACAGACTCACACGTCCTTTCCAGGTGCATAAATTGAGGCTTGAAGAAGATGTCATATTTTTCCAACTTAGGTATGTCAACTGAGAAATCCCAATCCAAAGGAGATTGATTTTCAGAAATGCCCCGTCTGGACAGATGGGCAGCACACCAGATTACTCACAGGGCACTCTTATTTGAGAGCTTATCTTTAAAACGCTGGTCTATAAACGGCTCTCTGCAAGGTCACGCAGTAATTCATTGTGCAAAGGAGTGAAAGTCCAGGTTTCTGCGTGGGCTCTGGCATGATCATACCACCATGCCTTACCCCACTAATGTGGTTATTTGAAGAGTTTTTTCACTGATGCTGTTATTGTGACAACCTGGGTTGTTTAGCTCAAGCACCTGCTCAAAGCAGGCTGCGCTGACCCAGCGAGTCTGATCTCAGAGGTACCAAAAAGTGACTCATTACGTCCCTGTGTCAGAGGGGTTAGAAACAGACGATCTTTCAGGTCCTTTCCAACCCAAACCATCGTATGATTCTATGGCACTGGCTATGAAATGTGATGGAGGGAGCTTTAACTCGTGAGTCCTACAACCAGCAGTTTTGGAAGGAAGAATAATTTCCTTTATGTTTAAAATAACTGTTTAAAAAGAGCAGGTGCCTGGTGCAGTCACCTTATGTTGCTGAAATAAATAACAATTCAGCTGCTTGAAATGGCTTTTGGGGAGGACACAACTGAAACCTTCCCGTGCCTGCTCCAGTTGCTCTCCTTAATTCACCAAGGACCATTAAAAGCAAAGGACTACTGTCTTGACAATATTGTGATAATATTGTGACATCGCTTGGAAAACGTACCTACAACCTTTATAAAACTGATGAAACTTCCCCAGCCAGTAGAAGGGGTTTTGCTCTTTGAAAGACAGCCTTGCTTTTGTAAATTTGTCCTAGATTGCTGGGCCCTGAGTGGCCATGGATTTCGGATTTGTCGTCCTATTTCAGCTTTGAAGGTGCAGTGCTAAACTGTCCCCCAGCCAGCTGATCCTGCTGTTTCTTTAGCTCCCAGTTTAACTTCAATGGGAGTCTCACGTGCACAGAGGAGAACCTTTAATGGATTAAACAAGTAGAGCAAAGTCAAATAGAGTATACCCCCATAAATACACATGTACATGCACTTATACACACAGAGGTACAAGGAGAGGGGCAACGGAAAAACAATAAAAAAATAAATTTTTGGGAAAGGTTTCCTTCATAAAGTTGAGCTTCATGCAGCAGCACAATTTATATATCCTTTACTTTTGCATCATTTCTGTGCCATGGTCAAAGAGTATTAGAGGATACATTTCTGTTCTAAATTACATCTGAGTAAATCCAGAGGAATTCCCCTGAGCCACTTTTACCTCTAAGATTTTTGCCTACTTGGGGACACTCAGGAAAATAACCCAAATTAGCTGAAGGTGAGAATTTAAAAGGGGATTAATTAAACTGCGTGAAACCCCTGTGAAGGTTGTTCTTATTCAGAATTCAGGTGGTCTTCATTCAATTTAATTTAATTCACTTTGGAAATTAATTCAGATTAATTGTCCTAACAGTTTTTATGTACCTATTCTAGATTAACACTGGGGTAATAAAATGAATTGTAACCCACTGGCTTCAAGATGATTTTTAGATTTATACCAGGAGGCTCTGGAGAAATATTGTCTCCTGTGTGTCCAGAAGCCAGTGCTTTGCAAGTCAAGATGAAGGAGTGGAGGATGTTTCTGGGCATAGATAAGCCACATTCTTTTCACTTTTGGGGCAATTTCTTTAAAGATCTGGTAATAAAAAGAAGGTGGCAATGGCAACAGAGCAACAGGTTAAATATCACTGCTTTTGAGCCCTGAGTAAGGTCCCCACAGATTTGTCTTCCTCTGGGGCCTGATCCTGCATCTACGATATAATTTCTTGGGGGGAAAAAGAAAAATTCTTTGACATCAAGAGGAACAATATCCAAATCTCCTAATTCCAGGCAATCCGATTCTGCAAGCCTGGAGCCAAATGAAAATCAAGACTACGGCAGAGAGGGCCTGCGATGTGAAAAAAGGAAAAACTGCTTTAAAGAGATAACTGCTCCCAATCTACTCCCCAAAGGAGACGACTCTTATTAAGGGTTTCTTCTTGAGATGTCTGCCTAAAGGCTTCTTCAGAAGGGATTTAGTCGTTTACAACTCAGATCTGGAGTTTGAAGCCCCCCTTTCACTGCATGGTAGCCCAGAGGTCCTGCCCCTGTCTCCTTCCACTGAGCTGGACCTAAGCCTGATTGGGGGGACGGCAGAGGTGACAAGTGCCTCCCAGCACTTGGGGACACTGCAAGGAGCCCAGACAAAGAGGGAGGTAAAAAAAAAAAATAAATCAGGGCTTCCGAATCCGCCTAGGATAAGACAAATGTCTGCGGTCAAGCAAACAAATAAACAAATAAAAACTGCAGACAATAAAAAACCCACCCAAACTTATTTCTGAAAGGTTTTTTGTAATCTTGAGTGGCTCTCTCTGAAGCACCTGGCACCAGTAAAGGGGGATGAGACTGAACGGGCTCCTGTCTGCTAAATCCTTCTGCATATTCAGATTTTAAATGTCAAAGATAGCTATAAATAAAGAACGAAAGAAAAGAAGCTTTCAACTAGTCTGGAAAAATAAGTGCAACCTCCTGCCTATTGGAACTGTGCTATAGCGGTAACTACGCTCGTAATGTAAACACTCAAACAGCAGCGATTCCAGCGGGATGGGATTTGGGGAAGGGTTGGGGGCTGTCCAGCCCGGACCCTCTCAGAGCCGCCCCACAGGTATTTGAAGGAAAAATACCTTAATCCTTAACGGGCAGTAGCTGCAGCGGGAAACCCTAAATCCCCGGGCTCGGGACAAGTGAAAGGGACAGCCGAGACACTGCAGAACACGCGGGACACTGCGCTCATCGACTGCCTCGGCGAAAAATATGCAGGAAACGCGGCCCCCCAAACCGTTTTGTCGCGGTGACCCC